>NC_054882.1:1008718-1333718 GCF_018320785.1 Cheilinus undulatus
CCGTCTACTGGATCTGAGCCTAACCACAGGGCTAGCTCAGCTCGGGGTCCTGGAGGTTCAGGTTTAAGGACAGACCAGTTGTAACAAACCCATCCTGTGTCTGTTTCAGGGAGAGACAAAGATCCTGAAGTTGAAGAACCTCCGTCCTCAGGATTACGCCGACTACACCTGCATCTCCTCAGTCAGGAACGTCTGCGGCATCCGAGACAAGAGCGCACACTTCATCCTGAGCAATAAGACGGGTAAGACACGACATTTTTGTTTGAGTTTAGCAGAGTTATGATGGAGGGAACTGGAACCAGACCTGGAGGATCTGTTCCTCTGCTCAAACCAGCCGCTCACAGATAAATCTGTCAGAACAAGGAGGGAACAGGTCCTCCTCCATATCTGCTGCTACGAGCCTACCTGTCCCAGCTTTTATGGTTTCCTGTTGTTGTTGTTAAAATGGAGCTTTGGCTCTCTCAGGCTCTGGGCGTCTCTAGCTTCTAGCTTTGTGTTGCTGCCTTTGGAGTTGGGATGGACCTGATGGTGAGAGTTGAAACCCCTCCCCCGCTCCTCTCTCCCTCCTCCATGGTCCTTAGCTAAAGTCACCTGGTTCAGAGAGTCATGTGACCATGCGTTAGAAGGGGCGCTTGATTTGTTTTCTCTGTGCTCCTGTTTTACACGTCTGTGACAGATTTACAGAAACACCAGAAACAAGACTATTATTTAACAGCAGCATTGACGTGGTTAGTAAAGCAGCAGTAATGATTTAGAGAACGTGTGGTCTCACATGTTAAAGCTGCTTATGATTATTAACCCTCAGGAGTTATTTTCTGTGTTTGATTATTCTGACTCTTTTAATGCTAAGAAAACATTTTGGAGGGTTTGTTTTTCTGTTGTATTTTTAAATGTTAATATCAGAACCTGTGACGGGTCAATAATAATCTCTTTTACCTAGTCAGGCTGTTGGAGACCAAAAATGTCCCAGTAAACCCAGTAAAAACCCAGTTATAGACCTTCTTGTCACCACAGTAAAGACATGCCTTTATGACATTTAGACTTTTATTCTGGAGTCACTGCTTCACTTTTACAGTTTTTCCTTTTTTTCTTTTACCAGATATCAGACGTTTAACCATATTTGGCACGAGGGGAAACAACTTCATCTTTTTCCTGGTTTCCTTTAGTGGGGCTATAACAATTTATTAAAATGTAGAAATAACAATACATGAAAATCTAAGTTGGTTTCTCATTATTAACGTCATCAAGGCTGTGATTATCCCTTCAAGGAAATCCAGTCTTTATGCAGTATAAGAAAAATATTTCCATATTTTTGTTTTTAAATCACAAACATCAGGGAGTTTTTTTTTTTTTTTACATGTAAACTGGCATTTAAAGGGTTAGATTTCTGAGAATTAACCAATATTTGAGATTTATGATCAAGTTTTATCTGAATTTACAAAAATGCAAAAGAAGTGGGTAAAATATGAATCTATATTTTATTGTCATTGTCATGAAGCCACTTTTGGTCCTGAACAGCTTCAGTGTCACTATTTTACTCCATCTGTGGGTCTCAGACTTAAAAAAAAACTATAATAAACAAAATTAAAACATGCAGCAGAAGAACATTTTAATGATTATTTAGGATTTTAAACACTAAAATTATTTTTTTTTTGTTGATATTCTAAACTTAAACTCTAGAATAAAGTTTAAAAATTCAGTCCAACATGGTTTTTTTCTGTATATCTGAGTAATTTCATCTTTTATTTATTTATTTATTTATCTATTTATTGATGTATTTATTTATTTGTTCATTTACTTATTAACTTATTTATGTATTTATGTTTTTGTTTGTTTAATTATTCATTAATTTACTTATGTTTTGTTTATTTATTTATTTCTGTTTTTATTCTTTTATTTGTTTATTTATTTACTTATGTTTTTGTTTATTTATTTATTTACTTATTTATTTATTTATGTATTTATTTATTTATGATTTTCATGTATTTATTTGTTTATTTATTTATTTGCTTATTTTTTGTTATTTATTTATTTACTTATGGTTTTTGTTATTTATTTTGTTTACTTATGTTTTTTGTTTTTCATTTATTTACTTATTTATTTATTTATTTATGTTTTTGATGTGTTTATTTGTTTATATATTATTTACTAATGTTTTTTGTTTATTTATTTATTTTTTTATGTATTTATCTATTTATTTATTATTATTATTTATAGGAGACTGTCCCTATAAATAAACATGGACATGTAAATGTGCCAGATTGTAGCTGTCTCTGGATAATTCAATCTTTGATTCCTCTCTTTCCTGCTGTCAGTGCTGCTCATCCTTTCTGCCTATATTTCATGTTTTTCTGTCAGTAATTATATTTTTTATTTTATGTATTTATGGTGTATTTCCTGCTGTCAGTGCTGCTCATCCTTTCTGCCTATATTTCATGTTTTTCTGTCAGTAATTATATTTTTTATTTTATGTGTTTATGGTGTATTTCCTGCTGTCAGTGCTGCTCAGGAGTTTTTTTAATCCGCTACCTGGCCTGGTACAGTTGGATGAATGTAAATCATAAATAAACCATCTCTCTCTCTCTCTGAGCACGCTCAGTCTGCAGCTCTCTGACCTGTACAGTAGATCCCGCCGCCCGCCCCGGGGGCTGATGGGATTTACATGATGTCAGCTTAACAGAGGTCGACTCAGCTATTTTTATCCCCCTCATTATTATTTCTGCGTTTAACTTCTCTTTGTGCAGCTGGAGCCACTGCAGCTTTTATTCCTCTACAGCAGGATGCTTTTATGCTCTGCAGCAGGACGCAGAGATGTGAGGATTACTTACACACGCGGAGAAGGTTTCAGGAGTCTGGATGGATCAGGATCAGGTCTGCAGTAGGGCCATGATCCACAGGAGCGTGGAGAGATTTCAGGACCTGAAGAACACGCTTTAACCCTTTAAACAGAGAAACTTCAGATCACATTTACTACCACAGGAACATTCAAATAAACTCTGAGTTTTATCTGATTTAGGAGAATAAAACAAGAGTTAATTAATCATATTCTAGTCAAATATGACAGAGAAAAGTCAAACGTTACAGAGAGTTCAGAAGCTTTACATGATTTTACTTTAGCTAAAAGGTTGGACACAAAAAAAACAGAGAAACGGGAACAATAATGAACAGGTCAGCTAGATTAACAAGGACAAAAGCTTTTTCATTTAATTTAGAAAAATCAACACAAAAATCACCATCAGACATTTCAAACACTATTCTACCTTCATTAAACAGAACAGAACATTTCTGGTGGATTTATCTGTACCATCCATCATCCATCCATCATCCATCCATCATCCATCCATCCATCCATCCATCCATCCATCATCCATCCACCAACAATCCATCATCCATCATCCCTCCATCCATCCATCATCCATCCATCCATCCATCCATCCATCATCCATCCATCATCCATCCATCCATCATCCATCCATCCATCCATCCATAATCCATCCACCAACCATCCATCATCCATCCATCCATCCATCATCCATCCATCCATCCATCCATCCATCCATAATCCATACACCAACCATCCATCATCCATCCATCCATCCATCATCCATCCATACATCCATCATCCATCTATCATCCATCCATCCATCATCCATCCATCCATCATCCATCCATCCATCCATCATCCATCCATCCATCCATAATCCATCCACCAACCATCCATCATCCATCCATCATCCATCCATCATCCATCCATCATCCAGCCATCACCCATCCATCCATCATCCATCCATCATCCACCCACCATCCATCCATCATCCATCCATCATCCAACCATCATCCATCCATCATCCATCCATCATCCATCATCCAACCATCATCCATCATTCATCCATCCATCATCCATCCATCATTCATCCATCATCCAACCATCATCCATCATTCATCCATCATCCAACCATCATCCATCATTCATCCATCATCCAACCATCATCCATCATTCATCCATCCATCATCCATCCATCATCCATCCATCATCCATCCATCATCCATCCATCCATCATCCATCCATCCATCATCCATCCATCCATAATCCATCCACCAACCATCCATTCATCCATCCATCCATCCATCCATCCATCATCCATCCTTCCATCCATCATCCATCCATCATCCATCATCCATCCATCCATCATCCATCCTTCCATCCATCATCCATCCATCCATCATCCATCCTTCCATCCATCATCCATCCATCCATCCATCCATCCATCATCCATCCATCCATCCATCCATCCATCCATCCATCCATCCATCCATCATCCATCCACCAACAATCCATCATCCATCCATCATCCATCCATCCATCCATCATCCATCCATCCATCCATCCATCCATCCATCCATCAAACCAGCCATCATCCATCCACCAACAATCCATCATCCATCATCCATCCATCCATCCATCATCCATCATCCATCCATCCATCATCCATTCATCCATCCATCCATAATCCATCCACCATCCATCCATCCATCCATCCATCCATCCATCCATAATCCATACACCAACCATCCATCATCCATCCATCCATCCATCATCCATCCATACATCCATCATCCATCCATCATCCATCCATCATCCATCCATCCATCATCCATCCATCCATCCATAATCCATCCACCAACCATCCATCATCCATCCATCCATCCATCATCCATCCATCCATCCATAATCCATCCACCAACCATCCATCATCCATCCATCATCCATCCATCATCCATCCATCATCCATCCATCATCCACCCACCATCCATCCATCATCCATCCACCATCCATCCATCATCCAGCCATCATCCATCCATCATCCATCCATCCATCCATCATCCATCCATCCACCATCCATCCACCATCCATCCATCATTCATCCATCATCCAACCATCCATCATCCATCCATCATCCAACCATCTATCATCCATCCATCATCCAACCATCCATCATCCATCATTCATCCATCCATCATCCATCCATCCATCATCCATCCGTCCATCATCCATCCCTTCATTCATCCATCCATCATCCGTCCCTTCATCCCTACATCCATCCACCAATCCATCCATCATCCATCCATCGTCCATCCATTCATTCATCCATCCATTATCCATTCGTCATCCATCCATCATTCATCCTTCCATCCATTCATCCATTCATCCATCCATCCGTCCATCATCCATCCGTCCATCATCCATCCCTTCATTCATCCATCCATCCATCCATCCATCCATCATCCATCCATCCATCCATCATCCATCCATCCATCCATCATCCATCCATCCCTCCATTCATCCATCCATCCATCCAACCATCATTCATCTATCTATCTATCAATCTATCCATCTATCCATTCTATTCATCTATCTATCATTCCATCCATCTATCATTCATTCTTTTCTATCCATCATCCATCCAGTCATCCATCCAGTCATCCATCCATCCATCATCCATCCATCATCCATCCATCCATCCAACCATCCATCCATCCATCATCCATCCATCCATCCATCCATCCATCCATCCATCCATCCATCATCCATCCATCCATCCAACCATCCATCCTTCCATCCTTCCATCAATCATCATCCTGAGGATCCCCCTGCTCCTGGGTGTCCAGGACTCCTGTTGCTGCTGCTGTGGTCTTAAGCAGACGCTGGTCTGGACTGATCTCACTAGAATGTTGGTAAAGTGTAAATCCCTGACACTTCTCCAGCTAGCTTGTATTTTTCTGCTTTTATGGCTGTTAAAATAATTCATTTTGAGTTTGAAAGTGCTGATTAGACGCGATTCGACGCCTCACGCCGCCTCTGTCCCGCCTCAGAGACTGTTTTTCAGGATTCATTCATGAAAATAAAACAGGAATAATTCATGGACTGCAGCCCTGCTGCTGTTTCCAAAGTACTCTTTTGTGTTTCATCTATAATGGATGATGCTCTTCTTTTGTGTCTGGAGTTCTGCTGGGTGGGTCGGTTTCACCCAGCTCCAACGGCGGGAAAAAAGATGGCAGAGTTTATTTTTTTAACACCCAAGTCATCCCTTCTGCTGAAATATACAAACAGTCAGATCTCAGCCAGCTTCTCATCACTGCAGGATTACTGAGAAACAGACGGGAGTCAGAGATGTGGAGCTGGGTGGGATATGCGAGGAGATTCAGATGTACGGCTTATTATGAAGGGAGTTTGTGGAAGAGCTCCTGAAGGACTCTGAGACTGAGAGGAACCAGATTCTCTAAGCCTGAACTGTTTGGCCTCAGTTTTAAACATTACGTCTGGAGGAAACCGGCCCATCCTAACAGTGAAGCATGGTGGAGGCAGCATCATGCTGTGGGGGTGTTTCTCAGCAGCAGGGACTGGGAGACTGGTCAGTGTTGAGGGAAAGTACAGAGATAACCTCAGTGAAAACCTGTTCTACAGCAAAGAAACCTTCATTCAATTTTAAAATTTTATTTTTTTGTAAAGACACAAAAATCGTTAGAAGTGGAATGATTCTGGGTATAAAAACACTTATTTTAAACAATGTTTCCTGCTCTTCTTCTTTGGTTTTCTCTCTCAGCCCCGCCCGCCATCAAGCTCCTCCTGGACGACCCCCTGGTGGTGAATCATGGCGAGACCATCACTCTGGTGTGCGTGGCGTCGGGCGGAGACCCTCCTCCCTCCCTGCAGTGGGTGAGACCGGGAGGGGAGGAACTCCCAAAGAGGAGCATCGTTAAAGCTGGGACGCTGACCATCCCGGGGGTCACCATCGATGAGGGCGGGCCTTACACCTGCGTGGCCACGAACAACGTGGGAAACCCCGCCAAGAAAACCGCCAACCTACTGGTCAGAGGTACGGCGAGAACAAACGACCCTGGAGCTAACACTGACCAGACAAACTAAGAGAGCAGCAACTGAGACTACTAAATTATAAAAATTATAATTAAATCATTTTAGAAAGGGGTCAGAAGTCACAGAAAAACCAGCAGGAAAAGTGGTGGAGAGGTGTAAAAGGGTGGCAACATAGCCGAACTCATGGATGCTAGCTAGCATAGATGATACTTATCCAACACACAGGCATCGATAACAGTAGATCACAACTGTGGAGGGTCCAGTCTCTGGGTTTATCAGGGGCCAGTCTCTGGGTTTATCAGGGGCCAGTCTCTGGGTTTATCAGGGTCCATTCTCTGGGTTTATCAGGGGCCAGTCTCTGGGTTTATCAGGGGTCATTCTCTGGGTTTATCAGGGGCCAGTCTCTGGGTTTATCAGGGTCCAGTCTCTGGGTTTATCAGGGGCCAGTCTCTGGGTTTATCAGGGGTCATTCTCTGGGTTTATCAGGGTCCAGTCTCTGGGTTTATCAGGGGCCAGTCTCTGGGTTTATCAGGGGCCAGTCTCTGGGTTTATCAGGGTCCAGTCTCTGGGTTTATCAGGGGCCAGTCTCTGGGTTTATCAGGGGTCATTCTCTGGGTTTATCAGGGTCCAGTCTCTGGGTTTATCAGGGTCCAGTCTCTGGGTTTATCAGGGTCCAGTCTCTGGGTTTATCAGGGTCCATTCTCTGGGTTTATCAGGGTCCATTCTCTGGGTTTATCAGGGTCCATTCTCTGGGTTTATCAGGAACCATTCTCTTGTTTATCAGGGTCCAGTCTCTGGGTTTATCAGGGGCCATTCTCTGGGTTTTATCAGGGTCCATTCTCTGGGTTTATCAGGGTTCATTCTCTGGTTTATCAGGGTCCAGTCTCTGGGTTTATCAGGGTCCAGTCTCTGGTTTATCAGGGTTCATTCTCTGGTTTATCAGGGTCCAGTCTCTGGGTTTATCAGGGGCCAGGCTCTGGGTTTATCAGGGTCCAGTCTCTGGGTTTATCAGGGTCCATTCTCTGGGTTTATCAGGGGCCCTGTTTTCTCTGTGGGGGTCCATCCTGTTGTGTGACGGGTCCCTGGTCTGCAACAGTCAGTATCTTGTTATTTCATCGTTTTTCCCGTCTATATACTCCGTCCTCTCTCTCCTCGCCGCTCTAACGATGTGGCGCTGAAATCAACAGATGCATGTTGCTCCTTGTTTGAAGTATTTTTGGCGTCTCCGGGGACGGCGCTTTCCTCTGGGATTCAGCTGTTGCTCTGACGGCGGTCGACCTGTTGAAAGGTGTTTTCTGTTTCTCTGTGTTTGCTCGCGTTCGCCTCTCTCCGTGTTCAGGTGAGGCTCCAGCGCCGGTCTCTGCAGGTACAAAGGCTTCTCTGTTGTCTGTAGTTGTTGTTCTGATTGAGCTGCTGCAGAATGAACTAGAACAGACCCCACAAACGGAGCATTTATCAGCCTGAGCAGACGTTACACCCTCATCCTCATGAACGTCCTGACCCGTCAGCACTGTGGGGAGTTTCCACGGCTGTGGGAGGATGAGAGGACAATCAGCAGACACAGGAAATGATAACGGACGTCTGAGTATTTAAGAGGACATTCTTTAAGTTTATCTAGAGTTTGAGTTTGTGGAGAACTACATTACCCATGATCCCTGAGTGCCACAGTGATGTCTCTGATTGTTGACCATGTATTTCACATTTCTGTTAATAATTTTAACATGATAGAAACTTAGAGTGTTCAGCAGTGATTTATTCTGGCCCATAGATGATGGTTTGTTGTTCCTGTAGAGGAATAACAGCAGATAAATCCATGGTGTGTCTCTGTCAGGCTCTGAAATGCTGAGATTTCTGCTCCTCTCCCCACATCGAGGTGAGAAAACGGTGGACTGGCCCTTTAACGCGGGCCTGTCCTGTCGTTCGTGGAGTGTGCGTTTGGCCGTCTGTCCGCTGTGTTTTATTCATACGCATGACTCACCTCCATGAGCTGCTGACCCTGCAGCCTGTCAGCCCGACTCCCTCCTCCTGACTTATTTAACTCCCATCATGCACCTCTCCTCCTCTCTCTGTCATATTAGCTCGTAGCCTCTCCACTGGGCAGCCAGTGCTCCCAGTCGGACACGCGGCGCCGCTAATGGACCGAGCGTGTGCGTGTTGGAGAGGATGTGTGTTATTCTAATGGACAGGGGAGGTGTGTGGGCCCGAGGGGGGTGAGGGGGAGGAGGAGAGAGAGGGATCCAGCAGGAGGAGGAAGGAGGTGAGAAATCGGTCAGAGAAGAAAGAGAGGATGATGACGGAGGTGTAGAGGAGGAAGGAGGAGGATGATGAAATCAGGAGAGGAGGAGGAGGAGGAGGACAGATGAGACGCTCAGCGCCTCTTTATATTTCAGATTAACGTCAGATGAAATTAAAGTTCCTGTGATGAAGTTCAGTGGAGGTAGAGTCAGATTCAGACCACATCTCATCACAAAACTGCAGATTTACACCAAACGCCTGTGTGTGAGCTCTCTTTAGAAGCATCAGAGTGTTCACTGACAAGAAAGCGTCTCCAGGTTCCTGAGAACCAGAACGCCACACACAGAGAACCCGCTGGCCTCAGTCCTCTCAGACAGTCCAGATTAAACACAACGAACATCTCCTCTGTTTATTCTTTATTCTTCTGATCAAAGAGAAGGTCAAAGATCCCGACACTGGAGATGGAACATTCTATTCTCACAACACCCCCAGCTGCTCACATTTACAGGAAAAAGAATGTTCCAGTTCCAGTGTTCTGTTCTCTGAGATTTCTTTATTTACAACCAAAGATGGAGAAGAATATTTATCACTTATTTTAAAGGTAAAAACAATAAATGAAACAAACAGAGAGAAAAAACTGAAAACAAAAAGAGAGACAGAAATAAAAGACAGAAAACAATGGACAAATAAAAAAATAGAAAAAGCAAAAAGAGAAATGTAAAAAAAACAAAGAAGAGACAGAAAAAACAAAGAAGAGACAGAAAATGAGAAATAAAAACAACAAAAAGGAACAAAAGAAAAACAGGAAATGAAACATAAATGATAGAAAAAACATTTAGAGCAAAGGAAAACAAAAAAAATGAGAGACTGAAAACAAACGACAAGAAATGAAGTCAAAGAGAGAAACGGACAAACACACAAAAGAAATCTGAAAAATGAAGAACACAAAAAAATGAAAAAAAAAAGAGAAACAGAAACAAAACCTGTGGAATGGAAAATAAATCATGAGGGACAGAAACACATTAAGAAAAAAATGTAAAAAATAAAGAAATTTAAAAAATGACTCAAAAGAAAACAAAGGAAAAAAAGAAAAACAACAACAACAAAATTTGTGCTGTCAAATGATTAAAATTTTTAATCAGATTAATCACAGGGTTGCTGTGCATTAACTGTGATTAATCATGATTAAATATCACTCTTTTTTTAAGATTTATTTTTGGGCTTTTTTGTGCCTTTATTAGAGAGAGGACGGTGGATAGAGTCGGAAACAGGGAGGAGAGCGGGGAGAGACATGCGGGGGATGGTGCCACGGGCCAGATTCGAACCCGGGTCGCCTGCGTACATGGTGCACGCCTTAGCCACTTGACTACTGGCGCCCCTAAATATCATTTATTTTTAATCTATATTAATCACGTTTCATTCTGCGAGCTTGGTGGCGCGTTAGCCAAAGTGCTAGCAGAATCCCCTAACCCTAACGCATGCTTCATGTTAATGTGGTATTTTCAGCTGGAAACGCTTCGGTGAAAAGAAAACTCCTCCCTGCAGAATGTGCAGAATACTTTATGTCAGATCGACTGTTCCGTTTTGGGTTTTTTATACTCAAATTTCCCGTGGAGAAGGCCGACGTGCTGTTTAGCGTCTTCCATATTGAGTCGGTTGGTCACTACCGGCTCAACGGCCCATTTGTGCATGCACGGCGGTAACCCTGCTTGGACGAACTGCCTGAAATGCTTTTCTCAGAGACGTTTCAGGGATTTTGAGTCGATCTGCGCTGCAGATGGGCTAATTGGGTTAAAATTTCTAACCGATTAATCATGACGATGGATGAATCCACATTAAAGCCTCAATTTTGACAGCCCTACAAAAATCAAAAAATAAAACCCAGTAAAAAATAATTAAAAAAAGAAAAAAAATGGAAAACAACAAAAAGAAAAAGAAAAAACAAGAAACTGAAAAAAAAGAAATGAACCCCCCCAAAAAAGAGAACAACAGAAATAAAGCAAAAGCAGAGAAACAGAACGAGAAAAAGAAACGTAAAACAAAAACACTAAAGAAAATAATAAATACATACATAAAGGACTGATTAAAAAGACAGTCCTTCACAGCAGACCTGGATCAGGTCTCTGGGGTCATTAGAGATCAGATCAGTCCTGACATCAGCCCTGAGGTCGGCTCAGCTGAGGCCGGTCTCACTCTCCTCTGTTTATAAATGTAGACTCTGTTTAACCTCTAAACCAGGTCTCAGACTGAGTCTGGACTCTGTCAGAGGTCCGATGTGTTAAACCAGGTCTCAGACTGAGTCTGGACTCTGTCAGAGGTCCGATGTGTTAAACCAGGTCTCAGACTGAGTCTGGACTCTGTCAGAGGTCTGATGTTTTAAACCAGGTCTCAGACTGAGTCTGGACTCTGTCAGAGGTCCGATGTGTTAAACCCGGTCTCAGACTGAGTCTGGACTCTGCCAGAGGTCTGATGTGTTAAACCAGGTCTTAGACTGATCCAGTTCTCCTAAATACCTGTCCAGGTGTTCTCTGGGTGACAGAGGAACATTTCTGCTGCACATTGAATCGTTCCAGCGTTTATCTCATCAGGATTGATTAATCTTGGCCTGATGGCGTTTAATCGTTCCTCTCTGATGAGAAGACTGAATCATCCCGGAGCTGGCAGCATGGCGAGCGTGCGGCTGACGGCGTGCTTTTTTGGGTCCAGATGAAGAAGTGCCGAGTCGTGCAGAGAAAGGTGTTGTGGGTAGGGCTGGTCGGCGAGTACTCCGGCGTGCTGACAGTAGTGGAGCCGTGCCAGCGTCAGCGTGTGAGCGTGTGCAGTCGCCGCTTCCACCTCCACTTATGTAACAGACCTTTTCCTGACGCAGACACACTCACAGCTCACTCTGGCTTTTGTTTTCAGGCGTTCTCGGTCTAACCTTAATGAACAACGACAATCAGCTGCTCGCCTCAAACTGCCACGCTATTTATAGACCACACTCGCCACACACACGGGGGAGGAATTCAGACCTCCTGGTCCCACCTCATGGTCCCACATCCTGGTCTGTCTGTGGTCCACATGTGGTCTGTGGTCCATCTGTGGTCTGTCTGTGGTCCGTCAGTGGTCCATCTGTGGTCTGTGGTCCATCCGTGGTCAGTCTGTGGACCGTCCGTCGTCTGTCTGTGGTACATGATCCGTGTGCGGTCCGTCTGTGGTCTGTCTGTGGTCTGTCTGTGGTCTGTCTGTGGTCTGTGGTCTGTCTGTGGTCTGTCTGTGGTCTGTCTGTGGTCTATCTGTGGTCTGTGGTCTGTCTGTGGTCTATCTGTGGTCTGTGGTCTGTCTGTGGTCTGTCTGTGGTCCATAGTCTGTCTGTGGTCTGTCTGTGGTCCACATGTGGTCTGTGGTCCATCTGTGGTCTGTCTGTGGTCCGTCAGTGGTCCATCTGTGGTCTGTGGTCCATCCGTGGTCAGTCTGTGGACCGTCCGTCGTCTGTCTGTGGCACATGATCCGTGTGCGGTCCGTCTGTGGTCTGTCTGTGGTCTGTCTGTGGTCTATCTGTGGTCTGTGGTCTGTCTGTGGTCTATCTGTGGTCTGTGGTCTGTCTGTGGTCTATCTGTGGTCTGTCTGTGGTCTGTCTGTGGTCTATCTGTGGTCTGTGGTCTGTCTGTGGTCTATCTGTGGTCTGTGGTCTGTCTGTGGTCTATCTGTGGTCTGTGGTCTGTCTGTGGTCTATCTGTGGTCTGTGGTCTGTCTGTGGTCTATCTGTGGTCTGTGGTCTGTCTGTGGTCTATCTGTGGTCTGTGGTCTGTCTGTGGTCTGTCTGTGGTCTATCTGTGGTCTGTGGTCTGTCTGTGGTCTGTCTGTGGTCCATAGTCTGTCTGTGGTCCGTCTGCGGTCATGCTGAAATCTCTTTATGACATCACTTGTCTTTAATGTCTTAATGATGTCATAAAGGGATAAGACACGCCCACTCCCTCCTCCCTACTGTCCCTAATCAGCCACAGCATCCTTCAGCCTCTGCTGCAGTAGATCTGTTTTTCAGCCATGATGTCAGAACCATTGAAGGTAGCGTTACCATGAGCTAGCTGAGACATGAGGTTTCATGATTATGATTCTTAGACTACATTACCCACAATCCCACAGTAGCACAGGGATTGACTGGTAGAGCCCACATGTTTATTCTGTGGGCTGGTGAAGTTAGTGGGTGTGAAAGAGTGGTGATGTTCAGGAGTAGGAGGGTTGTTGTTGGCGTCTCAGGAATGACGAAGTATCCATGGTAACAGGATGAACATGGCCGTGGAGGGTGTGGCTTTATTTCAGACTGGGCTGATTTTTGGGGAAGGCTGGTGTGGACTAGCCTGGCCGCTGACGGGCCGATGTGGTTTTCTGAGTCTGTAGAGGGCTCTTCTCTGTCTTACTCTCTCCCCGCCAGGTGAGAATGTCGTGGATGTCTGTGGAGGAACAGCAGGTTGAGTTTTGTCCTTCCTGCAGAGAGCAGCTCAGACATCACTGCTCAGTATCTGAACCGCTGTCCTCTTGATGATGACGCACTGTTCGTCTGACTGGCTCACAGCCGGTCAAATCCACCTCCAGTCCACCAGGAAATGACCCCGCTCCTGACGTACAGTCCACGCCGTAGATGGAATACTTGGCCGTGCCGTCCGATTGGCTGAGAGCACAGATGTGAGCAGGTGATGGCGGTCTCTGAGCCGGACACGGAGAGGTTAAATGACAGCAGAAGGAGAGGAGCAGCTGGTCGGACATTCAGCGGATTAAACAGAACAAATGGCTTCTGTCATAATTAAGCCTCATTTGGACGGATTAGTTTCTCCACAGCAGGAAGAGACACAGAACTGTGTCTGCGCTCCCTTCATGTATGAAACCGTCACTCTGAGTGCCTGTTTGTACTCTGGATCCACCTCGGAGAAGAGGACTTCATGTGTTCTGTGTGTTAGAGACCAGAGCCCAAATATCTCGGACCCAATAAGACTGAATCTAGGCAAATATTGGAGAGAATGTAGGCTCTGAGCTAATGAGATGCTGCAGCCATGTGTTGGTTTGTGAATATATCACTGAGCCTTTTAACTTCCCTTTAATAATTTAGGAGGCTCGTCTCTACAAAGCAGGGATTGTTTCACTTAAACGCCAAATGGGTTTTATGCCTCTGTGTGAGCAGGAGTGTAGGATTTATTCTTCCAGGCTGGCTGTCCATGAAGCTTCAAGCAGGACTGGCACACGTTCCTGCCTTTCCTCTGCCTAGAAGGAAAGCCGGAGGCAGCAAAAACCCAGAGCACAGCAGAGCAGGCGTCAGTGAGAATGACACTGGTTCAGTCAGAGGCAGAATAAAGGAGGAGCTGGGGTGGGGGAGGGTGGAAACGCAGCTTCCAAAGAGTAGCCAGGCTGGAGCCATTTAGATATGGTAGCATGAGTGTGATTAGCCGACAGCATGCTTAGAGGGACTCAGCTGGCCGTCAGCTGATGAGAGCTTGTGTGAGATCAGCTGATCTCAGTTATATGGCAGGGCTTTGCCTGAACTAACGCTCTATGTTCGGTGTGTGCTCTTAACACAGTTCTGTGTGAGCAGTGTTGGGGGTAACGCGTTACAAAGTGATCCATTAGAGTACTCAGATTACTTTTTAGGAGTAACGAGTAACGTAACGCGTTAGTTTTAAAATTCAAATAATCCCGTTATTAGTTACATTTTCATAAAAGTAATCCGTTACTGAAAGAAAAATCCCAAATGCCCTCTCTCTTCCTCGGCTTCAAAAGGAGAGAAAGAAACAAAAGAAGCTCCTTGAAGCATCTGCTCTGTTTGTCCTTCTCTCTTCCTGTAGCCACGTTGGCATGTGCCAGCAGAAGGTAAACATTCTGTGCCATTACGCGTTCATTGTTAGCTTGTTGAACCAGCGAGATGACAGAGAGGACAGCAGGCCACTGGTGAATTATCCCCATTATGATGGAGTTTTGGATAAAAGGGACAGAACAGCATCCTGGTGAAACGAAAGTTTAAAAGCTCCGTTTGCTTTCATCGGATCAGCTGTGCAGCTGTTCCAACTACGCGCTGTTATTACGCCCAGCGTTGGAGTGATTCTGTCTGCCTCTGCTCAGCTTGCTGTCAGATTGTGAACTTGTTAAAGAGCTGTAAATGTTTTCCTGTCAGAAACAGATTATGGGCTGTAAATTAAGCATCGGCATTAGAGTCTGCACATTCAAATGCAGACGTGTGGCCGTTATCTGCCGTTTTTACAACCGCTGAGTGGAATGAGTGTCTAAAGGGTTTTAATATTTAGTAACCTAAAAGTACTCTAACGCGGTAGTTTTAGAAGTAGGTAACGCAGTAACGTAACAATTACTTTTCTCAGTATGTAACGCAGTAATCTAACGAGTTAGTTTCAAAAGTAACGCTACCCAACACAGTGTATGCGTGTGCTAATGAGTATGGTGATGAATATACTCCTCTATCTGCAATCTCAGGCAAAAGAACTACACTACCCACAATTCTTCACAAAGTCCTGTCTCTAATTGGAGGGGCCCACTGTTACCTCTGAAGTTTAAGGTTGTTTCTGCTTTAGTGCAGGTTAGACTTACTGGTTAGAACTGCAATATACCTGGGGGCCAAGGCTGGTCTGCATGCAAAAGGCAAGGATGGAATGTTTTATAAGGTTTGATGACATAAACTTCGAAGGCAAGGATGAAATGTTAGTACGGTTTGGTGACGTAATCTTCAAAGGCAAGGATGGAATGTTTTATAGTTTGATAAAATCATCTTCAAAGGGAAGGATGGAATGTTTTATAAGGTTTGATAATGTAATCGTCAAAGGTAGGATGAAATGTTTGATAAGTTTTGATGACATTATCTTCAAAGGCAAGGATGGAATGTTTTATAAGGTTAGATAACGTAATCGTCAAAGGCGAGGATGAAATGTTTGATAAGTTTTGATGACATTATCTTCAAAGGCAAGGATGGAATGTTTGATACGTTTTGATGACATTATCTTCAAAGGCAAGGATGGAATGTTTTATAAGGTTTGATGATGTAATCTTCAAAGGCAAGGATGGAATGTTTGATACGTTTTGATGACATTATCTTCAAAGGCAAGGATGGCATGTTTTATACGGTTCGATGACGTCATCTTAAAAGGCAAGAATGGAATGTTTTGTACGGTTTGATGACGTCATCTTTAAAGGCCAGGATGGAATGTTTTATAATTTGTGATGACATCGTCCGTAAGACTTACTGGTTAGAATAGAAATATACCTGGGGGCCCTAGGGTGGCCTGCATGCAAAAGGGCTAGGATGGAATGTTAATACGGGTTGATGATATCATCTTCAAAGGCAAGGATGGAATGTTTTATAAGGTTTGATGACATTATCTTTAAAGGCAAGGATGGAATGGTTTATAATTTGTGATGACATCGTCCGTAAGACTTACTGGTTAGAATAGAAATATACCTGGGGGCCCTAGGGTGGCCTGCATGCAAAAGGGCTAGGATGGAATGTTAATACAGGTTGATGACATCATCTTCAAATGCAAGGATGGAATGTTTAATACGGTTTGATGATATCATCTTCAAAGGCAAGGATGGGATGCTTTATATGGTTTGATGATATCATCTTCAAATGCAAGGATGGAATGTTTTATTCAGTTTGATGATGGCATCTTCAAAGGCAAGGATGGAATGTTTTGTACGGTTTGATGATGTCATCCCTTTAAGGATGACATTATCAAAGGCAAGGTTGGAATGTTTTATACGGTTTGATGATGTCATCCATTTAAGGATGACATTATCAAAGGCAAGGATGGAATTTTGGTCAGGCTGGAGGCTTTTCCTTCCATTATTGCCAAATAATAGAAAAAATATTTGTCAGCTTTAGTCAGCTAGTTGTCAACTATGTTATTTGGCAAAAATATAAAAATAGTTGCCAACTGTTGTCTTCTGTTGGCGAGGAGCGAGGGAAACCGCTCCACTTGTCGTTTTGCGTCATTTCACAATTACGTAATTATTTGTTCTGGGATCTTCTGCTCTGTTTCCTACTTTTTTATTGTTTTGTTTCAAGTGTTTTTTTTTCTGGTTAAATGTATAATATGGTTATCACAGTTTAACTTGGCTGGCACCATAGGAGTGACCTGCCTCCAGACTAGCCAATAGAAAAATGCGGCTGCAGTAGCCAGATTCAGCCATTGGAGGGCAGTCACAGTGCAGATTTCTGCTACCCTAGTACCTGTCCATATCCAGAGGTTCATCTGTAAATAACAGAGGTCTTAAGGTTTAGTTTCTCTTGAAGGTCTCTCTCTGACACAGAATATCAGGAACGCCCATTAAGGTCAGCTCGTCAGCTTTATTCTGGTGTTTTAAACCCACACCTTGTGTCCGTCCTCCTACAGGTCTTCGTAAAGGTCGCTTCTGGATCACCCCCGACCCGTACCACAACGACGACAACATCCAGATCGGCCGGGAAGTGAAGATCAGCTGTCAGGTAGAGGCCACGCCCCCTGAGGAGCTCCAGTTCAGCTGGCTGAAGAACGGTCGGCCCCTGAGGAGCTCAGAGCGGATGGTCATCACCCACACGGACACCGAGGTCTCACCTGGAACCACCAACCTGGACATCATCGACCTCAAGTTCACCGACTTCGGCACCTACACCTGCGTGGCCTCGCTGAGGAACGGAGGAAGTCCTGAAATCAGCATCGACGTCAACATCTCATCCACTACAGGTGAGTCCGACTGGGGGCGGGGCTTAAACACGCTGGCAAACCCAGGCCCTTTTTAGAGGAAAAATGGGGGAAATGCTCAGGAATACTAGGGAAGTGGAAATATTAGGGCTAATTTAAGGTGTGAAGAAAAATGATCAGTTCTTCCTTTTAATCAGGGAAGGTTAAAACTCATCGTCATCCTCAGCTCCAGGGTGAAAACGTCACATTAGGAGCTTGGCTCTAGAGTTTCCTTCAGATCAACGATCGGTGATCAGACAGGCCGACATGTCAGAGAAGAGGACGCTGGTTTTTACAGCAAAGACTCCACGCTTCCTCTGCTCATAACTATCAAACAGGATTTTAAACGGATCACGTCAAATTTCTCCAAATATTCTTAGAAGGTTTTAAAGCCTTAACATTAACAAATTTACTAAACCATTCCCCGACTTTCCATGATCATGAAAATTCCCCCACACACCCAAATGAATTTTACCTGAAATTTCCATGAAAATTATTAATAACTTAATAATTTCAATCTAATTCCCTCTAAAATGTCTCATAAATACGCCAAAATATACAAATTAATTTCCCAGTGGTTCTACAAGAAAATATCTTTAAACATTTTCAAGCAAAATTCCTCAAATGGTAAAATTACCTAAAATGTACAAATGTCTTATTAAAATCCTTTCAAACTGACAAAACATTCCCACAACCGTCCAAAACAATTCCTGTATTTCAAAAAAATTCTTGAAAATTGCAATGCCCCAAGATCAAATTTCCAAAATTTATGAATACATTTCAGAATTTTTAGAATAATTTATTTTATTTTTAATTTTATTATTTATTTTATTTTAATTTATTTATTATTTATTATTTTTATTTATTATATTTTTTATTTCATTTTAATTTTAGAAGAATTTGTAATACCTCTGAGTGTTAAATGACCCCCCCCCCCCAAAAAAAAATTATAAATTTAAGAACAATTCCTAAAAATTACAGATACATTTCCCTTTTTGCATTAATTTGGAAAACTGTAAATTTGACATTTATTAGATTTTAATAAAAAGAGCAAAATTGTCAGACAAACACTATAAACACATTTAAAATAAGTTTACACTAAATAAACGGGACAATGTAATGATTCTAGGAAATCACTGGATCTGACACTATCTGTTTTCTTTCTTTCTTTATTGATTGTTTATTTGATGTGGACATCACAATTACATTGGACAAACCAGATGCATTATTTGAGTGTTTTCTTTATTATGTGTATAATTATTTTTAATGTATTTATTTTTTGGTATGACCATTTTTTAGAAATTTAAAATAAATTTTAAATTTCCATTTCAAATCTCAAATATTTCAAATTTCCAGTTTCCCATATTTCCAAAAATATTTTCTATGAAACTCTATGAAATATACAAACAAATTACCCAAAATATCCTTCAAAAAAATCCTGTTTTCCATGAAAATTTAAAAGAAAATTCCCCCTAAAATATCTTATAAAGTTCCTGAAAACTCGAAGTCTGCCCCTTCCCAATCAGATTTAGAAAAATGTATGATTTCCCAAATTCCCATTAAAATAGCGCTGCATTTTAAAGCAAACGCACGCAAAAAATTAGATCAAATTTCCCCAAAATTACAAATATATCACAAATTCCCATGAAAAGGCAAAAAGCAATTTGCAGCCCCCTAAAAAATACTTCAAAAGATCCAGACAAGTTCCCTAAAATTTCCTTAGATTTTCTGAAAATAGCAAACTGTCCAAAGATTTAAAGTGAACATGTGAACTCTGCTGGATGAGGATAAATCTGGTTCCTGTGTTGATGGATGAGAACCTGAACCTGAACCTGAACCTGGGAGCTTTAGGGTGTCTGAGAGGATCATCAACAATGTTCTGCTTCTACACCTGCACTCATCCTTCATCCCTCCTCCTCCTCCTCCTTCTTCTCTGGTGAACCCCGCAGGCTCACGCTCTCCACCGCTCCTCTGCTTTCAGAGAAAAGTTTTTCTTCGGTCCGACGTCATGCAGATGAGCGTCTGCTGGCGGCGGCTGACTTCCTGTTTGTTTGTGACCTTGGCAGACGGCAGGAAACAGTCAGCGAGCCTGGGAGGAGGATGGGGGTGGGGGGTGATGGAGGGGAGGAGGTAAGGAGCATTTTAATGGAGCCGAGCGTGGCTGCAGCCCTCTGACGGATGTTTCGTGTTAAAACAGAAGGTCGGGCTGGGGTCGCCGCAGCGTTCCCATAAGGAGAATAAATGTTAAAACAGGCCCCCCCCCCCCAGCAGCTCTCTCACCGCGCTTTTAAATGAAGGACAAACTTCACATCTCTCTGACTCGACTCTTCCTCCTGTTCACAGCCTCACCTCGCCGTACTCCTTTAGCTATAAATAGAACTTTCTACATCCCGACCTTCAGCGTCAGACCGCAAACTCAAAATTACAACCTAAAAACCTGAAACACAGACTCTAATTATCCAGATCTTTCTTCTGGGAGCTTTTATTCTCTGATTCAGACGCTGACTGTTGGCAGCAGCAGTTCTGGACCAGAATGGCGTCCTGGGGTGGAAAATAAAAGTTAAGCTCAGCTTTTTCAGGTCAATTTTGAATTTCATCTTCGATTTTGACCTGTTAAACTCCTGATTTTGTATTTTATCTCATATTTTGACCTTTAAACTCATGATTTTAAGTCTCTATCTCATATATTTGCCTTTAACCCTTGTGCCCTCCTCTGATTTACTACCCTCTGGACACCTTTGAGGCTAAAATGTACATGTAAAAAAACTGCCATTAAATCAGCATATATCAATATTTATTTCTACTTTTTTTCATAAATCTCTTTAACAACTTCAGACCTGCTCAAGACTACCAAACATTCAATCATTTTCAAGAATTTTAACCCTTTAAATGCCAGTTTGATTATTTGAAATATTCATTTTTTACTACAAAACACAAAAAGTGAATTATTTTCATATAATTAATAGTAGAAAGATGGGGCTTTGGTGCTGATGAGAGTCTTGGATGAGTCAAAGATTAGCAACAAAATGGATTTGATTGCACTTGTATTTTTTATGTAGTGCCAGCTTCAACATTAGGGCACCCTCTGGACACCTTCAAGACAAAAATGTACATGAACAAAAAACTGCCATTAAATCAGCATACAGCAATATTTTTTTCTACTTTTTTTCATAAATCTCTTTAACAACTTCAGACCTGCTCAAAACTACCAAACATTCAATAATTCTCAGAATTTTAACCCTTTTAAACTCACACAAAAACTCTCCATAATATAACAGGTGAAATAGAAGAATGTGGTGCATGGTCCTACAATGAGTAAACGGTTGAATCTGGTGGAATACGGTAAAAATGTCAAATTTCACTAGACTTCTTCACATTGAAATGCTGACATTAAAGAATGCATGATTTTATACTGCAGTGACAGTGAGATTAAAAAACCTGGTTTTAATGGAAGTCAATGGAGGCATTTTAGCCTCCAAGGTGTCCAGAGGGTATTTCTGATATTACGTAAAAAATATTAATGCAATCAGATCAATTTAGTTGCTAATCTTTGACCCATCCAAGACTCTCATCACCCCCAAAGCCCCATCTTTATGCTATTGATTATATGGAAAATTATTCACTTTTTGTGTTTTTGTAGTAAAAAATGAATATTTCATATAATCAAACTGGCATTTAAAGGGTTAAAATTCTTGAAAATGATTGAATGTTTGGTAGTTTTGAGCAGGTCTGAAGTTGTTAAAGAGATTTATGAAAAAAAGTAGAAAACAATATTGATGTATGCTGATTTAATGGCAGTTTTTTGTACGTGTCCATTTCTGCCTGGAAGGTGTCCAGAGGGCAGTAAATTCACTGAGAGAGTCTGAATGACATTTAAGAGTCAAACATGTTGGATTTCAAAAATTTAACTAGAAAGAAAAGTTCCTGTAAAAATTCATGCCACAAGCTGTAAAACTGACAAAATGATCACAAATTAAAAAAAAAAGGTTGAGAAAAATGGCCAAAAATGCCCGAGGAGGGCACAAGGGTTAAAGGTTTTGAGGTTGGATGCTCCGCCCCCAGGTCATCAGTGTGTTCCTCGTTATCGCTGAATAAAGTCTGCCTGGATGCAGGTGTGATTTCACCTGGGCTCTGAAAATAAAATAGAACAATCTGGCCTCTTTCCTGCAGGGGGTTCAGGACGTTTTTATTTGAAGAGTGTCCCTCTATCACTCGTCTCTGCTCACCTGTCCTGCAGGTGAATCTCAGCTCTGATTGGACCGCACTAACCCACTCTTATCTTCTCCCTGCAGTTCCTCCGGAGCTGACCGTCCCCAGGGGGCGCTCTCACCTCATTGCTCAGGAGGGCGACACCGTGGACCTGCAGTGTCTGGTCTCAGGGAAACCCAAACCCATCATCCTGTGGTCGCGGGTGGAGGAGAGCGCGGCGGCGGCGGCGGCGGGGGCGGCTCTGATGCCGGATGGCTCGGCACAGATCGAGAGCTACGATGGCGTCCTGAGGATCGCCAACGTCACCCGGGACATGAGCGGCACGTACCGCTGCCAGACCAGTCAGTACAACGGGTTCAACGTGAAGCCGCGGGAGGCTCTGATCACGCTGGTGGTTCAGTGTGAGTAACACGCCTACACACACGCTTAGAAAACATCACCACTCGACCAGCAGGGGGCGCTCCTGTGAACATTCAGGGACACAGGAAGGTGGAGGGAGGGTCGGTGGACAGGTAGAGCTGGGTGTCATCTGCATAGAATGATCAGTGAGAAGTAAATGAACACCAGGGGGCGCAAGACAGACCCCTGGGGAACACCAGATTAGAATGAGTGTAGCCATTTGAGCTGAGCTGATGTACTCTACCTCTAGGGATGTATTTATACTCTATAATAACCTTCCATCTTCAGACACCGGCCTGCTTTCCATGCCCATAACCAAACTCCGAACCTATGGAGACAGAGCCTTCAGTGCTGCAGCTCCCACCCTCTGGAACACTCTTCCTGCAGACATCCGTAGCGCTCCATCTCTGGACATTTTCAAAAAACGTCTCAAGCACCACCTGTTCACCACAGCCTCCAGTCTTCACTAAACCAGCCCTCACACTCATCCTACCCCTCACATAGTTTTTCCATGTCTATGTGTTCCTGTAAAGCGTCCTTGGGTTTCTTGTAAGGCGCTATATAAATTCAAGATATTATAATTATTATTATTATTAGGGATGTATTTATACTCTACGATAAAGGTGAAAATCAATGCCAGCATGGACTACGTCAGTCTATCAGATAAAAACAGAACGTCAATATTTGCAACATCAAATGTGAAGTTAGTAAAAAAACAGAAAAATGCTGCAAATATTATGAGAAAAATGAATGGCACAACGGTAACACCCCTTTTTTTCCTATTTTTTTGGCCATTTTGCAACTTCTTTTTTCCACCTTTTCCCTATTTTTCCAGTTTTTCCTATTCCTATTTTATCCCATTTTTTGCAACTTTTTGCAACTTTTTGACCATTTAAGCTACCTTTTGCCGTTAAACATCCCTTTTTCCTATTTTTTTGCCCATTTTTGTAAACTTTTTGAAACTTTTTTAACCATTTTTTGCCACTTTTTGTCCAAATAAGCTACCTTTCACCATTAAATATCACTTCTGTCCTTTTTTTCCAAATTTTTGCCTCTTCTTTTTGCCCATTTAAGCTCATTTTTCTCATTTTTGCTATTACATACCATTTGTCTCCTTTTTTTTTTTCTTTTTTTTGCCAATTCACGCCTTGACTGCTTTTTCCCATTTTAGTCACTTTTCACTGATTTTTTTGCCACGTTTTGCTACTTTTGGATCGTTTTTTGCCACCTGTAACTCATTTTTTGTCACTTCTCGCCCATTTCTGCTACTTTCTGTCCCTTTTTCCTCTTTTTCCTCCCCATTTTTGCCCCTTTCAACAATTTTTTGCAACTTTTTGACCATTTAAGCTACCTTTTGCCATTAAATATCTCTTTTTTCTTTTTTTTTGCCCATTTTTGCAAGTTTTTGCCACTTTTTTACCATTTCTTGCCACTTTTTGTCCAAATAAGCTACCTTTCACCAAAAAAAACACTTATGTCCTTTTTTCCAAATTTTTGCCTCTTCTTTTTGCCACTTTTTTGCCCTTTTTTGCCATATTTTGCCCATTTAAGCTAATTTTTGCCATTACATTCCAGTTGTTTCCTTTTTTTGCCATATTCATCGTCCTTGACTGCTTTTTCCCATTTTAGTCACTTTACACTCATTTTTTTGCCACTTTTGGACTGTTTTTTTGCCACCTGCGACTCATTTTTTTGTCACTTCTCGTCTATTTTTGTTGCCATTTTTGCCACCTTTAACTTATTTTTATTGCTATTTGAAGCTGTTTTTGCCACTTTTCACCACTTACCTTGTGGCTCTTACAAAGGTATTGGGCATGATGGATTTAACTGAACTCTGGGGATGTTCAGAGACATGGAGATGTTCCTCTCTCCATCCCCTGACTTAGTTTTTAATCACCTTTCCTCTGAGTGTTCTTTTGTCTTCATGGTGTAATGGTAGTCAGGAATACTGATGAACCAGCGACTGGACCTTCTAGACACAGGTCACTAACTCTGAGACTACTAGCACCAACTGTCTGGACCTCTGCTGGATTAGCTCAGTCACTTTAAAGGGTTAATATTTATGCAGGCACTGATTTTTATTCAATGACATTACTCTGTAGAAATCTGTTTTCACTCTGACATTAGAGAGGATTTTGTGTCTATAAAGTCAAATTCTATTGACCATGATTGGTTTATAAAATCAGTAACAGGGTCAGTCCTTCTGTTGAATTTCACCCAGGAAGCGGCTGCATTGTTTGGTCAGAGACCAAAGAGATGAGAGAGATGGCTCCTATAAAAAGGTGCGTGGACATGTTAGGAGCAGTCGTGCCTGATGTGAAGACGGCCTTAAAATCTCCCAGATCAAATCTTTATCAGAGAGCTCGGCGCTCCATCAGCCTGAGGAGAGTTTAGGACACGTTCACTTAAGGAGATCACTGAAACCCTCCATGACGTCAGACTCTCTCCTCGCCTCAAACCAAATGGAACATCTGCTGCTGCTGTACCACCAGCCGGGAAAATCTGTGCCATTTTAACCTGGGAAATACCCAGAATGCATCAGGAGGAGGGCTCCTGGGCGCCTCATCATCAATTCAGATGTCACGCCATCCATCAGAGCAGAAAGACGAAAATCCGAGTGATAAACACACACCTGAGAGGAAACGCACACCAACAGGTACTCCACGCCGCCGCTCCAGGACAAGTACCTGCCTGTCGACGGGGGGGTCGACTCCACGACCTTCCAGTCACGCTCCATCTAACCTGCAGGGGACCCCGTCGCACGGAATCCCATCAGAGAGAGTGACAGGAGGCCACACAGACACTGCTGGCTTCCTGCTGCACTAAAAGGCTGTCAAAGCCAATCTCCTCTGCAGCTCCACTCGTCCTGGTTCTCAGGAGAACTGAAGCAGAAACGGCGAGGAAATCTTCAGCCGAGCAGTCGCAACGCTACGCACGGAGACAGGAGGACTGCACTGCTCCAGCATCTTCATTCAGAGTCCTCAGGAAAGGTTAGAGTTCATGATCAGAGTCTATCAGAGTCTATAGAGCTGGTTCTAACAGAGACAGGGGGACTGGTCTATCAGAGTCTATAGAGCTGGTTCTAACAGAGACAGGGGGACTGGTCTATCAGAGTCTATAGAGCTGGTTCTAACAGAGACAGGGGGACTGGTCTATCAGAGTCTATAGAGCTGGTTCTAACAGAGACAGGGGGACTGGTCTATCAGAGTCTATAGAGCTGGTTCTAACAGAGACAGGGGGACTGGTCTATCAGAGTCTATAGAGCTGGTTCTAACAGAGACAGGGGGACTGGTCTATCAGAGTCTATAGAGCTGGTTCTAACAGAGACAGGGGGACTGGTCTATCAGAGTCTATAGAGCTGGTTCTAACAGAGACAGGGGGACTGGTCTATCAGAGTCTATAGAGCTGGTTCTAACAGAGACAGGGGGACTGGTCTATCAGAGTCTATAGAGCTGGTTCTAACAGAGACAGGGGGACTGGTCTATCAGAGTCTATAGAGCTGGTTCTAACAGAGTCAGGGGGACTGGTCTATCAGAGTCTATAGAGCTGGTTCTAACAGAGACAGGGGGACTGGTCTATCAGAGTCTATAGAGCTGGTTCTAACAGAGACAGGGGACTGGTCTATCAGAGTCTATAGAGCTGGTTCCAACAGAGACAGGGGGACTGGTCTATCAGAGTCTATAGAGCTGGTTCTAACATGGACAGGGGGACTGGTCTATCAGAGTCTATAGAGCTGGTTCTAACATGGACAGGGGGACTGGTCTATCAGAGTCTATAGAGCTGGTTCTAACAGAGACGGGGGACTGGTCTATCAGAGTCTATAGAGCTGGTTCTAACATGGACAGGGGGACTGGTCTATCAGAGTCTATAGAGCTGGTTCTAACAGAGACGGGGGACTGGTCTATCAGAGTCTATAGAGCTGGTTCTAACAGAGACAGGGGACTGGTCTATCAGAGTCTATAGAGCTGGTTCTAACAGAGACGGGGGACTGGTCTATCAGAGTCTATAGAGCTGGTTCTAACAGAGACAGGGGGACTGGTCTATCAGAGTCTATAGAGCTGGTTCTAACAGAGACAGGGGGACTGGTCTATCAGAGTCTATAGAGCTGGTTCTAACAGAGACAGGGGGACTGGTCTATCAGAGTCTATAGAGCTGGTTCTAACAGAGACTGGGGGACTGGTCTATCAGAGTCTATAGAGCTGGTTCTAACAGAGACAGGGGGACTGGTCTATCAGAGTCTATAGAGCTGGTTCTAACAGAGACAGGGGGACTGGTCTATCAGAGTCTATAGAGCTGGTTCTAACAGAGACAGGGGGACTGGTCTATCAGAGTCTATAGAGCTGGTTCTAACAGAGACAGGGGGACTGGTCTATCAGAGTCTATAGAGCTGGTTCTAACAGAGACAGGGGGACTGGTCTATCAGAGTCTATAGAGCTGGTTCTAACAGAGACAGGGGGACTGGTCTATCAGAGTCTATAGAGCTGGTTCTAACAGAGACAGGGGGACTGGTCTATCAGAGTCTATAGAGCTGGTTCTAACAGAGACAGGGGGACTGGTCTATCAGAGTCTATAGAGCTGGTTCTAACAGAGACAGGGGGACTGGTCTATCAGAGTCTATAGAGCTGGTTCTAACAGAGACAGGGGGACTGGTCTATCAGAGTCTATAGAGCTGGTTCTAACAGAGACAGGGGGACTGGTCTATCAGAGTCTATAGAGCTGGTTCTAACAGAGACTGGGGGACTGGTCTATCAGAGTCTATAGAGCTGGTTCTAACAGAGACAGGGGGACTGGTCTATCAGAGTCTATAGAGCTGGTTCTAACAGAGACAGGGGGACTGGTCTATCAGAGTCTATAGAGCTGGTTCCAACAGAGACAGGGGGACTGGTCTATCAGAGTCTATAGAGCTGGTTCTAACAGAGACAGGGGAACTGGTCTATCAGAGTCTATAGAGCTGGTTCTAACAGAGACTGGGGGACTGGTCTATCAGAGTCTATAGAGCTGGTTCTAACAGAGACAGGGGGACTGGTCTATCAGAGTCTATAGAGCTGGTTCTAACAGAGACAGGGGGACTGGTCTATCAGAGTCTATAGAGCTGGTTCTAACAGAGACAGGGGGACTGGTCTATCAGAGTCTATAGAGCTGGTTCTAACAGAGACAGGGGGACTGGTCTATCAGAGTCTATAGAGCTGGTTCTAACAGAGACAGGGGGACTGGTCTATCAGAGTCTATAGAGCTGGTTCTAACAGAGACAGGGGGACTGGTCTATCAGAGTCTATAGAGCTGGTTCTAACAGAGACAGGGGGACTGGTCTATCAGAGTCTATAGAGCTGGTTCTAACAGAGACAGGGGGACTGGTCTATCAGAGTCTATAGAGCTGGTTCTAACAGAGACAGGGGGACTGGTCTATCAGAGTCTATAGAGCTGGTTCTAACAGAGACAGGGGGACTGGTCTATCAGAGTCTATAGAGCTGGTTCTAACAGAGACAGGGGGACTGGTCTATCAGAGTCTATAGAGCTGGTTCTAACAGAGACAGGGGGACTGGTCTATCAGAGTCTATAGAGCTGGTTCTAACAGAGACGGGGGACTGGTCTATCAGAGTCTATAGAGCTGGTTCTAACAGAGACAGGGGGACTGGTCTATCAGAGTCTATAGAGCTGGTTCTAACAGAGACAGGGGGACTGGTCTATCAGAGTCTATAGAGCTGGTTCCAACAGAGACAGGGGGACTGGTCTATCAGAGTCTATAGAGCTGGTTCTAACAGAGACAGGGGAACTGGTCTATCAGAGTCTATAGAGCTGGTTCTAACAGAGACTGGGGGACTGGTCTATCAGAGTCTATAGAGCTGGTTCTAACAGAGACAGGGGGACTGGTCTATCAGAGTCTATAGAGCTGGTTCTAACAGAGACAGGGGGACTGGTCTATCAGAGTCTATAGAGCTGGTTCTAACAGAGACAGGGGGACTGGTCTATCAGAGTCTATAGAGCTGGTTCTAACAGGGACAGGGGGACTGGTCTTTCAGAGTCTATAGAGCTGGTTCTAACAGAGACAGGGGGACTGGTCTATCAGAGTCTATAGTCAGAGCTGGACGAGTCCTGGACTAAGGGAGGAGTCTGAAAAAATCCCACTCTTGGCCAATTACAGTTCAGACTGACTAAAACTGGTCCACAGGTCTCACTGTTCAATGTATAAGATGTCTGCATCATGTTTCAGAAAATAAAGGACTGATGAGAACAGCCTGGGATATCTGGGGAAAGAATGGAATGTTTACAGGCAACAAGGATTGGTTTGGAAAGGGTTGAATGTTTTATATTTATAATGTTTTAAAGGATGACCAAGATTAGGAATGCTCTTCAAACTATGAAGGATGTCATCATCCTCAATAGCAAGGATGGAATGCTTTACAAGCGTCAAAGGATGACATTATTCCCACAGGCAAGGGTGGAATGTTCTGTAAGCTTTTAACAATTACATCACCTTCAAAGGCAGGGACAGAATGTTTTATATAATTTGAAAGGAAAACATCCATTTAAAGGCAAGGATGGAATGTCTGATATGCTTCAGAGGATAACATTCTGTTTAAAGGCCAGGATGGAATCTTTTAAAATAATTTAAAGGATGGCATTATCTTCAGAGAATGAGGATGTAATGTTTTACAAATTTCAAAGGTTTACACCATCTTCAAAGGCAAAGATGGAATGTTCTGTAGGCTTTAAATGATGGTATCCTCAAAGGAAAGGATGAACGGAATGTTCTGTGAACTTTTCAGAATGCACCATCATTAAAGGCAAGGATGGGATGTTTTATAGACTTCCAAGGATGGAATTATCTTCAGAGGCAAGGGGGGGATTTTTTATAAGCTTCAAAGGAGGAGATCAACCCAAAACGCAAGGGGGCAATGTTCTTTCAGATTTAATTGACTACATGATCTTCAAAGGCAAGGATAGAATGTTTTATATGTTGCAAAGCATAACATCCCATTTAAAGGCAAGAATGGAACATTCTAAAATAATCTAAAGGATGACATCATCTTCAAAGGCAAGCATGGAATGTTTTGTACACTTTAAAGGATGGTATCTTCAAAGGAAAGGATGAAAGAAATGCTCTCTGGACTTTTCAGAAAGCATCACCTTTAAAGGCAAGGATGGAATGTTTTGCATGCTTGAAAGGATGATATCCTTAAAGGAAAGTATGAGTGGAATGTTCTGTACACTTTAAAGGATGACCTCATGTTCAAAGGCAAGGAATGAATGTTGCTGAAGCACGGAATGAGGGTTTTTTGTCAGTTTTGGCCAAAGTGTAGACCAGAGCCAACATAAGGGAAAGAATGTTGGTTGTAACGATGACTGAGAGATGACGTATGCTGCGTTTGTGCATCTCTGGTCTGCTCTGGTTAGAAGCAGCACACCAGAGATTCAGAATTATTGGTATTTTCCTGTAGAGAGGATCATGTACCATAAAAATGAGGACAGCAGTTATGACTGTTTGTGTTATTTGATCCGATAAGTGCATTGATCTGCTCTCTCTCTGCCTGATGCTGCATTCTTTAGATGTATCTGAGACATCTTTGGTGCTTCTAATGGAAAAACAAGCCAGAAACAAGATGCTTTGAGGTCAGGCACTTTGTAGACAAAGTTAAAACGCAACCAGAGCAGATATAGGTTTTAGTGCATCGGGAAATAAGAAGCTCTGTTTCATTTCAGGCCGTCTGCTTGGCTTCCAAACATCATGAATACAGTATGCATCAGCAGCCTGGAGAAAAATCAGCATGCAAGATATGGAAACAGCTTTGAAACTTGGGACAATGGGAATTAATGCCTTCATTTTGATGGAGACGGATGTAGAGAGACAGGAAATATGGAGGAAGAGGGAGTCAGAAGACTTGAGCTAAACAGTGCAGGGATTAGGAATCAGTGCTGGGACTAGTGCTAGACTACAAAGCCTCTATATGTACAGCATATACATGCTCTAGCAGCTAAAGTGGGGCCCATGAATCACTAATATCTTCACATGATTGGAGGTCTTGCAGGGAGCAGTAGATTTCCCTTCTAATCCCCCCCTCCAATCTTTAACAGAGCCACATAAGCTAAGTACGCTACAAAGGTAGCATGGCTACATAACAACATAGCTTAATCTAACACGAACAATGCAATGTTAGCTACGTTAGCAACGTAGTAATGTATCTAAATAACTAATGTAAAGCAAATGAAGCTGCATTAGCTACATTTACTATGTTAGCTACGTAGATAATGTTGCCAAGTAGCTAAATCTAATGCTAATGAAGCTACGTTAGCTGAGCAACCTACATAAATAATGTAGCCACATAACAAACACAGCTTAATCTAATGCTTATGATGCTACGTGAGCTACATAGTTAATGGAGCTAAATAACTAATGTAGCTAAAGCTAACATGACTACACTGGCTTGTGTAGTAATATTCACTATGTAGCTAACAAAGCTATGCTAGCTTTAACTAAGCTAATGTAGCTCTACATGATCTACCCCTGGATCAGACTTCTGATTTTCATCCTTTTTTATTTGTTAAATGTTTAATCTGTAATGTTTGTGGTGTGGTTATTAGCTGACTGATTTTTTTCAGTGAAGCTGAATTACAGAAACACTTTTTAACAGGTAGATTCCACTCTGACAGAGGTAGGGTCTCTCAGTAGTGGTCTGTGAGAGGATTAGTCTGAGATCTGTGGTCTGCAGTCAGACCCTCTTCATCTGTCTGTCATTTTCTCTGCTGTTTCCTCCTCACCCTAGCTGTGTTTCTGTGCTCTGCCTGCTCTGTTTGTTGACATTTTCCCATTTCCATGTGATGACTCTCAGTTTTAGTCTTATTGGGTCTCAGCAGAAGCAGCGTAAACAGAAAAGCTGCTGAAACAGAAGGAAAGTGGAGTTGTGACAGAGAGCCTCCCTGCCGCTGATGTGCACGCTGTGACAGAGCGGGTGACTCAAACACTGGGACGGCCGCCGGCCGCTCTGACCTCCCGCTCGGTGAAACACCTCGAGGGTATCAGTGTTTGGCCGAGGACGCTCCTCTTCTCAACCAGCCTGTCGGGGAGGAGGAGGAGGAGGGTTATCATCGTCATCTTCGTCACTGCCTGCAGAGAATCCTCCTCATGATTTACTCACTGCTCTCAGAGATAAACACAATGGGCTGTGATTTCTGTTCATGGACTCATCTGCTGGCAGATGCTTCCGTCCAAACCACTGTACCAGTGAGCTACAATCACAGGAAGACACTTAAAGAGCCTCAGCATGACGGAGAATGATTAAAGAGCCTCAATACAACAGAGAACAATTAAAGAGCATCAACGCGACAAAGACGCTTAGAGAGCCTCAACATGACAGAGAACAATTAAAGAGCATCAACGTGACAAAGACGCTTAGAGAGCCTCAACATGATGGAAAACGGTTTTAGTTTCTACAATGACTAAGTTTCCCTCTGAGCTCCAAACTTTCTTTGTCCAGACTTCATAAACGCTGCTGTCCTGTTAAGGAACAGCCAACCCGCTGGAAGGTTCCTGTTCTCATCTGGAGCTGTCATCATGTAGGTGAACTCTGCTGAATGTTTTCTGGGATTAAAGCTTCTGTAATCCTGATCATTTATGACCTCTGCAGGATCTAACGGGATGGTTGCAGCCCCCCGTTTTGTGGCGCTTGTGTCTTGTTTTCTCTCCTCCTGTCGGTCGGTGATTCCTCTCTCAATGCCCTGATTGTGTTTTTGGTGTTGACTCGTCACATCGCTGACGTCTCTGTAATCCGTGTTCAAAAACGACCTTGGGGGGGATTTTGTACAACAGATGCTGTCATCTGTTTCCCTTTCTGTTCCTCTGTGTGCTCACTTCTTTGAAGAGATCGCTTTCAGCCGTGCATGTTGGTAACCCCGGAGGAGGATGTTCGTCAGAGGGATTGTGGGGACGTCACCTCTGCTCATCACTGTCATCCCCGTAATCCGGAGGAAAAACCAACAGACTCGGAGGGATTATTGTCAAAGTAAAACCCTAAAAAAACCTCTAACAGCTCATTTGGAATGTTGCTCAGCAGCTTTTATCTTGAAGCTACACGTGGCTCTGATTAGCATATTTCTGAAAAGTCATTAAAGAGCAGTAAAATAAAGAGAAATAAAAGCATCTCTTTCTGCTCTCCTCTGCTCCTGTGTGAGCCTGATATCCCACTGAACGTGTTCCTGATCATTTATTTTACTTTCTGTACAGTCAGCAGCTTCCCGCAAGGATTACTTTGATTTCTTTGCTTAAATGCAGCTGAAAGTTAAATCTGTGTCGTTCACTTATTTCTAAGTAATCCACCTGTAATCTGCCCACTGCTGCGTTAATCTGCTTAGTGATGTTCCCAGTGAAAACAGCAAAACACGCAGCAGGAAGTTTACAGAAGAGGGAGTTTAAAAAGCCCACAGCAGCACAGATATCCTGCATTCAAAAGCAGTATGAAATAAACGAGTTCCAGTCCTGAATGATGTGATTTCATAGAGAATCAGCAGTGAGAGGGTCTTTATTCCACGTCTGTGACGACATGAGACGAAGAATCCTGCAGAATCCAGTTTTTGTTGGAGAGGGAGAGGATTTTACCCAGGAACAGCCTTTACATCCCTCTCTAGACCCGAGAAGCAATCAGCACAGGGTTTAGTACCGGCCTCAACTGTCTGGAAGGCTCTTAGTTTCCTGGTCAATTAAAAGAGACAGATATTCCAACCTTTCCTCTGTCCATGCCTAAGCTGGCAACTACAATAAAGTAGGGGCACTTTATTTCTCCCCAGCTACCCACATGATGTATGTATTGGTTTCAGGGAGAGGGAATGTAATGTTGTATAGGCTTCAGAGAGAGAGGGTGGAATGTTGTGTGGGCTTCAGAGAGAGAGGGTGGAATGTTGTGTGGGCTTCAGAGAGAGAGGGTGGAATGTTGTATAGGCTCCAGAGAGAGAGGATGGAATGTTGTATAGGCTCCAGAGAGAGAGGATGGAATGTTGTATAGGCTCCAGAGAGAGAGGATGGAATGTTGTATAGGCTCCAGAGAGAGGATGGAATGTTCTATAGGCTCCAGAGAGAGAGGATGGAATGTTGTATAGGCTTCAGAGAGAGAGGATGGAATGTTCTATAGGCTCCAGAGAGAGAGGATGGAATGTTGTATAGGCTTCAGAGAGAGAGGATGGAATGTTGAATAGGCTTCAGAGAGAGGATGGAATGTTCTATAGGCTCCAGAGAGAGAGGATGGAATGTTGTAGAGGCTTTAGAGAGAGAGGATGGAATGCTGTATAGGCTTCAGAGAGAGAGGATGGAATGTTGAATAGGCTTCAGAGAGAGGATGGAATGTTCTATAGGCTCCAGAGAGAGAGGATGGAATGTTCTATAGGCTCCAGAGAGAGAGGATGGAATGTTGAATAGGCTTCAGAGAGAGGATGGAATGTTCTATAGGCTCCAGAGAGAGAGGATGGAATGCTGTATAGGCTTCAGAGAGAGAGGATGGAATGTTGAATAGGCTTCAGAGAGAGGATGGAATGTTCTATAGGCTCCAGAGAGAGGATGGAATGTTCTATAGGCTTCAGAGAGAGAGGATGGAATGTTCTATAGGCATTAAAGAGAGAGGATGGAATGTTGTAGAGGCTTAAGAGAGAGGATGGAATTTTGTATTGGCTTCAGAGAAAGGATGGAATGTTGTATAGGCTCTAGAGAGAGAGGTTGGAATGTTGTATAGGCTTTAGAGAGAGAGGATGGAATGATGTTTAGGCTTTAAAGAGAGAGGATGGAATGATGTATAGGCTTTAAAGAGAGAGGATGGAATGATGTATAGGCATTAAATAGAGAGGGTGGAATGTTGTATAGGCTTTAAAGAGAGAGGATGGAATGATGTATAGGCTCTAAAGAGAGAGGATGGAATGATGTATAGGCTTTAAAGAGAGAGGATGGAATGATGTATAGGCTTTAAAGAGAGAGGATGGAATGATGTATACGTTTCTAAGGATGACATCATCTTTAAAGAGAGAGAAAAAGTTCTTGTAAGAGTTCTTTCACTGATGTATTTGTTTTAATTCCCTTGCATTATATTCCAACATTCCTTCCCCTCTAAGAGGAAAAAATGTCTCATTGAAAATGCTGATAAGAACTGGGTGATGGGAACCTTTCTCCTGTTTCTCACAGGGATGACTGGGACCTTTGCATTTGTGTCTAATTTATGGTCAGGACCCGTTGTTGTCCCCTCGGGGCCCCTGGAGATGTTCCACCAGACTTTATGGATCCTCTCTGTGAAATCGTCCCCGGTCCGGCCCTCAGTCTCCTGATGCCTATTGGACTGTCCTCAAAGAGAAACTTTGAAAGTTATCAGGATGAAATCAGTCAGAAAAAGCTCATTAATGAGCTGGAACAGCAGCCTCAGCAGTGCATTGTGGGAATTAAACAGCTCTGTCAGATGTCCTCTCCCACCAATCAGAGAGCTCGGCTGAAGGTCGTGGACCAGCAAAGGCGTCCAGCTGACCTTTAGACGTTTCTGGATGGAGTCCCTGAGAGCAGGAAGATGAACCGCAGACCTTTATCTGAGAGTCAGCGGCCGTCCGGGCTGTAAATGACTTTATGAATATGCAGATTGATGTCAGTAGCAGTCTGTCAGTGTTGTTCTGCTCCTAGAGAAGATTTCCTTCACTTCACTCATTTATTATGTTGTTAAAGCTGCAACATGGACATTTAGCTCTCAAATATCTGCATTCATTAAAAACAGCTATTCCCACAAAGTGTTTTCAGTCGAGTACTTACATTACTTCAGATATTTCCAGTAGTTTCAAACCTTTCCTCTCAGGGCTGCCTCAGCGGCACGTCAGCCTCAGTCTTTGGTCCAAACATGCCGGAAAGTTCTGCACAGTTCTGGACCTAAAAATGTCAGCATGTTTATCTGTTCTTTCCAGGCTTATCGTCTCATACTTCCTGTCTCTCTGTCCCTAACAGTCCCGCCCGTGGTGGAGCCGGTGTTCACAGAAATCCGTCAGGCACTGGGCCGGGCCTTCAGCCTCACCTGTCGCCTGCTGCGCGCTCATCCGGCCCGCCTCCTCCGCTACGAGTGGAAGCTGGGTTCTCGCCTCCTCACCATGGGCCAGTTCAGCGACCAGCGGGACGACACAACCTACCAGGTCAAAGCTCTCAACAGAGAGGGCTACGGCGAGTACACCTGTGACATCACCAACGAGGCCGGGGCTGGGCGCTGCACCTTCCTGGTCACAGGTGAGTCAGAGATGGACCGTGTCACACCTGGAGGTTAAATGCTCAGACCGTTTAAACAGGTGAGATATGAGGTGAGCCTGGCGTGTTGGAATGTTGGAATGGACGTGACTTGGACTCGTCTTGTGTGACACAAGTCTTCAGAAGGACTTGACTTGGACTTGTCTTGAGTAACATGAGCCAGAAGGATTTGACTTGGATTCGTCTTGTGTGACACAAGTCAGAAGGACGTGACTTAGACTCATCTTGTGTGACAGGAGTCTTCAGAAGGACATGACTTGGACTCGTCTTGTTTGACAAGAGTCTTCAGAAAGACTTGACTTGGACTTGTCTTGGGTAACACGAGCCTTAAGGATGTGACTTGGATTCGTCTTGTGTGACACAGGTCAGAAGGACGTGACTTGGACTCTTTTTGTGTGACACGAGTCTTCAGAAAGACTTGACTTGGATTCGTCTTGTGTGACACAAGTATTCAGAAAGACTTGACTTGGATTTGTCTTGTGTGACACGAGTCTTCAGAAAGACTTGACTTGGACTTGTCTTGGGTAACATGGGCCGTAAGGATGTGACTTGGATTCGTCTTGTGTGACACAAGTCAGAAGGACGTGACTTGGACTCTTTTTGTGTGACACGAGTCTTCAGAAAGACTTGACTTGGATTCGTCTTGTGTGACACGAGTATTCAGAAGGACTTGACTTGGACTCGTCTTGTGTGACACGAGTCTGCAGAAGGACTTGACTTGGACTTGTCTTGGGTAACACGAGCGATAACACGGATGTGACTTGGACTCGTCTTGTGTGACACAAGTCTTCAGAAGGACATGACTTGGACTCGTCTTGTGTGACACGAGTCTTCAGAAGGACATGACTTGGACTCGTCTTGTGTGACACGAGTCTTCAGAAGGACATGACTTGGACTCGTCTTGTTTGACACGAGTCTTCAGAAGGACATGACTTGGACTCGTCTTGTTTGACATGAGTCTTCAGAAGGACATGACTTGGACTCGTCTTGTTTGACACGAGTCTTCAGAAGGACATGACTTGGACTCGTCTTGTGTGACACGAGTCTGCAGAAGGACTTGACTTGGACTTGTCTTGGGTAACACGAGCGATAACACGGATGTGACTTGGACTCGTCTTGTGTGACACAAGTCTTCAGAAGGACATGACTTGGACTCGTCTTGTGTGACACGAGTCTTCAGAAGGACATGACTTGGACTCGTCTTGTGTGACACGAGTCTTCAGAAGGACATGACTTGGACTCGTCTTGTTTGACACGAGTCTTCAGAAGGACATGACTTGGACTCGTCTTGTTTGACAAGAGTCTTCAGAAAGACTTGACTTGGACTTGTCTTGGGTAACACGAGCCTTAAGGATGTGACTTGGATTCGTCTTGTGTGACACAGGTCAGAAGGACGTGACTTGGACTCTTTTTGTGTGACACGAGTCTTCAGAAAGACTTGACTTGGATTCGTCTTGTGTGACACGAGTATTCAGAAAGACTTGACTTGGATTTGTCTTGTGTGACACGAGTCTTCAGAAAGACTTGACTTGGACTTGTCTTGGGTAACATGGGCCGTAAGGATGTGACTTGGATTCGTCTTGTGTGACACAAGTCAGAAGGACGTGACTTGGACTCTTTTTGTGTGACACGAGTCTTCAGAAAGACTTGACTTGGATTCGTCTTGTGTGACACGAGTATTCAGAAGGACTTGACTTGGACTCGTCTTGTGTGACACGAGTCTGCAGAAGGACTTGACTTGGACTTGTCTTGGGTAACACGAGCGATAACACGGATGTGACTTGGACTCGTCTTGTGTGACACAAGTCTTCAGAAGGACATGACTTGGACTCGTCTTGTGTGACACGAGTCTTCAGAAGGACATGACTTGGACTCGTCTTGTGTGACACGAGTCTTCAGAAGGACATGACTTGGACTCGTCTTGTTTGACACGAGTCTTCAGAAGGACATGACTTGGACTCGTCTTGTTTGACATGAGTCTTCAGAAGGACATGACTTGGACTCGTCTTGTGTGACACGATTCTTCAGAAGGACATGACTTGGACTTGCCCCGAGTCCTCAGTTTCTGTCTGAGGGTACTGGTCTTGGACTGGCCTTAACTGACTCGAGCCTGATGGTGTTTTTGTCTGGAACAGTCCTCGACTTGGACCGGCCTCTAATCTCTTCAGACACGCCGTGGTTGTTTCCGTTTTTGTCACATCATGGCGTCCCCGCCCCGAGGCCTGATGGGATCTCTGATCTGGTTTTAAACTGTTTACATCTGGAGGACGAGAACACGATGATTAATTAGAGTTTATCTCTGAATCGTGAGCACTGGCAGACTCGGGCAGAGAATCAGCGCGTTTCCTCGAGGGACTCGACGGCGTCATAAATAATGTGCAGAGCCTGAAGAAAGCTTCACATCCTCGGCGCTCGCTCTGACAACAAACGGCGAGCAGGTCTCTGCTGTGAGATTAAAGCTGCGGCTTTAATACCTGCCCGCTCCGCTCTGTTCTTCAATTAACACGCCAGCTCGCCACTGATAACGCACGCCAATGTTTGGGAACTTTACACTAAAGCTTTATCTTTCAGCGCTGCTCTTTATGTTGGACATTGTTTTCCTGATGCCCTCTCTGCATTAGTTAAAGGAGCATTCTGCTGTTTCTCTGTGCTTGAATATATGGACCTGTAATATTCAGGATTGGAGCTCTGGTCAGGTCCAGGTTTTGGACCTGTAATATTCAGGATTGGAGCTCTGGTCAGGTCCAGGTTTTGGACATGTAATATTCAGGATTGGAGCTCTGGTCAGGTCCAGGTTTTGGACATGTAATATTCAGGATTGGAGCTCTGGTCAGGTCCAGGTTTTGGACATGTAATATTCAGGATTGGAGCTCTGGTAAGGTCCAGGTTTTGGACCTGTAATATTCAGGATTTGAGCTCTGGTCAGGTCCAGGTTTTGGACCTGTAATATTCAGGATTTGAGCTCTGGTCAGGTCCAGGTTTTGGACATGTAATATTCAGGATTGGAGCTCTGGTCAGGTCCAGGTTTTGGACCTGTAATATTCAGGATTGGAGCTCTGGTCAGGTCCAGGTTTTGGACCTGTAATATTCAGGATTTGAGCTCTGGTCAGGTCCAGGTTTTGGACCTGTAATATTCAGGATTGGAGCTCTGGTCAGGTCCAGGTTTTGGACCTGTAATATTCAGGATTGGAGCTCTGGTCAGGTCCAGGTTTTGGACCTGTAATATTCAGGATTGGAGCTCTGGTCAGGTCCAGGTTTTGGACCTGTAATATTCAGGATTGGAGCTCTGGTCAGGTCTCAGACCTTCTTCCTGTCTGTAATGATGAAGGTTAAGGCTTCATGATGCAGAGGAGTTCGGGGTAACAGCCCAGTTTTTCTCATTTCCTGTAGATAAATCTCTGTCTGTAGATAACCAGAGTCTGATCCACATCCTGGGACCATGGTTAGTACTAAGAGGCTCTAATAGTCAGACCAATGCTCTGCAGGGAGGGGGAGCTGTGCAGGACTAACATCCACAGCGCCGCTCCGCTCTGTGCACTAATGTGCCGAGCCCCGGGGCTCCCACGTGCTCTCTGCAGGCCGCGCTCGGCGTTTACACGAGCGTTGGGGACAGCTAGTGTGCGAGAGCTGGTGCCAGCAGCGGCCGAGTCGAGTGCACAGGTTTGTGGAAGAGAGCGCGTAGAGCTACAGTAAGCCCCGAGGGACAAACACGGGAAAGTCGGTCACCACCTGCGCTGCTTGAAGCCAAACTTTGTCACACAGTAGAGGTTATTTTTGATACTGACGACATGAGAGACAACGAAAGGGACCAAAAAAGGCTCTGACTGTGAGCCGCCCTCAGCCTCGGAGCTTTCAAACATTTCATGGATGGATTCGTCTCTAATGTGGAACCAAACAGGACAGACCAGGAACCTAATCTGACATCAAAACTCTGAGTCTCTGCCCTGTCTGCTCATTACAACACCAGACCTCTTTGGTCTGACATTTCAGCTCAGATTGGTCCAACATTTAGTCCTCTATCTCTCTGCTTCCACTGAACTCTGTCATCTGTGGAGTCCTGGCTCAGCTCTGGTCCAGTTCCCTGCTGAGTCTGAGCCGTGTTTCTGTCCAGTATTTGGCCATGTGTGCTCTCGTTTCTTTGCCTGGGTTGGTGAAGGGTAAACCCTGAATTCTGCTGTGTTTTGGCTCTGCTTCGGCCCAGTACTCTCTAGTATTAATGCTGCGGTATGGTCCAGTATTCAGCCATGTTTTCTCTCCTTTCTTAGGCTGGGTTGGTTAGAAGTTTAGCCCAGTATTCTCATTTGTTTAGGCTCTGGTTTGGTCCTCTGTTTATGATGATGTAATGCAGTTTTGGCCAATCTTTGCCCCTCATTTCTCATTCTTTAGACTCTGATGAGTCTGATATCCTGCTCTATAATCTGTGGTCTGATCCACTATCTTTTAGTACTAATGCAGTGGTATGGTCCAGTATTCAGCCATGTTTTCTCTAGATTCTTTGCATTGGTTGGTTAAAAATTGAGCCCTAAATATTCCTTTGTCTTTGCTCTGGTTTGGTGTTCTGTTTTGGGGGGATTTAATGATGTTTTGGCCTAAATATTTGGTCCCATAGTTTCTTTTGTCAGGATTTAACCCTGTTTAGGATCAACCAGGGTGGAGAAAAGACCCAAAAATGTATGTAAATGGTGAAATTCCCCTCCGGATGGGGTGACACCAGCAGAGGATACGGGGCTAAAAATGGACCAAAGCAGAGTAAAAACAAAAGAGAATCCTGGGAGGACTTTTAACCAACTCATGCTAAGAAACAAGAAAATACATGGACAAATAAACACCGCAGGATATCGTCCAAACTATTACCTGAACACCACAGATTAAAGGGCAGATATCGGACAAATTAACCCTTTAAAATCTACCATTGTGCAAGTCAACCAGGACAAATTCTTACATTTTTACATACTGTAGTGCCATTTTTGGGAGTATTTTTTATTTGCTTTACATCAATATAACCCTTAAATCCCAAGTTTTAATAATATCTATTGACTTATGTCTTAATTACTACAATAAGTTGCTTAAAAGTGCAATAAACCTACAAAAAATGAACATCGTTTTTGTTTTTTTCACACATATTTTAAAATACAGAAATATCACAGCTTTATCCCTCAAATTTGTGAATGTAAAAAAGTTGCACAATATCCTTTGGAACCACAGGAAATTTATTTGGAGTCTGTACATAACTCGCTTTTTGAGATAGAGTCAATTTTGTAACCTTTAAAAAACAGAGCCAGATGAGTGGTTGGACTCTTCATCCAACGCTGTAATTAGTTTGAAAGCTTCACGCCAGCTCTGAGACTGTTTGGCACGACCGAGGTTTGGGGAATCCATAACTACATACGGTGCATCATGAAGTGCTTTAATGCGGACTCTTTCATTTTCAGTCAGCTCTCCACGTTTTACCATTTTGAACAGGAATGAGGAATTTCAAACTAAATTCACCCAAATGTGAGCCGGCTCACTGGGCTTCTCTGAGAAGTCAGAAATGAATCAAGCATAACATTCAACCACTAAAACTCTTTTTTCTCTTCAGGAATGACAGTAAATAACTATAATCTGACACATTCATCAGAAATATTCATGTGCTTTACTATTTTTTCACTTCTTTTGTAAATCAGTAAATTGTAAAATTCATGGATAACAATATTAATTCTATTTTAGCATTAAAAATATCATTTGGGTGAAAGAGCTTCTACATATTGGTGTATTAACCATTGCAGAAACATAAAAATGATTTTGGTAATTACCAATGCTGTTAATTTAGGGCAGCTGTGGCAGAAACCTGACTGTGGTTAGGGTTAGGGTGGGCTGATACATTTGTTAAGCTCTGTATGTGTGGAAGTGTGTAAAGGTGTGTGTGATGGATGTCTGGTGTGTGTGGGTTGTGTGTCTGAGTGTTTTTGTAAAAAAGTAGGAGTGAAATGAGAGCGAGGGCGAGTACGTGTGCAGGCTGTTTTCAATGTATTCCATGGAAAAAACTGCAACTCCCAGGAAAATACGCCACTTCCTGTTGTTGGGGTTGGAGCCTATGAGGTTGGGACACTTAACAATCATGTGACATGTCATGCCCACAGCGTGATGACGTTTATTTCAACGTAGGAAGTGCTGCAAATACCCGTGGTCTCGTTTATAAAGATTTTTATGTGCATTTTATTGTGTATTTTTACAAACCCATCACTGCAACAACAAAGCGCTCTGAAACATGGTGGATGTGTGAAATGTTAGTGTAACTCCCCAGGTTTTATATGCAACAAGAATGATCCATCTATCTCATCTCCAAAATTTTTATTGAGCAATCAATATCAAATACAGTTATTTTACATATTTATGTCTCACTTTGTTTTCTTATACAAATTATAAGTACACTTACATTGCATATGCTTATCGGAGCGCCGGCACTACGCTGGATTCAAAGGGTTAAACTCTGACTTAGCCTGATATTTGGCCATGATTTTTCTATATTTCTAGCTATTCAAAGGTCAAATGTCAGCCACTTTTCTCTGGTTTTAATATCAGTCTTTGTATTTTCTTTATTTCCAGAGCAGAGTCTTGAATTGTCCTGTTATTAACTCTGATTTTACCAGGACCATAGCCCTGTAATCTCCTGTGTTCAGCTCTGCGTAGGTCGTCTGTTGTTGTTGTGTTTCAGTGATAATTTGGCCCAGTATCGGTCCTTCTATTTTAGGGAGTTTAAACTTGAGTTTGGTTGAATGGACTGTGTTTTTTCTCCTGTGGTTGGGCTCTAATCCTCATATTTCCTTTTTTGGCCGTTATGTTGTTGTGTTTTAAAAATTATCTGTCTTTCTGAAGATGAACCTGGAGTTTGGTGGAATATTCAACCGCTTTATTTCTGGGTTTTTACTCAGATTTGGTCCAGTATTCAGCCTTGGATTCCCTTGTTTTGGTTTGGTCCAGTTTTTGGCTGCTTTTCTGTTGGTTGTCCAATATTTACTGTCTCTTCTCTAGGCTCTGGTTTGGCCCGGTTTCCTCTGTGTTCTGGTCCACTGTTTTTCCTGTATCCTCCAGTATTTTATTTGGTATTTCCAACATTTGGCATTTTCCATTCTCAGGCCTGTTTGCTTGGTTTAGTCCCAGATTTATCAGTTTAGTGGTAATTTGACCCAGTATTTGGCCTCAGATTTTATTGAATGAAGGCTCTGGTTTTTCCAGTCACTTTTGTCGTGTGTTTTGTCTCACTCGTTGTCAGACATTCAGCACTTCATTGTCCCAGGTTTAGGTTCTAGTTTGGCCCAGTTTTCTGCTCTGTTTTGACCCATCATTTTTTAATATTTAGGTTTGGGTTTGTCCACTATTTGGCCATGCACTCTCCAGCATCTCTGCTTGGTTTAGTCCTAAATTTAGCCCTGAACTGTCACGGGTTTTGGCCCTTACTAGGTCCAATCTTTAGCTGTGATTTATTGATTATTCAGCCCGATATTTGACCTTAAATTATCCTGAGTTTGAGCTCTAGTTTTCAGCCCTTTTTCTCATGTGTTTTGTCGCTCTCGTCCAACATTCAGCTCCTTATTGCCTCATCTTCAGTCTCCTGTTCGGCCCAGTTTCTTGCTGTTGTTGCTGTGTTGGACCACTGTTCTTTCCTTCTACTTCCAGTTTTTTGTCTTTGGTTTGGTCCATACTCTGTCCTTATTCTCCAGGGTTTATTTCCCATTATTCTCTGGAGTCTTAGCTCCGTTCTGGTCCAGTTTTAGCTCTGTAATCCATGTTTAATAGGCTCTGTTTGTGCCAATATTTGGCTCTGTTCTAACATTTCCAGCATGGTATCTGATTGGCCGTCAGTATCGACAGATCCCTGGAGTATCTGACTTCTGTTGGGATATAACTGAGCTTGGCAGATCTCTTAAATCTCTGATGGAAACGGGACTCGTCCCTGAATCCTCAGACGGACGTTTTAACTCCCAGAGCCGCTAAAAGCGAGCGCTGGTCCTCTCACAGGAAGTGCCTGCTGAGTTGTTTGGTATCTCTGTCCCCTCCCGATGAAAGCTCCCCCGCAGAGGCGCCCTGTCAGCGCTGCGAGACTCTTCCTGTAAACCGCTGGGATGCGTTAAGCCTCTTATCAGGGCCGGCCGCCGAGCCGCGGCGCGTTCTGCAGGCGGCAGCAGAAAGCAGTTAAAGAGGGAGGGTTGTAAGCTCGGGATGGAGCGGCGGTGGAAAATGACGGTGATTATGTCGGGCTTGTCGCTGCTGAGGTGAGGTGTACGTCGTTAATCAGGTGTGAACACGCCGGTGGCATTTTAAAGCGTGTTGAGACGGCAGCAGAGCTTCAGAATCAAAGTGACAGAAGAGAAAATCTGACACCAAACTCCACGCCGAGTCACCAAGCATCGGACCGCTCCCCTCGTCTTTGCTGGAAAAAATCACTGTCTGAAGTTTCCTTTGTCCCTCAGAGTCAAAGCTGCTAAAGAGATTTACGTCTGCATTATTCATGTTTCCATCAGATCGACTTTAGATCTGACCACAGTCACGGATATTAGCACTGAAGGACTCTGGAGGACGCCCGATATCCACGCTGACACTTCCTTCCTCTTCCTCATGAACAACCCTCTGAACTTGGTCCAGGATCTCAGCCCCAAAAACTCCCCAAAAGCCCCGTCAGCCCCACTTTAGCTTTTCCCACTGAGTCCGTCTAGACCGCTGGAACGTCAGCCAGTTCTACTGTGAGTGGAGAACACGCTGGTCATCTGACATCTGGCCCAGTTTGTGTCTATGTCTGACGTGTTCTAGCTCTGATTTAGTCTAGACCAGTGATTTTCAAACTTTTCTCACCCGAGGCACACCTAAGGTTAAGCCAAAATCTTCAGGCACACCGTGTTTAAATCCATACAAAATACACTTTTTACATAATATTACAGTCAAGGTGGCCTATGAAGAGGAGAGCTTTCTGGGGCCCTGCCAACTGGGGGATCATGGAGATGGCAAAACTGGGCAAAAAGTGGCCAAACAATTGGTTAAATTGGCAAAAACTTGTTGAAAGTGTTAAAATAGTGGCAAAAATTGGTCTAATAGGGTAAAATATTGCACAAAGGTGATAAAAAATGGGTTAAATGTGATAAAAAGGGCAAAGGTGAGCAAAAAAATGGTCAAACAAAAGCAAAGTTGGGCAGAAATTGGCCAAAAGGTGGCAAAAATGGGTTCTAAGTGTCAAAAAGGTTGCAAAGTAGATCACAAGTGGCAAAAAAGGATTAAAGTTGCTGAAATGTTGTAAAAAGAGGTTAAATGTGATGAAAAGATGGCAAACCAATAGCAAAAGTGAGCGAAAAGTGGCAAAAAGGTAGCAAAAATGGGTTAAATGTGGCAAAAAGTTCAAAGGTGGCAAGAATGGGTCAAGTAATAAAAATAAGTGGCAGAAATGGCAAAAAGCACCAAATGGTTTAAGTTGTCAAAATAAGTGCCAAAAAAAGGTAGAAAAAAAATTGTTAACTTGGTTAAAAGTAGCATGAATTAATCATTTCAACAACATTTTCAACCCAATAATAGCTCGCCATGCTTTTCAGCTCTTAATGAGGTAACTGTTAGCCAGGATGCTAGCACCAACGCTACTGATCCAACACACACACACTGATATCATCAATAAATCCCAACTCGGGGGGTCCCAGTCTCTGGGGTTTTTCAGGGGTCCAGATCTGTGGGCAGGCCTGGTTACAGTACTCGCCATAAAGTTGTAGTAATAATGTATGGTACAAATCCCCACGGCACACCTAGACCTGCCTTAAGGCGCACTAGTGTGCCTTGGCACACCATTTGAGAACCACTGGTCCAGACTATTCCCTTCATTTAAGTCTGGCTTATATTCTGTCAATTATTGTTTCTTGATTTAAGTCAGATATTTAAATGTTGGTTTCACTTTCTATGTTGGCTTGCTCCAGAGTGTGCTTTGTATTCCTCGTCTTTAACCCTCTGGGTCCTCCTGCCAATATCATAGCTGCCCAGACACGTTATAAACCACTGATATAAAAGAATCTACAGCCTTTCATGAAATTACCCTTTAAACACAGTAGGAACTTCCTACAGCCAATGAAATATCTCTGACATTAGCAGGGATTTATTACCTTTGTAGGAGGATAAAATCTCTGTTTTAACTTCTGACATGTATGTGAAGGTTAAAGGTCAACGTCGTTAAGCTCACGCCACATCAGAAACGGAGAGGTCTTTGTTCGCCATGAAACAGGAAGTTTTTTTTGCATGCAAACAAAACTCAGGCTGTGCTGCTTCCTCAAAGTCTGATGTCTCTTCCTGTTAAAGGAAGTTCCTATGTGGTAAATACATGGGGGTACAAACTTCCTGAGACTAACTGGTTTTAGTGGTCGGAGATTTGAAGTTCTTATAAAATAGTCTGACTGACTGGGGATCAGTGTTTCTGTTCATTATTTATAGTTTCTCAGCTAAGATTCACGGCTCTACCAGTTTCAAGAATCTGATTGAACTACTTCCTGTTTCATGGCAAACAAACAAAAGCCCATGAATGTAATGAATCCCTGTAAATGTCATAGTTATTACATTTGCAGATTTGTTATGTTTTCAGTAGGAATCTGCTGTTATATTTGAGGGATTTCTACATTAAAATCTGCAGATTGTGACTTTGGTTGTGGTTTCTTGTGTGTTCAGGTCTAACAGTCGGTCCACTGACTGAACGTCTCCACTCTCCTGTGCTAGCGTCTCTGCTGTTTTAGCTGTTTACCCTCATATTTGGATGTAAATTCACTGTTTTGCTGTATTATAACTATCATATCTGGCCCTATTTTCTATGAAGTCTGAGCTTGAGTTTGGTTGAGTGGACAGCTTTTTGGTTCTAATGTGGTCCAACTTTTAGCTTTTTATTCTCTTTTCTTTTAGCTCTAGTTTTGACCTTTCTAAACTTTGGGTGTGTTGACACAGGTCTAGTCTGGTGTTTTCCCCTTTATTCTTCTGTGTTTTGTCTCTAATTTGGCCTAGAGTTTAGTCTTGTATAGTCCTGGTTCGGTCTCTGTATTCTTTGGTGTCTTTACCCCGGTTAGATCCAAAGTCAGCCTCCCATTCTCCCGTGTTTCTTCTCAGGTTTAGTCTAGTATTTTAGCTCTTTGCTGAGATTTTTGGCCCTGTATTCATAGTTTTTAGAGTCTTATGGTTTATCATTAACATGCATTCCTGTCTTAGCCTGTTTTTTAGCGTGCTTGTTAGTGGTAGCTGTGGTTTGGTCTGGTCGGACTATTTATTTACTCTCTCATATTCATCTGTTTTCGTCAGTTTTTAAGCTCGCCTGTGATGCTAACTCTGTTCCATATTCTGGGATGTTTCCAGCGTGCTGTGGTTTGTTGTCGGCCCTGTTTTGGGGATATTCTGACCCGTCTGTCGTCCAATAATTGGTCCTTTATTGGTTTGTGTTTGAGCCCTAGTTTGGGTCGGCCTTATCCTCCGTCTCTCTAATCTTTCAGCGCCGTCCCGTCCGATGTTAAGCCTTTTATTTTCCTTGTTATTTTAATCAAATGTTTGACCCGCCGTCCTCGGCCATCTGAGCCAGGATTGGTCTAATATCTCTCAGCTGTAAGAAAGCTCATCAGTGGACCTCCGCTGAGGATTATTCTGTCAAACTACTGAGAGTCATGTTTGAGAGGAAGAGGACGACCGGGTCAGCCAATCAGGATGCAGCTTTGAGCTGTAATAACCATAATGCGTCTTATTTATGGGCGGCTCCAAGGTCAGCAGCAAAGAAACAACTGAATACTAAGACCTAAACAATGGAGGCAAGTCTAGAACATTCCATGTCAATGTGCTGAGGGCTGACTCTGACCAAATGTATTTATCACTCATTTATCAGTGCATTAGCTAGCATCAGATCAGTGCTAACATTAGCATTAGCCAGGTCAACTCTCAGGCTAGCCCTCTAAAGGTGGTGGTCTTTGTGATTCTGTCCCCAGGTAAGGCCTACCCTCCAGAGTTCTACTACGACACCTACAGCGCCCTGTGGCAGAACAGACCCCGAGTCTACGGCTTCAAGCTGCAGTGGACGCAGATGGAGCCCAGTGCCGTGGACCGGATCCTGGCCTACAGACTCGGGTTCAGACAGGTCAGTAAGACTCAGGGAGTCCATCCTAGAACAGAACCGACAGAACTGGTTCTGGGACTTTGGTTTCTTTTCCCCGAAGGTACAAACCAAACCGTCACCATTTTAAACGTTACACCCCTAAAAACAATCCAAAATCCAAAATCATTTATTCCAGATTTACTTTACAGTGGGACCAAAGACTGAAGGTAGAAAGTGATCTGAAACAGCTGACTGTGTTTTTTATTGTCTGATAGGTTGATTTTTAGAGTTTTTAATCATCTATGTTGATTTTTAGAGTTTTTAATCATCTATGTTGATTTTTAGAGTTTTTAATCATCTATGTTGATTTTTAGAGTTTTTAATCATCTATGTTGATTTTTAGAGTTTTTAATCATCTATGTTGATTTTTAGAGTTTTTTATCATCTATGTTGATTTTTAGAGTTTTTTATCGTCTGATAGGTTGATTTTTAGAGTTTTTTATCATCTGATACGTTGCTTTTTAGAGTTTTTTATCGTCTGATAGGTTGATTTTTAGAGTTTTTAATCATCTATGTTGATTTTTAGAGTTTTTAATCATCTATGTTGATTTTTAGAGTTTTTTATCATCTATGTTGATTTTTAGAGTTTTTTATCGTCTGATAGGTTGATTTTTAGAGTTTTTTATCATCTGATACGTTGCTTTTTAGAGTTTTTTATCGTCTGATAGGTTGATTTTTAGAGTTTTTTATCATCTGATACGTTGATTTTTAGGGTTTTTATTGCCTGAAATGTTGATTTTTAGAATTTGTATCATTTGATATGTTGATTTTTAGAGTTATTATCATCTGATATGTCAGTTTTTCAGAGGTTTTTTTTATCTGATACGTTGATTTTTAGAGTTTTTTTTAATCTGTTTGGAGTCTAAAGTGGTAAAAGTGACGAAACAGGAGAGTGAAATCTTTGTTTTGTTTCTGTGGTCGTCGGCTTCAGGCGATAAAACGTGATGAGGCTGTAAAAGTGATCCTGTGAGTTTATGATGCAGTAAAATATTCAGATTAAACAATCAGACCTCCGTCTGTGAGAGAGTGAAGCATTCTGGGTGTTTAATCTAGGAGGGTTATTTCACAGAGCTCTGAATTATGACTCTGAAATTAATTTGTTTCACAGTTTTATCTTCTTTTGATTAAATTTGATCACAGGTTTTATTTCAACATAGCACACTCTGTTTAAATTTAGCAGATTAGTGAGATATTTCATGTTCAATGAGCTCAGCCGGTTCAACATGAGCTCCTGTGTCCTGGAATGAACCTTTCCTGTCAACACCCAGCAACAGCCACCATTAGAGCCCACAACGATACCACCACAGGCCAGGGGGGATGTGGAAGGCAAGGAGGGAATGTTTCATACACCTAAAAGGGTGACATTATCAAAGGCAGAGGATGGAATGTTTCATACACCTAAAAGGGTGACATCATCAAAGGCAGAGGATGGAATGTTTCATACACCTAAAAGGGTGACATCAAGAAAGGCAGAGGATGGAATGTTTCATACACCTAAAAGGGTGACATCATCAAAGGCAGAGGATGGAATGTTTCATACACCTAAAAGGGTGACATCAAGAAAGGCAGAGGATGGAATGTTTCATACACCTAAAAGGGTGACATCATCAAAGGCAGAGGATGGAATGTTTCATACACCTAAAAGGGTGACTTCAAGAAAGGCAGAGGATGAAAATTTTTATACACTTAACTGGTGACATCATCAAAGGCAAGGATGGAATGTTTCATACACCTAAAAGGGTGACATTATCAAAGGCAGAGGATGGAATGTTTCATACACCTAAAAGGGTGACATTATCAAAGGCAGAGGATGGAATGTTTCATACACCTAAAAGCGTGACCTCATCAAAGGCAGAGGATGAAATGTTTCATACACCTAAAAGGGTGACATCATCAAAGGCAGAGGATGGAATGTTTCATACACCTAAAAGGGTGACATCATCAAAGGCAGAGGATGGAATGTTTCATACACCTAAAAGGGTGACATCAAGAAAGGCAGAGGATGGAATGTTTCATACACCTAAAAGGGTGACATCATCAAAGGCAGAGGATGGAATGTTTCATAAACTTCAAAGGATGACATTATTTCAAAGGCAAGGCTAGACTGTTAAAAACTTGAAAGACTGAGATCATATTTAGGGGCAAGGATGGAATGTTTTTATAAACTTTAAAGAATTGAGGCCAGGAGGCAAGGCCAGAATGTTTTATAAACTCTAAACGATGACATCAAACCTTAAATGCAAGGATGGAATGTTTAACAACTTTAAAGAATTGAGGCTTGGAGGCAAGTCTAGAATGTTTTAAAAACTTTAAAGGGTGACATCTTAAAAGTGTAGGATGAAATGTTTATTACCCCTTAAAGGGTAAGATCATCTTTAAATGCAGAGGATGGAATGTTTTATACACTTAAAAGGATGAAATCATTTCCAGAGGCAAGGATTGACTATTACAAAAACTCGAAAGAGTGAGATTGTATTTAGAGGCAAGAAAGGAATGTTTTTTGAACTGAAAAGGATGACATAATCTCCAAAAGCAATAAAGGAATGTTTTATAAATTTTTCAGAATGGCAATAAACCTTAAGTGCAAGAATGGAATGTTTAACAACTTTAAAGAATTGAGGTCAGGAGGAAAGGCTAGAGTGTTTTAAAAACTTTAAAGGCTGAAATCATCTTTAAATGTGAGGATTCAATGTTTTAAAACCCTGAAGGGTGATCTTGTTTTCAAGGGCAGGGAAGGAACGTTTTAACATTTTTAAAGAACTGAGTTCAGGAAGAAAGGCTAGAATGTTTTATAAACTTTAAAGGATGAGATCATCTTCAAAGGCAAAGACAGAATGTTGGTGAAGCAGGGGATGTTGGGGTCTTTTTCCCTCCTCTGTGCTGAATTGTCTTCCACAGTTGGCACCAAGTTTTCCAGAAGATGCTGACTAATGAGGATGAGTATGAAGGAGAGTTTCAGTGGAGGGTGAGGAGGGTTGTACCTCCACTGAGAGTAAAGATGTGGACTTACAGAAGTCAGGAGGACTCTGATGTTGTCCTAGTCTTCCTACCCATACATGGATGTGACAGGGACTGCAATGAGCATGTGCAGAAAAGTCTCTGTTATCAAAGAGGACTATTGCTGTCATACTCACCGCTAATTTACACGCTAACATCATGTAAAGATGTCCTCGGTTAGTTCCTGGTTGAACAGATGTGTGTGTGTTACTGGGTCTGTTTTAACAGGATAAAGACAGACTCAGAGGTTAGTTTAGTTTATATTTAAAGATGAAATAATCCGTTTATCAGAGTAAATCCATGACCTCTGACATGACATATCAGGACTTGAACCAGAAAAATCCCAGAGCAGGTCTGAGTTTTTAGTCTGAGGGAGCTGGATGTGATGCTGAGTTTGTACCTGAAGCTCCTGCAGCATCAGTTCGACTTCAGAGAATAAAGAGGAGGAGGAAGAGGAGGAGGGCTTGTTGCTATGGTAACCGGCCTGTCTCTCCATTCATACGGTACTGCAGAGAGGAGAGGAAGTGCTGATGAGACAGAAAAGAAGGAGAAGAGGAGGATGGAGATGAAGGAGGAGATGGAGGAGCTAGAGTAGATCAGACCTGATGAGTAGATCAGCTGGTTGAGTCTGAATAAAGAACAGAAGAGCGTGTTTGATTAGTCATGTCTGAGTGTGACGAGGATTTAAATCAGTCTTTTAGTAACTTTCAAACACAACAATGAAATAATAATCTGGAGGTGAGTCTAGGATTATTTCATCACAGGAACAGAGAGATTAAACTCATGAATGTTAGCTCTGTTATTACTCGTATTTATCCTTTATGAGCACTAATATACCAGCAGCAGCAGATGTAGACAGACCCAATCTTTAACGTGTCGCTCTGAACCCCACGTATACACTAGTGAGGTTAAACTGAAAATATGTCACTGTTTGATCTGAGGTTCATCTCAGCTAGAAAAGCCTAACATCCAGAATATAATGTTAGAAATGAGGCTCAAATTAGACGTGACCTGTCAGTTTTACCTCTAAAAGCAAATACAGCTATGATCATATCGTCCACTCTGCAAAGAAGCTGACTGGCTGCAACCTTCCATCGTTCCCTGACCTGGACTCCTCCAGGACTCTGAGGCGTGCAGGTAAAAACCGCGGCCGATGCCTCTCACCCCGGACATGGACTTTTTTAAACCCTCCCCTCTGGCAGGAGGCTGAGGTCCATCAGGACTAAAACCTCCAAACATAGGAACAGTTTCCTCTTCTATGCTGTCAGCCTCATAAGCAGTACTCTGGCCCTCACCCCACACACCCCACTGGACTTATCCAGTGTCTGACTTCCTGTTTGAGTCACTCTGCTCTGTGCAGAAGGACACTTAGTGACGGGATTCATTGACTCTGTTTAGTCATCTTGATGAAAACTACTCTTATTTTTAGTAAGTTTAGTCATCAGAGATCTGTTTTTGGCTAGTCTTAGGCTGAATCCCATTTCTCCCCTTAACCCTCAATCTTAACCCTCAGTCTTAACCCTCAATCTTAACCCTCAGTCTTAACCCTCAATCTTAACCCTCAATCTTAACCCTCAATCTTAACCCTCAGTCTCAAAATGCGCGATCCCGCGAAGTGCAAGGGCTGTCCCAATGCTCCCGAGAGCTCCTGTTGAGCTTGTGGGGCGAGATTAAGGGCGTTATCTTGCTCAGTTTTGAGCTGTCCCTCCCTCACTTGGTTTTAAGGGTTATCGCTCAAAGAAAGATAGCGGCAAATGCGGGGAAGAAATCAAGCTATAAATGTAATTTCTGTGTTAATAGAGATCTAAAAACTACGAAAACCACTCCAATATCTTAGTTTAATGATATTTTATGGATTATTTGCCTTTTTGTTGCGTAACATTGACTTTTATTTTTACGATCATAAGCCGGTAACTGTGCTGTCGCAGACCTACGAGGGTGTCTGGAACACGGCGTATTGTCCATTGCTCTCTTTCTCTGCACATCAGTCTGGTGTTTGTATGTTAAATATGGTCCTGGTGATGTTTATACAGCGTTGACCAAACATAAACTTTACCTGGCCGTCACACATTAGTTACCTGTTATTGGTAATTGGTGCCATCCGTGATCAGTAAAGTCTGTGTGTCCGCTCGCTCTCCTTCTCTCGCTCTCTCTCCCTCTCTCTCTCTCCTTATACTTCCTGCACAGAAACTTTCATCACGTCTGTCCAGTAAATTCACCCGTTATTCTGCGACCTCTCTTGTCAAACATCAACTTCTATCATTGTTTAGTTTGTGAATTTATGATAAAACTCTGTGAAGTTCCTGCGCTGGTTCTGATCAGGAATTAATGACATTGTCAAACTTCCTCGTGCAGATCAGCTGTTTTAAAGATCAGATCGTAGGTGAAAATAAATAAAGACAATGTTTACTTAAAGGTGATTTAACAAAAGCAGATAACACTGAAGCAGAAACATAGAGAGGAAGGGAAAGAAGCACAACGGATGAGCTGCTGTGTGTGAGAGAATGGGAGATGTGCAGGGGTGTGTGTGAGGGAAGGGCAGATGTGCAGGGGTGTGTGTGAGGGAAGGGGAGATGTGCAGGGGTGTGTGTGAGGGGGACGTTGAGATGTGCAGGGGTGTGTGTGAGGGAAGGGGAGATGTGCAGGGGTGTGTGTGAGGGAAGTTGAGATGTGCAGGGGTGTGTGTGAGGGAAGGGGAGATGTGCAGGGGTGTGTGTGAGGGAAGTTGAGATGTGCAGGGGTGTGTGAGGGGGAAGTTGAGATGTGCAGGGGTGTGTGAGGGGGAAGTTGAGATGTGCCGGGGAGTGTGTGAGGGAAGTTGAGATGTGCAGGGGTGTGTGTGAGGGGGAAGTTGAGATGTGCGGGGGTGTGTGTGTGGGAAGGGGAGATTTGCAGGGGTGTGTGTGAGGGGGAAGTTGAGATGTGCAGGGGTGTGTGTGAGGGAAGGGGAGATGTGCAGGGGTGTGTGTGAGGGAAGTTGAGATGTGCAGGGGTGTGTGTGAGGGAAGGGGAGATGTGCAGGGGTGTGTGTGAGGGGGAAGTTGAGATGTGCAGGGGTGTGTGAGGGGGAAGTTGAGATGTGCAGGGGTGTGTGTGTGTGGGAAGGGGAGATGTGCAGGGGTGTGTGTGAGGGAAGGGGAGACGTGCAGGGGTGTGTGTGGGAAGTTGAGATGTGCAGGGGTGTGTGTGAGGGAAGGGGAGATGTGCAGGGGTGTGTGTGAGGGGGAAGTTGAGATGTGCAGGGGTGTGTGTGAGGGAAGGGGAGATGTGCAGGGGTGTGTGTGAGGGGGAAGTTGAGATGTGCAGGGGTGTGTGTGAGGGGGGCCAGATCATCTGGTTTATATTATTTTTATTTTGAGGAGAAGACCCCAATAGAGAGCTAATAAAGTGGGATTAATGTTATGATGTAAATAATTAACCCATAGTGACCACTGTTTTAGGCAGATGGAAATTATAAATATCCTGATTATTGCAACAAGGAATATGATCATTAGAATCAATGATCATTTATCCAAGAGCTGTGTCTTTTATGTGACTAACTCAGGCTAAATTGCAAAGACTTTCTATTTCTCATTACTGTAGTAATATTTCCTTTAGTTATTCTAAGATACTTCTGAGTATTGTTCAGTGGGGATGTTTGGGTGATAGTGGGGGGGCCTCATATCAGAGTCTGCTGAGGGCCTTTGGCCAGGGGTGGTCCTGGGTCAAACTATCCCTCAGTGAGTAGAGCATCTCAGAATCCCTGTGTCATGATGCCATCAGTATCATGGACATAATTGTATAGTAGCGGAGAATACACTAGAGTCCTGTTAGTTTTGATTATTCTTGCTTCACTAAGGGCTGCAGCTGTTTTGGCACATTACTGCCCTCTACAGTCTGTAATCGTAACTGCTACTAAGGGGTGTCCCATTTCAAAGTTATGAGATGGCCCTTACACTTGGTTTTGAGGGGCGAGTTAAGACTGAGGGTTGAGGGTTAAGGGGAGAAATGGGATTGGGCCTTAGTCTACTCTTTCTCATGGAAAAAGGCTGTGGAACATTTTAAGTCGATGAAATTAACACTGATCTACCCTCAGGTGTTTCTAGTGCCAGTAAAATGTCCCAGAAAGCTCACAGCTTTGCTGCAGTAGTTCCAGGTTCTCTGTCCTCTCTCAGAGTTCAGCCTTCTCTCAGACATGAGGATATGTGAAGGACGTATATTCAGCCTTTAGAGAATGGCTGTGATTCACGGTTATAAGCCACAGTTTTGTCGTTTGGTGTTTCAGATGAGCCAGACCCGCTGGTGGGAGCAGGAGATCCCCATGGAGGGAAACATCCAGAAGGGGGAGCTGTTGACCTACAACCTGACTGAACTCATCAAACCTGAGTCCTACCTGGTCCGCCTCACCCCCATCACCCGCTTCGGAGAGGGAGACTCCACAGAACGTGTCATCACCTACAGCGGTAAGACACCATGTCTCTCTAGACTGTCCATGACTGATAAATACCCTGAAGAGGGTTTTCAGGGTTCAGGGTTGTAAAAGTGTAATCATGTAAGATCAGACAGATGGAGTCTTAAATATTTGAAATTATTCAATATGACCATGAAAACTGAATGTTTTTGGTCGTTGTGGTTTTTGTAGTCTCTGCCAGTGGGTTCAAGTCAGCTGGAGCTCAATCACATCTAAAAACAGTCAATTCTTTGTTTGCCATGAAACAGGAAGTAGTTATTTCAGTCATAAAACAGTGGTAGAGTCATGAATCTTAGCAGAGTGGATTAAAGCAGCGCCCTGAGAAAATTATAAGTAACATACAGAAACAGTTAACCAGCCAGTTTGACTGTTTTACAACCGTTTATAACCTCCTGAGACCTGAAGCTTTAGTGTTGGAAGCATTTTAAGTTTCTCCCATTGATTTGGGATAGGTAGGATCTGATAGTTTGAAAGATCAGCCTGGTCTTTGAGCAGGAATTTCTTGGAAATTTTTCTTCATTCAAAATTCCCCAAAAATTCAAGGAAATAACCAAAAATTTTGGTTAAAATTCTCAAAGATATTTATAAAAGTATCCCATAAAGAGTAGCCTAAAGTTTCTCTGAAAAGTTCCCAAATGTTTCAGTGAAACTTTATCATAAAGCCTTTCTTTAACCCTCCCAGGTCCCTAAGGGTTAAAAATACCCTCCAATAAAGAGTGCCATAAAAAGTTATGTATTAATGTATCATTCCAATTTTTTTGCATAAATACCTAAAGTTACTTCAGTCCTCACCAAGTATAATGAAAATTATTGTTGTTTTAAAATTTTAACTCCTTAAATGCCAGTTTTTGTGGTGAGAACTTGATCAGAAACCCCCTCTGACCCCCAGTTTCCATATACAGCATGCGCACCGCGGAACGCCGGCGAATCGTACTGTGGAGCACTTGTCTCCCTCTCTAGTCTATCAGAGCCGGCGCTCCAGACCGGCAGCGGCGCGTGCCTGGAGCGCCACTTCACTTCAGTTCAGATACCTGCAGGTCTATTTCAGCACCGGCCGCTGCCAGACCTCGTAAAATTCACTGTCATTCAGAAAGCACCAACCATGGAAGTCACAAGCGTACAACATCCGGTTCTTTCAAAATAAAACACAATGCACGGACTCCTGATCATAAATCACCACTTTATCAACATTACCTCTCATCCTGCAGCGAGAGCAAAGGTCACAGAGAGGTCAGTGGGTCACAGAGCTACAATGGTGCAACAGCGAGGAAAAGTTCACTTTTGGGGATATTTAGCCAAAGAATTTTACATAAAACCACAGATCATTTAAGCAAACATGAACCTTTTAACTTCCTAATGCTCACTCAACGGAGGAAGCAATAATATCATGGACTTATACTGGAAAGGATGATAAATTAACCCCAAAAGGTAAAATAGTCCGCTGTTGACACGCTGTTCCTGCGTGAACTCTCAGTTCTCCCGTGATCTCTTCCTGCTGATCAGGGCTGCGCGCCACGGCGCAGCGCTCTAGACTCGCTTCCAGTGGGCAAGGTCGCCCTTCAGTCGTAGCAAACCCGCGGCGCTTCAGTGCACAGCGCACACGCTGTATATGGAGGGTGTGAGGGTTTGATTCAAGAAGAGCCCCTTGGATTTTACATAATTTTCCAAAATAGATATTATTCCTCTCCAAGTGGCTCTATGAATGTTTTAAATGACACTGGCAGAAATGAACATTGATGGAGTCAGAGGCAGAATAGGAGGAGCTGGGGTGGAGGAGGCCCTGGGCAGTCTGAGAGCATTGAGCCAACTGGAAGCTTAGCCTGAATCAGCTGACTGTCAGCTGATGAGGCATGAGATCAGCTGATCTCAGTCACATGGCAGCACCTGCCTGAACTAGCCCTGTACAGTTGATTGGATTTAATATTGAGTGCTTGGACAGGGGGGCTTTTTACTGATATTGATCAGCCCTTATCAATACCTCTATCAGAGCTTTCAGATGATCCTGAGTGAAGTATCTGCAGAGTTAAACACCAGTACTGATAATAACCTCTCCACTGGTATCAGTACCTGTTTATTGATAGTGGCAGCCCTCATTCCTAACCTACAGGAAGATTCATATTTATAGATGAATGATAATCCAAAGCTGAGTCTCTCCTCTGTGTTTGAGCTCTAAATATAAAACCTTTTATCCTCCTAAACATATTTAGTGCAGCGTTTCTGTTTCCTTCTGCTCTTATTTACATGAAAACATCATAAATAAAAAAAAAAAACACAACTAAAGAAATAAAACTGTCGAGCTGTCACACAGAGATCCTGACAGGAAGCTAAAAAAATCTCAAAGTGAAAGTACAAAAACCACAGAAGAAGAGAAACGAAGATGACAAACGGAGGAAGTCGGAGGAGAAGAAGAGACGCTCTGAACGTGAACCTGTCTGCTCTCTGATGTTGGCTTTGACAGACTGTCAGTGGACTTCCTCGCCTCCTGATCGTCACATTAACTCCCCGCAGCAGACGCCGCTGGGGTTCAAACGCCGGGTTCATCAGCTGACGCTGTGAAGGTAAACACCTCCACTGAACGCGCTCAGCAGGGGTCACATGACCCTCTGCAGGTCACCATCCGACATCTGTTAGACGTCGGCTGTTTGCTCTGAGCATCAGTGAAGTAAACACGTCGAGGCGGTGCTGCCTTCAGGTGTCTGCGGGATCTTAAAGGGCCATTCTGCTGCTTTTTGTAGAGCTCAGGTTACGACTGGAGCCGAGCGTGCCTACGGCCTCATGTTGTCCTGGCGCTCTGATTGGCCGGTCATGGATGTGACAGACAGAGGGTTCATCCAATCACCTTCTGAGAATAAATGTGAAATACATGCATGCAATAGACAGTCTAGATTAACTACAGAGCCTACAGATGCTTCTGGAACATCAGAGTTCCCTCTCTGTCTGCATGGAGGAGGAGGAAGAGGAAGGAAGTGTCTTGGTATCAGTGTTCTAATAGCAGAAGGAGAACACTCACAGAGCACCCAGAGCTCATCAATTAGTGCCACCTGATAACGAAGCTGGAGCTCGATGCCAAATAACGCAGCAGCTGTTCACACAGCCTCAGTTTCCAGCTGCCGCGCGGCGTGTCTGTGTGTGACATGTGGTGTAATTACCTTTCACGCTGAAAATCAGATTAAAGAACAGCTGACTGTGACAGAACGGCTGCTTTAGATTGACTCGGCTTCCTCTTTCACTCTGGAAGGACATGGCTGCTTCCTGTTTTACACTGAAAGGACACTTCTACTTTACATTTATGAGTACTCCATCTGTCTGTCAGTATTAGAACACACATTTACCAACAATCTCATGGTGACTGTCCTGTTTTTTCAACTTTTGGACAAAGTTGCCAACTGTAACCTTCTATGTAGCAAAAAGTGAACATTCCATCCTCTGCCTTTGATGATGTCACCCTTTGGTGTCTGTAAGAGGCTTCAGAAAGATGATGTCATCAAAACTTTAAAAACATTCCAATCAATGTCTTTGAAGATGATGTCATCCTTTAAAGTTTATCAAACATTTCATTCTTGCTTTTGAGGATGATGTCATCATTTGAAGTTTATCACACATTCCATTCTTGCTTTTGGATGATGTCATCATTTAAAGTTTATCAAACATTCCATTCTTTATTTGTACATGCAGGCCAGTCTAGGCCCCTAGTTGTCATTCCAGTCTAACCAGTACAGGGGTGTGTCCTTAAAAAGCATGTTTGTGACAACAAGGGAGAAAAGCTGCTAAAGATTACTGCTAGCCTCCCCCATTTATTCTAATCAGCATGTAGAGATACTAAACCACGGTCAGAGAGCCACAAAGATGATCTCTTGGTATCTGACTGAACAAAAGGCAATGTTATCTTTCATATGATCTAACCATGTTCTTCTTTTTGTCCCTCCACAGCTCCGGTTAACCCACATCTCAGTGAGTATCTTAAGCACCGTCATTAACATGGCTTCACAGATAACTTCAATCATGATAAATGTATTTCTATTGTAAAGCTGAATCTCTTGAATTGTGTTTTTTGTGTGTTTAGGGGAGTTCCAGTGCGGTTTCGAGGACGAGGCGTTGTGTTTGTTCTCTCAGGACAAAACCGACGTGTTCGACTGGACACGTCACAGCGCCGCCACACGGGACACTAAATACACGCCAAACACGGGCCCGAGCTCCGACCACAATGGCTCCAAACAAGGTAAACACAAACCCGTGATCCATGGCATCATCAACAAGTGTCCAAACCCTCAGATCACCTGTTAGAGCAACAGGTCAAACACCAAAACCAGGATATTTATCTGTATATTTATCCCTGCAGCGTGATGCTGCTGAGAAGCATCCCCACAGCATGATGCTGATGAGAAGCATCCCCACAGCATGATGCTGCCACCAGCGTGCTCCACAGTGGGGATGGTGTGTTTGTGGTGATGTCAGTGTTTGGCGTCTTGTCTGATGGTCTCAAAGCTCCATTCTGGTCTCATCAGACCAAAGACCTTTCTTCCTCTTGACCATGGAGTCTCCCACAGTCCTTCTGGTGAACTCTAGTCCAGATTGAATCTGAGTTTTCTTCAACAGTGTCTTTCTCTTTGCCACTCTCCCATAAAGCTCTGACTGGTGAAGAACCCGGCCAACAGTTGTTGTCTGCAGAGTCTCTCCATCTCAGCTGCTGAAGCTTGGAGCTCCTTCAGAGTAGTCATAGGTGTCTTGGTGTCCTCTCTCACTAGTCTCCTTCTTCACTCAGGTTACAGATCCAGAGACCAGGACATCTCCAAAGTCTCAAAGTCGGTCTCATGTATATTTGGGCTGTGGCTCTGGGGTGTTTGGAGGTCGACTGAAACTGTCCTGAAGTGTTAAAGAGCTTCTTCATGGGGACTTAAGGGACTGAAGTGAGAGTGGTTTATATCTGAAAATGCAACTGTCTGCAAGAAGGAGATTAAAAAACATAAAATTCTGCCTTTAATCCAGAACGTGTGCGTCAGTCGGAGCCTCCGAGGCTTCAGATAAACTCTGATGTGAGTCCAGAGAGACAGCCGACGCGTGACGCTGCGTTTGTTGGACTGTTTTTGTTTCCGCTCCGTGACAGTGGGAGGAGAGCCCGGGATTAAAACCGACTCTGAGCGTTCTTCATCCGGCCGGACTCGAACCTCCGTCTGTGTCGTGACGTTCCGGATGGGGGAGACGCCCACTCGGAGGCCGATAAGGTGGCAGACATGAAAAGCAGCAGAGAGGCAGCTGGAGAAGTGACTGAATGAGAGCAGTTTGACGGACACGCTGCCGAGCTGGGCTCTGCTGTGGATTCAGTCTGAAGAAAGTTTCTGCTGTTTAGAGAGGAAGGAACGCGTCTGCAGGAAACGTTTGTTCACAGACGATGGAAATATATCAGTAAGAGGAGCAGAGGCAGCCAGGAGAGCTTTATCAGGCTTTTCTTAGCAGTCAGCTTCTGATAAAGTCTCACTTTCACTCTGGAGTTCAGAATAAAGCTGTCAGAAATTTAGGATCCTAAAGTCAGACCTCAGGTCCTCTACTGATCCAGAATAGTTTAAAGAGGACCAAAACATTAAATAACAAAATAAAACAGGAGGAGAGGAGTCATAAAATTAACTTTATGTTCATGTCCTCTGACTACTCAGAGACCTTAGACCACCCGAACCACAGAAAACACGGTCTACAGTCCAGATCATGTCTAGGTTTTAATAATGGGACTGTTATTGATCAACGTTATTATAACTCTCAGGGGTTCAGTCCTATCACAGTTCACTCTTTACCTCATTAATATTCATAGTTTTACTCCTGTTCAGGTAGGGTCACAGTTTATCATGCTCAGAATAAAAGCTTAAATGCACAAAATCTGAACATGATTTCTACGGTTTATTTCAAAGAACAAAACCAGTAAAATCAGCCACAGGTACTGAAACCATTTCATTTAAGCTGAACCACATTTAAAGTTTAAAGTCCCAGTAAAGTCAAATCCAAAGTTTGTGTCTAACACTCTAGAAATGTGTGAATCTGGTAAACGTGAAAACTCTGAGGTCTACATGGGACTGAATTCTGGATTTAGACTGTTAGAAAGTTTTTCACCTCTTTCCTGGCTGGGTTTAATGTGGGCGGGGCCAATATGTGGACTGATGATGTCATGAGCCCACAGTGGGGAATGACCCCATCCCTCTTCTCTGGCACAGAGCCAGGCAGCTGTGCTCTGATCATGAGATCATAGTGAGGTCAAGGGGCGGGGTTAATAGCATGAGTGCTTTTCTCCAATCAGATCGTAACATTTTTTAAATCTGAGAGGATCGTATTTCTCCTGAGTGGGCGTGGCTTCAGCTCATTCAAAAGACACGCCTACACCCTCCTGGAGCAGATTTTACTTATTTTCATGATTTTGAAGCTGAATTTCATAAACTTAGAGATGTTTTATCTGACAGAAATTTGATTTGGGGCACTGATCATCAACTGGTGGCCCAGGGGCCATGTCAGGCCCCCAAAAGCATCCTTTCCGGGCCCCAGAAGATCATTAAATTCAGAAAAGGAGGGAAAGAAGATGTTGTGGTTTCAAGAGTATCCTTTGGCTTTAAATGTCTGCAGCTGTTAAATCAATCCCCAAAACAATGAATACTGAAATAGTTTTAGAATGACTGAACATTCGATCTGTTTTTACATAATTATTAGATATTTAAAAAGGGTTAAGTCTGGCTGAAGTGCTGCAAAAATGACCAGATAAAGGGGTGAAATGAGTTAGAGAGTAGCAAAAATGGGTGATAAGTGGAAAAATGGGTTGTGGAGTAGCAAAAAGGGTCAAAAAGTGGCAGAAAAAGTTGTGAAAAGAGGTTAAAATGTAGCAAAAATTGGTAAAAGAGGAAAAAAGGGGCAAAAAGTATCAAAAATTGGTTACAAATGACAAAAAAAGTGCAGCGAAAGTGATGAAAAGGGGTTAAAAAGTGGCAAAAATGGATACAAGAGTGTCACAAAGGGGCTAAAACATGCAAGAAAAGTGGTTTAAAGGTGCAGTGTGTAGAATTTGGCAGCATCTCACCGAACAGAAACGGTGTACATGGGATATAATGTTTATATATTTATGTGAAGTATGTTAAAATAAGTGCACAATCATCCCCTTTAAACTTGTTTTCTTTTTACAAAATTAGAAAAAAGCTTTTTAAATTTACATTACCGTGGGTCGCCCTCACGGAGGCTGACATAACGAACCGCCATGTTGTCTACGGCGACATTTTGGGGACAGAAAGAGCGAAATGCGATTTTTAAATACGAACCTGCCCGCCGGTCCTGAAAGCTACCTGGAAGGCAGGTGGAGAAGAAGACTGACCTATAATCTATAAAAATAATGGTTACAGAAATGAATGAATAAAGCCTCACCTCCTCACTGCTGTAAATGATGTCCAGCTCACCATCCTTTTTGGTCTTCACAGGCTCTCGTCGCTTAGTGATGTGACGTTTTGGTAACAGATCGGCTCATTCTGAAATCTGAACGCTAGATGTCGCTAAAATGCCAAATTCTACACACTGTACCTTTAAATGGGTTAAGAATGGCAAAAATTGTGTTATAGAAGCATAAAGTTTCAAAAATGGGTTAAAAGTGGCAAAGGCTGGTTTTAAAGTTGCAAAAATTGTTGAAAAAATGTAACGATAAGTGGTTAGAAAGAGGCAAAATAGGAGAAAAGTGGCAAAAAATGGATAAGAGTGGCACAAAGGGGATAAAACATGCAGGAAAATTGGGTCAAAGGGGGTTAAAATCTTGCAAAAATGGTTTAAAGAGGCAAAAAGTATCAAAAGGGGTTAAAAGTGCCAAAAATGGGTTAATACTGGTGCTAAATCACAACTGTGGAGGACCCATTCTCTGTGATTTTCAGGGGCCCAGACCTGTCCCCTTGTGTCCTGCTGTGTTATAGATAACAGGGATAGATCTCACTGGTAATGACTAAAACTGCGTTTTGAAAGAAAATACAAATACTACTACAATAATATTTCAATCAGACCAAAATATTGATTTAATTTTTGTGTATTTAAAGTCCGGCCCCCAGAGTTTCTGTCAAGACTAAATCTGGCCCTTGTGCAGATGGGCTTTATGAGCCCTGGTTTAGGGGTTCATAACACAGTGAGCTGTCATACAACAAACCTAAATACTGATTTATTTTACCTTTACAGGCTCTTTTACAGCCCTGGGTAGATGCGGCGTACCTCAGGGCTGTCTGCCAGATCCTGTTATAGATGTTCCATCATCCTGGTTATGCTGATGATATGCAGCCGTACATCACTCTTTTCACATTAGACAGTAATCGTCCTACAAAAACACAGATAACTCATAGTTCTAGTAATCATGGCTGACTGTGTTCCTGCAGTTTTCACACCCTTAATGTTCTGTTTCCAGGTCATAACTCTTGAGACGGGATGTCTCAGACGCTTGGAGCGGTTTCTTCTGATGGAATTCTTAGACTTTGCAGGTGCAAGCATGCAGGCCTCATGCTTGTCAATGCAATATCCCAAGATCCTCCACCCCCAGCCCTCCTCTGACCCCCTTTGTAGACATCATCCAGACCAGGACCACCATCTGTAGTTCTAGTGATGATTACAGAAGGAACATGTAGTCCTGGCTGTCCAGGACTCTTTATTTCAGCGGTGTCAGAGATGTTCTCATATTTCTACTATCAAACTAAAACTCTGTATTTAAGGAGCGATCAGTGAGAGGACCCTGGTCGCTCTCAGAAACACAAGCTGACAATGAAGCGAGCATCACAGCGGCTCTCCGAGGCTGATTAGAGAGGGAAACGTCCCAGCAAATTATCTCTCCTCTGTCAGCTCTGACCGCCGATCTTTAAGTAGGCGACGTAAGCCGTCCTGTCAAAGCGTCCCGCTCGCCATCAGTGCAGCAGAGATAAGTTTAGCCTCTCTCTCAGAGCAGAAATAGTTGAGGAGAAGAATGAGACTTTTGTTTGTTACTGTACTTTTTAGTCCGGCCGTCAGCTGTCATGTTCTCACGTCCGTCTGACGGCGCAGATTGTTTCAGCTTTCCAAATCCCTAAAACCAAACGTCAGGTTTTAGTGACACAAACAAAGAGCTTCTTCCCAGCCGCCATCTTGAAGCAGATGTTGAACCGTGATAAAAAAAGAAATCCTTCAGAGGAGGAAGAGCACAAAGAGCATTTCCACATCAGCACACAGAGACAGTAATGACATGCAGATTCTCAGAGTCACACCGCAGCCTCCAGGCAGAGATAAACGCCATTTCCTGTTTGACTGTGACAGCGAGCATCTTCATTTCTACCTCCACACTGCTCTGAATGACACTTTGTGTTTTATTGTGAAAGGACCTAAAATGACTGCTAACATCAGTCTGCTCCATCTCTGAGTTTTATTGTGAAAGGACCTAAAATGACTAACGTCAGTCTGCTCCATCTCTGAGTTTTATTGTGAAAGGACCTAAAATGACTAACGTCAGTCTGCTCCATCTCTGAGTTTTATTGTGAAAGGACCTAAAATGACTAACGTCAGTCTGCTCCATCTCTGAGTTTTATTGTGAAAGGACCTGAAATCCTGATGTGGTGCTGATGACTGTAAGCTCTAGCAGAGGTTTTTGTGCGTGCTGACTGTAATCCTGAGTAAACAAAGTTAAAATAACTCCACAGCCATGTGTGACAGCTGCAGTTTGCTCCTCGTCTCCTCCTCTTCCTCGTTTCCCGCTCTCCTTCTTCTTCTGCTTCCTTCTGCGGCGGCGGCGGCTCGTCTCTCTCTGCGGTGGAATCTCATTAAAGCCGGCCCCGGGGTAAACTGTTTAAAATCTGCTGTCAAACAGGAAACATGCGTGACTCGCTGTTTTCTACACTGGTGTACATTTTAATTTGCGAGGAGCGTTTGTGTGCAGGATGAGCCGGGGGTGGATTTGTTTTCTGCAGCTCGCTCTTACATTAGCTTTTAGTGCTTTTTTGCCCTCCTGGGTTAATCTGTGCTGGTCGGGCAGCGCAGAGCAACGCAGGGTTATGGGTTAAATTCCCCACACAGACGAATGAAAGGAAAGGAAAACGCCGGCGAGTGTTTGCTCTTTTGTTTGGCATTTTTCTGTTTGAGCTAGTTCAGCGTTTGGTGGATTTCTGTGGAGAAAAGGACAGATTCAAAACTTTAGTCCGATTTTAGTACAGATACGATGAAGCCATGTTTAGATCTGAACAATGAAAACATTTAAATTTGATGTTAATTTTGTATAAAGGAGTTTACATTTAGAAAAGTTTAGATTTACTCCAGCAGTGATTTTCAAAGTGTGAGGCGGGCCTCCCCTGGGGGGCGCCACAGAGCTTCAGGGGAGGCGTGGAACCATAAACCAGAAAAAAGGTGATTTGCTTTGCTAACCTCTGCTGTGCATGGAGCTAAATGGATAGACTTATAGTTACTGTAGGGACTATGCCATAGAGCAGTGTTACTCAAACAAAGAGACAAATAGTTGAAAAATACCTTTGCAAAAGCCACAATCTAAGAGGTGAATGTGGCAAAAACAGCTTGAAGTAGTAATAAAACTAGGTTAAAGGTGGCAAAAATGGGCAAGAAGCAGCAAAAAAAGGGTGAAAATGGGGAGAAAAAGTGGAAAAATGGTCAGAAAGTAGCAGAAATGAGTGAGAAGTGAGAAAAAATAATGGGAAGGGACTAAAATGGGCAAAAAGCAGTCAAGAGCGGCAAAAATGGGCAAAAATAAAAGAGGAACCAACTGGTATTTAGTGGCAAAAAGAAGCTGGAATGGTTGAAAAGTGGCATAACATGGTGAAAAAAGGCAAAAATGGGATAAAAGTGTCAAAAATGGGGAAAAGTGGCAAAAAGTGGCAAAAAAAGGCAATAAAGATGAAAAAAGTGGTATTTAATGACAAAAAGGAATTTAAATTGACAAAAAATGGTAAAAAAAAAAAAAAAAGAAAGGGCAAAAAATGGGAAAAAGTGGCAGACATCATAAAAATGAGCAAAAAATTTGGGGAAAAAAGGGATATTTAATGATGAAGGGTAGCTTAAATGGGCAAAAAGGTGAAAAAGGGCAAAAATGGGATAAAAGTGGAAAAAAATGGGGAAAAAGTGGCAAAGAGAAGATGTAAAATGGTCCAAAAATATGAAAAGGAGTTTTTAATGGCATTCTAACTGAATAAGAGGGAAAGGCAGATGTTTAAGGACATTTGCAAACCAAAATATCCAAAATATATTAAAGTTAAAAATGTTTAAAGATTAGACATAAATGTTTGAAATGTTCTTGTTTAATTTTTTTTTAATGTGGATCATTTTTGTGGGTGGGGGTCCGCTGACTGATGGAGGCTCACTCTCACACACTCTGACCCCCCTGGCCTCCAGCATGGATAAACAAATAAACCTTGCTGCTCTGATCAGTCTTACTGTTCCAGTTAAACGTAAAATGCTGTTGTCACTGCTAAACTTTACAGTAGACCAGGGTTTTCCTGACCTCCTTGTCCTTCCTGACTTGTGCCAGTTGTCCTCAGCTGACCTTTGACCCCTCTTTGTGCCCTCTCAGGTTTCTACATGTACATCGAGACCTCCAGGCCGCGGCTGGAGGGAGACAAAGCCCGCCTGCTTTCTCCGACCTTCAACATGAACACCAAGAGCTCCGCCTCCTCCGTCAGCAACAGCCCCACCTACTGCTTCGCCTTTTACTACCACATGTACGGGAAACACATCGGTAAGGCTGCAGACCGCTCAGAGGAGGACGGCGGGGAGCACACCAGACGTTTTCATGCTCTAATCTGTTTTATTTTTGTGGCCATCAGGAGCCCTGAACGTGTTTCTGCGTCAGAAAGGTCAGACGGTGACCGACACCTCGGTCTGGAGTCTGACCGGGAACCAAGGAGACCGCTGGAGACAAGCCAAGGTCAACATCCACCCGACAGCAGCCTTCCAGGTACGTGCACGCACACCTGACTACAGGCCGCGCCCACAACGGGACTGACCACAATCGGTCTAACATGAACCACTCTCGAGGGGTGGAGCAGACTTTATTTTAGTCCTGAATTTAAGTCCAGACTTTATTTTAGTCCTGGTCCAGAGCGTGGATGGAGGGAGAAGAGAAATGATGAAGACAGGAAAAAGAGTTAGCGTTAGAGCTTCTGGATTCTTCTCCCTCTCCTCAGCTTCTGTTTCTAAAATCCTCTGGATGTGAATGCAGGGACCGTCAAAGACGTTCCTGATGCTGAAACATTTTAACGACTGTACGGGCCTGTGGAGTTCTTCTTTTAGTGCTCTGCTCAGGCTCCATTACAGCACGCCATCCTGGCTTTACCTAGAGTTATAGACCCAGCCACTTTTTTAATCCACTTTTACCACTTTTTTTACCCATTCTTGCCAATTGAATCTTTTTTTTGCCACTTTCGTCTAATTATTCCTACTTTTAACCTGTTTATGTTCTTTAAAAATCCAATTTCAACAACTTTTCCACCATTTTTTTGCCATTATTCACTAACTTAAGCAACATCTTTTCCCCATTTTAAACATGTTTTTAACAAAAGTTATTTCATTTTAAGCTTAACTTTCTAATGAGCCATGGTTTTGTTTGACCTCCATGACCCCCAGTTTGGCTGCATCCCAAAAACCTCCCCCTTTACCCCCCTAATGGGCAGCCTTGTCTCCACATGACTATTCTAGAATATTCATGGCTGTTCAACCACCTCCAGGTACAGTGGGGGTCCCCAGACTCTAGCACCTATATTTTTGGGGTTGCAGGCTGAAAAGGTTGAGGACCCCTTCACCACACAGATCAAGCTACATGTGTCTGTTAGCTTCTGCTACATCTGTGGATGATAAATCAGCTGATCTCTCTCTCTAACAGATGGTGATCGAGGGCGTTCGAGGCTCTGGTATCGAGGGAGATATCGCCATCGATGATGTCACCATTGAAGAGGGCGAATGTAAAGACCCTCCTCCAATCAGTGAGTGTACTTTCTCAGAAACAGAACCAGAAACTTTGATTGTATCTTTTTTTTTTTTTGACACTATCATTAGTTGTTCTTTTTCTGTAGTCGCTAAAAAACAGAATTTATTTTTATTTTATGAAACAGGACAGTGTTGAAGCAGTTCTACATCAACATAAAGCAGTCACTTCTCTGCATGGAGAGAGCCTGGCCTTAACCTTTGACCCTATCAATGATTCAAAAAACACACAAATATGAGGCTGGCCTCATGGTTTGGTCTCTTCCCTTGTTCATGGGTTTAAATCCGGCCTGTGGCTCTAGTCACTGTCCCATCTATCACTAATAAAAGGAAGAAAGCCCAAAAATCAATCTTTAATAAAAAAGACTAAATATATTAAAATAGAAAAATATAGAAAAAAAAATACAGATTCCTGGACGACCAAAATTAGACAATTTATAAAAATAAAAAACTAAATAGAGTGCAACGATTGATGAAAAATATGAGGAAATAGGTTAGAGTCCTGGACAACAAATATGAGATATTTTTAATGATCTAAAAAATAAATAAATAAAAATAAATGGTAAAAATCCTAGACAACCAATTTTGACAATTTTTTGGAATGCAAAAAAGAAAGAAAAATTAAATTTCAGAGTCATAGGATGATTTAAAACAAATAATTAAATATATAGATACAATATTTGATAGGTAAAAAATCTAAATCCTGGATGACCGATATCTGATAATTAAAAAATGTAGAATAAAAATAACAGAAATTGTAGTCCTGCCAACCAAAATCAGACAAGAAAATTAAGAAACACAAATACACAAAGCATGAAAAAATAAATAAATAAACAAATAATAACCTTAAAAATAAAATCTCTCTCTCTCTCTCTCTCTCTCTCTCTCTCGCAGATTTAAGGTCACTCGCCCCGCCCTCCTCTCCTCATATATGGCAGCTGTGCGTCACTCTGAGTCTGGCTCTGATTGGCCGGCAGAGGTGACCCCCCCCCCCTTGAGACACCGTGACTTTTGACTCCTCTGACCCTGCCCCGTTTTAGTCATTTGTCCATCCATTCATCTTCATAATCATCATCATCATCATCATCATCATCATCCCCCCACCATCGACACCCTCCACCCCTCCTCCTCCCCCAAACTACCAAAGACTCGGTCGGAGCTTCAGAGAGACTTCCCGCCAAGATGGCTGACACAAAAGGTCAACGTTCCCATGGAGACGTCGAAAACCATGGTGATCTAAAACATTTATGAACCTCTCCATCACACACAGAGAATAATAACATGAATATTTTCATCTTTAATCTTTTGGTAAAGAAACAGAAAAGGCTGACGTCTTTATAAATTCATCCTCAAACATCGACATCACGACTACACTAGTGTGTTTAACAGACCAGTGTCAGAATCAGGGGGGAAAGGGAATTTATACATAACAATGTTTTATAAGTCAAGGTGAACTCTAGGCATTAAAAAGGAGCAGACATAAACCACCACCAGAGGCCGCTTTATCCTCTTCCTTTAAAAAAAAGCAGGAGCTGGGTCCCAATTCAGGGGCAGCATCCTTGAATAACCTTTATCATGCCTTACTCCTTTGTTAAGAAGCACCATATTATTCATAGCTGCCTCAAAGCAAGAGTACATGACTGCATCTTATAATAAAACCAGTTATTTTGAAGGTTACACAAAGTTTCATGCTCGTTTCTTCTTTCAACGTTTGTATATTGCTGGTCTTTTATTAGAGTTTTTAATGCAGTGATCAGATTATTATAATGCATTTCACTGGCAGATCTGTTTTTCAAATGCATGCAGTGATGCATCTAAAACGTTTTCCAGAAGCAGATAAAGCCGATAATATCTCTTAATGTCTGCAGTGAACTAAACATAGAGCAGAGATACATGAGGGCAAGGGAAATGTTTCTTTACTTCATGCTTTCATGGCCGTTTTTGTTGCACTTTCTTCAGGTTTATAATCTATAGGCTTGTTTTGAAAGTGACTGGGGGCCGTATTGATTTAAGAGAAGGGCCACATAGGGCCACATAGGGCCCCTAGGTGGGCAGGGGCTCGCCCCAGCATTCAAGTGTACTTCTCAGCTAAACTGGCACCCATGAAATCAGGAGCAGTGGCGGGTTCGCCTCACAAAGTCGATGGATTGTCCAGAATTATGCCTGTCATCAGGCGGATCAATCTGTCAAAGCTTAAATCTGATTGGCTCATGATTGGCTCCATGGAACAGGATGTGAAATATTCAATGCCATGGAAAAGGATGTGAAATATATCCCATGCCATGGAACAGGATGTGGAATATATTCCACACCATGGAACAGGATGTGAAATATATTCCACACCATGGAACAGGGTGTGGAAAATATTCCACGCCAAAAAACAGGATGTGGAATATATTCCACGCCATGGAACAGGATGTGGAATATATTCCACACCATACAAGTTATGAGGCCTCACTGCTCCTTTAAATGTTATAAGCCGTGTCCCAAATCAGGGGCAGCATCCTTCAAAGGTCCTTGTCCAAGCCTTTCAGCCTTTCGTTTCAGAGCTCCACTGTTAGGTCTTTGTTGAAAATCTAATGCAAAAACTATGGAGATCACAATACCACACTTTTAAACTTTTATGAAACTGTTGTAAAGTTTAAATATTATTTGTTACCATAGAAACAAAACAATGTTAGGATTCTTATTAGTTTACTCCAGTGAAACCTCGACCTTTTGTTTTCAGCTCAGCGCCACAAAGCACAGAGAAAAACGGCGCCTAAGTCAGAGAGAAAGAGGAACTTAAAGCTTGAATGTCAACTTCCCTCCATCCTTCCATCCCTACTCATAACCCCACCATCTGCCTCTAAGCCCCGCCCCCCAATCCACAGATCAGAAGTACTGTACGAGGAGCTCGACGGCGGTCTGGTGTGGCGGACAGGCGATATTTTTAAAGAAAACTCTACTTTTTGACGTCCGTCTGTCTGTCTGAGGAGGAGCGTCCACCCTCTGCCATGACATCAAGTGCCTTCAGACTCACAGAGGAAAAGACCGCCGAGCCGAGGACCGCCGCCGCCATCATGGAAACAAGAACTGTTGGACATCTTTAAGTCTTAAAGACGGAGGAGAGAAAAACACTGAACAAATACGTCCTCCTCTGATTATGCAGAGAATTTCCTACAGATTATTTTTCTCTTGTTCTGAAAAGACAAAGAGGATTCTGGGAAGCCATGTTGGATGGTGTTCAGAAATAACATGATGAGGACGCCACGAACAGGACGCTCTTTTGTTTATTTAACAATTTAAAGAACATGCAATCACATTCTGAGGATTGGATATTTCAAAATAAAAGACTACCCTCTGGACGTTTTTCCGTCCCAGCCAATGGGATTCCAGCATTTGGTCGCTCAGAACTATTTTTAGTATTAAAAAAAAAAAATCAGGAGGGCGGAGACTGTGACGCTACCTGAGACCATCGGTTACCTTAAACGAGAAAAACAGGCGGAGCTTTTTGGAGAGAGAAGAGAGAGTAATGTATTGTAAAATTAAATCTTATATTGTTCCTATTATATTATAAAGGCGGGAAATTTTCACACTTTTATTTATCTATTTATTTTCTGTTTCTATGAGGGAGGGGTTTCATGTCAGACACCTTTATTTTGTTAGTTTATGAAAAAATCCAACAGAAAGTCTGAATCTGAGAGTCTGGGTTTATTTTATTGGTTTCTGTGCGAGGAGAGACGGGTTTGTAACAGCTGAGGAATCATTTCCTGTAGATTAAAATATAAATTTTAAAAAAGCACAAGTGTTTTTAGTTAGAGTCAACATCACAGCTGTGGTACAGATTCATCACCTCTGCATCATATGGAAGCTCATTTCTGCCAGAAAACAGGAAGTTAAAACGGCTTTGTCCAAAACCTGATAATGCCAAACTAGCAGTATGCCAGAATTCCCCTCATATTTCCTGGATTAGCCAACATTTTTAAGGTCCTGCTATACCACCCAACAGTCACAGGAAGTTTAGTCCATTTTTGGGCATTCAGACACCGTGTGGTAAAAGCTTAGTTTAATATCTGATACCGCTAACATGGGCGGTCTGGGCATCTTCATCTGGACTGGCTTGGTTCTGTAGACACAACATTAAAGACCGCCCCGTCGGCTGATCTGCCTTACTCCGCCACTAAACAGGAAGCATGGCTTTATCTATGTCAGTGTTACTTAACCCTGCTCAATCACAGAGCAAAATTGTTGAGAAATACATTTGAAAGAGCCACAATTTAAGTGGTGAAAAGTGGCAAAAATGGGTAAAATTGGCAATAAAAATAAGTTACAGGTGGTAAAAATGGTCAAAAAGAGGCAAAAATATGAATTAACCCTTTAAAGCCTGTTGTATCATATTTGATAGATACTTTTATGATACCTCTATCTCATCAATATGATCAGTATATTACTCAAAAAAAAAAAAAAACTTCTGAATACAATCTGATAAATGATAAAAATGCCCTCAAGTGGATTAGCAGTTACCAAAAACACCTAATAAATAAAATGAGATACAAAATAAATGTATGTTAAATTTTATGGAAATTTAGAATTTTTTGAATTTCAGTAGAAAGTTAATTAATCATCTCAGTTCCATAAAATGAGAATTTTCTGGCTATAATTTGTATTTTTATTCAGGCGGTAATGGGTTAAAGGTGGCAAAAATGATCAAAAGTAGGGATGCACTGATCCACTTTTTTTCAGTTCCGATCCAATTCCGATAAACATGTTCCGATACCGATACTGATTCAGATATATATATGTATATATATATATATATATATATATATATATATATACACAGTGCTTAACAAATTTATTAGACCACCTGTTATATTTGTCTCAGAGACCATCCAGCATCATGAAGTGCTTTAATGCGGACTCTTTCATTTTCAATGAGCTCTCCACGTTTTACCATTTTGAACAAGAATGAAGAATTTCAAACTGAATTCACCTTTTTATACGCAAATTTAAGCCGGCTCACTGGGCTTCTCTGAGAAGTCAGAAATGAATCAAACATAACATTCAACCGCTAAAACTTAGGATGTGAAATATATTCCACGCCATGGAACAGGATGTGAAATATGTACCACATTATGAAACAGGATGTGGAAAATATTTTCGCGCCATGGAACAAGATGTGGAATATATTCCACGCCATGGAACAGGATGTGAAATATATTCCATGCCTTGGAACAGGATGTGAAAAATATTTTTGCGCCATGGAACAGGATGTGAAATATATTCCACGCCATGGAACAGGATGTGGAATATATTCTATGCCTTGGAACAGGCTGTCAGAAATGTCAGGTTAGAGCATTGATTCAACAATGACACTCTTTACTAAGAAAAATCAGATAAAAACACTCTTTTCATTGCAGGCTTCTCAAGGGCTGCTGCCAGCTGTGGGCCCCGGTAATCAGGACCCTTTTCCCCTCTGTGCTCTTAGTAAAACTGAACAGACCGTCAGTGTTGCAGTTTCAACCTTTATTTTTTTTATGTCAGATTTGGGCTTCCATACATTCCGACTCATCTTTAAACATGTCTAAGATGAATTCAACCTGAGAGTTGATTAAACGGCGGTGAAAGTCTGCTGGTTTGTTCTGTGCTGAAGGTGACGGTCTGTGTTTGAGTGAAGGTTTTAACTCCCAATCATCCTGAAAACAAAGAAAACAGAGGCTTTTATGATGTGTGTTAAAGCTTCTTCCTTCACTATTAAACCTGTTTTTACTGCAGAGGCCGGCGTTTTCTCTCCATAATGATGCTGAAAGCTGATTTCCATCTCTCTCACATGAATGTTTGATGAGAATCATTCAGCAGAGGATCTGTTAGATAACTCAGATAAATATCATTCCTCTTTAATGTTCTGTTGATTTTATTTTCTCACCCCGTGGCGACACTTTTCCTCTCAGCGTGTTCTTCCACTGCAGCAGATAATCAGATTTTTTATTAAAGCTCCTGTGGGTATCAGTTTATCCTCGCCGCATCATTATCACATTAACGGGCGTCGCTGGAATCTCTGGAGATGATTGTTTACCTCTGACGAACGCCAGCGGCACTTTTCACTCAATTATTCATGTTTTAAATGTACAAATTAAAGCTGTGATGATTGCAGTCCAGTTACACAAATGAGACGCAGTTTTCATCCCAATGAGAGTAATGACCCCGCCAGCTTCTCACAAACCACCGTCATTATCATAATCACTCTGTACGGAAGCCTGGAGAAGTCAAACTTCATCACAGAGCATGTTTAGAGACGACGTATGTCCACTAGAGAGCTGCCAGGACTAAAGAGACCGACGACGGAGGTCTGAGGGAGCCGTCACCCCCGTCGTTTAAAAAAGGGGCGTTCCCCTTCGATTGGACGTACGTGAACACGACAGCTGAACTCTGGGAACAGAAAAACCCAGCAGAGACTGCTAGAAACAGGTGGTTTTGGTCTTTCAGTTCATAATCTACCCGGCAACAGTGACTGGACTGATTCCTCAGACTACAGTAGGAGTGTCAGCTGTAGCAGCAGAGGGGGCGTGGCTTATTACCACTGCTGATAAAGTAATAGGACTTGATTCTAGTCCATCAGATCTTTGCACCACCCTCGGTGCTCTAAATCCTGTTAGATAAATAAAAAAATCATTTTTATTCACAGCAGGATGTCGATCTGACGACATTTACCCTCCTTCATTTATGCTGCAGCTCTAATTCACGACGGATGTCCTGCCGACAACGCCAACCGTCGTCTGTGTTTGCTTTCCTCCGTCTTTGTTCCTGTGAGGGTCTGTCAGAAATATTTCCACATACAAATATACATATAAATAAACATTTACATAGTTTTTCAGAATTTATCTACTTTTTTTCATAAATCTGAATTATTTCTCTACAGCAGTGATTTTTTGCTCATTGACAAGTTTTACAGTTTAATTTTATTTTCTTTGTAAAGAGAAAAAATGTCGCCTCTCTAGAGGAGGCTTCTGCAGTGGAAAAACAACCTCTGCATCATTCATGAGCTTTGTTTGTTTGTTTGTTTATGAGGGGGGAAAGAAAATAAAAGTTTTAAAAACACAACTGTGCAGAAGTTATTTTTATAACTGTGATTATTCTCTGCAATAGATTCTCAGATCAGTGTGACTACAGGTCGCACTGCATTAATAATATAATAATAATAATAATAATAATAATAATAATTATTATTATTATTATTATTATTATTATTATTATTATCATCATTATTATTATTATCATTATTAATATTGATAATATTATTACCATTATGGGCTCTATGCACGGCAGGGGGCGGCGTATTTCCGGTGGAAAATAAGACTGGCTGTCATCTTCCACCTAACGATAAGTGCTAGGCCAAAACAGAATCTAAACCCTCCTATACTGCCTTAATTTGTCCATGTCATTGTTTTTTTTTGTTTGTTTGTTTACATTGTTGTTTGTGTTTACTCTACCATCATCGCTTGGCGTCCAAACATGCTAAAACGATGTTTCAAAAACAGGTTAAAAGCACTTCTGGACATCGTTGCTGCGTGCTGCAATGTACATCTTCAGCTAAATTTAACTCGTCATCGACAGTCAGCTCAGGTAACTCACGCAAACAGCGAGTAAACCGCAACGATTTTGCCATCATACGCCATTCTCTTCTCCCGACTGGAGGTGTGGGAGCGGTCTAATGCCAAATGTGGAAGCAGTTCGTGCATAGAGCCCGTTATATTATTACCATTATTATTATTATTATTATTTATTATTATTATTCTTATTAGTTTCATTATAATTTTTTATTGTTATTTTTATCACTTTTTTATAATAATAATAATAATAACTTTTTTATTATTATTATTATTATTACCATTATTTTTTTTAATTTATTTTTTATATTGAATAAATAAATAGCCTACAAATGTACCAGTGGAGGACTTTCTATCAATATGTCTTCATACTACATCATGGTATTAATATGTGTGTTTGTAGCTCTGTGAGGACCCGTAGCTTTGGTACCTGAGGTTTTAAATTTTAACTCTCAGTCAGATTTTATTCGGTTTGCCTTCAAAAAATAAAATTAGAGCAAAATATCTTCCGGAAAAGTTACAAAAACATTTTTTTATTTATTTTAAAATCAATTAATCAATTTTTTCCACATTAATTTACATCTTTCAAGAATAATTTTTTAAAGTATTTTTCTCAAATGTAGCAGGTCTTCTTTAATTTTTAGAGTATTGCTGATACCTTGTAGTACTGGATACCTCATACCTAGATATTTTGGCATATGCAGAACTGTGTGACCTGTTATTTGAGGATTCTGTCAGTGAAACAAAACTGAAATGTATTTTTTTGGGTCCTGGGATGCTGAGCTGTTCCTAGATATGAGAGATCTTCCAGATCTTTTTAACCTCTACACTAACGAGCACACTGACTGCTGACACTGTCTTTAGACTTAGTCGCCCCCTGCTGGACGTCAGAAAAACTGCACGTTAAAGACACCTCGGAAATGTCTGCCCCTCTGTAAAAGACTAAAGGCTGCAGTCACCTCTTCTCTAACATGTAAGGGTTAAAATAATTCTGTATTTATGAGAAGGATGTTTCTAAGAGAAAATATCAGTTTAATAATGAATTAATAACAGGATATAATAAAGGACTTACAGTGTAAACATCCATCTTCTCCTGGGGTTGGGTCACCATGGCAGCAGGTTTTGTAAGTCTACCCAGACATCCCTGTCCTCAGAGACTATCCGGCTCCTCCTCAGGGAGTCCGGGCGGTCCAGGACCAGATGGGATGTATAATCCCTCCAGAGAGTCCTGGATCAACCCTGGTACCCTTTCTGTCCTCATCCCTAAGAAGACTCCAGTGAACTCCTTCATCTGGGGCAAGGACTGGCTCCCTACCTGGAGGGAGCTTTAAAGGCAAGGATGGAATGTTTTTATAAGGATGCCATCATCTTCAAAGGTAAGGATGGAATGTTTTTGTAAGGATGCCATCATCTTTAAAGGCAAGGATGGAAAGTTTTTGTAAGGATGCCATCATCTTTTAAAGCAAAGATGGAATGTTTTTGTAAGGATGCCATCATCTTTAAAGGCAAAGATGGAATGTTTTTATAAGGATGCCATCATCTTTAAAGGCAAGGATGGAATGTTTTTGTAAGGATGCCATCATCTTTAAAGGCAAGGATGGAATGGCTTTTATAAGGATGCCATCATCTTTAAAGGCAAAGATGGAATGTTTTTGTAAGGATGCCATCGTCTTTAAAGGCAAGGATGGAATGTTTTTGTAAGGATGCCATCATCTTCAAAGGCAAGGATGGAATGGCTTTTATAAGGATGCCATCATCTTTAAAGGCAAAGATGGAATGTTTTTGTAAGGATGCCATCATCTTTAAAGGCAAAGATGGAATGTTTTTATAAGGATGCCATCATCTTTAAAGGCAAGGATGGAATGTTTTTGTAAGGATGCCATCATCTTTAAAGGCAAGGATGGAATGGCTTTTATAAGGATGCCATCATCTTTAAAGGCAAAGATGGAATGTTTTTGTAAGGATGCCATCATCTTTAAAGGCAAGGATGGAATGGCTTTTATAAGGATGCCATCATCTTTAAAGGCAGAGATGGAATGTTTTTGTAAGGATGCCATCGTCTTTAAAGGCAAGGATGGAATGTTTTTGTAAGGATGCCATCATCTTTAAAGGCAAGGATGGAATGGCTTTTATAAGGATGCCATCATCTTTAAAGGCAAAGATGGAATGTTTTTGTAAGGATGCCATCATCTTTAAAGGCAAGGATGGAATGTTTTTATAAGGATGCCATCATCTTTAAAGGCAAGGATGGAATGTTTTTGTAAGGATGCCATCATCTTTAAAGGCAAGGATGGAATGGCTTTTATAAGGATGCCATCATCTTTAAAGGCAAAGATGGAATGTTTTTGTAAGGATGCCATCATCTTTAAAGGCAAAGATGGAATGTTTTTATAAGGATGCCATCATCTTTAAAGGCAAGGATGGAATGTTTTTGTAAGGATCCCATCATCTTTAAAGGCAAGGATGGAATGGCTTTTATAAGGATGCCATCATCTTTAAAGGCAAAGATGGAATGTTTTTATACGGATGCCATCATCTTTAAAGGCAAGGATGGAATGTTTTTATAAGGATGCCGTCATCTTTAAAGGCAAGGATGGAATGTTTTTATACGGATGCCATCATCTTTAAAGGCAAGGATGGAATGTTTTTGTAAGGATCCCATCATCTTTAAAGGCAAGGATGGAATGGCTTTTATAAGGATGCCATCATCTTTAAAGGCAAAGATGGAATGTTTTTATACGGATGCCATCATCTTTAAAGGCAAGGATGGAATGTTTTTATAAGGATGCCGTCATCTTTAAAGGCAAGGATGGAATGTTTTTATAAGGATGCCGTCATCTTTAAAGGCAAGGATGGAATGGCTTTTATAAGGATGCCATCATCTTTAAAGGCAAGGATGGAATGTTTTTATAAGGATGCCATCATCTTTAAAGGCAAGGATGGAATGTTTTTGTAAGGATCCCATCATCTTTAAAGGCAAGGATGGAATGGCTTTTATAAGGATGCCATCATCTTTAAAGGCAAAGATGGAATGTTTTTATACGGATGCCATCATCTTTAAAGGCAAGGATGGAATGTTTTTATAAGGATGCCGTCATCTTTAAAGGCAAGGATGGAATGTTTTTATAAGGATGCCGTCATCTTTAAAGGCAAGGATGGAATGTTTTTATACGGATGCCATCATCTTTAAAGGCAAGGATGGAATGTTTTTATAAGGATGCCATCATCTTTAAAGGCAAGGATGGAATGTTTTTATACGGATGCCATCATCTTTAAAGGCAAAGATGGAATGATTTTATAAGGATGCCATCATCTTTAAAGGCAAAGATGCAATGATTTTATAAGGATGCCATCATCTATAAAGGCAAGGATGGAATGTTGGTGAAGCTGGAGATGTTGGGGCTTATGCCCTCCTTTTCCTAAATAGGTCATAGTAGCAGCTTAGGAAGAGTGGGTTTCAGTGTCCTTGGAGCTCAGTAAGGGTCCCGTCCTCAGTCGGGGCCCTGGGTGGTCAGCTCCCCCTCTCTGTTGGTCCATCTATGATGGTCCTGGTTCTGATCCAGCTCTCCCCATCCTGTTCTGCTCTGCCATGGGTGATTTGTATTCCTCCATTACACTAACGGTGAAAATATAATTCATAGTCTTCGGGGGTCCCGACCATTCATCAGCCATGACACGATGCTGCCGCCTCAGGAGCGTCGGCGTCTCTCGCCTTGTTTATTTCCATTCGTTGTTTACTGAATGCGGCCGGCGCCTTGGAATCCTAATGGTGCCCATTCATCATCTCTCAATTGATTTTCAATTGCAGCGCTGCAGTGTGTTAAGCAGATCAGAGCGGGCTCTGTCTACTTCCTAGAGTGGATATAAATGGGTTAGTAAAGCCCTGAGGAGCAGGCTGCCGGTAAATGCTGGGACGAGCCTTTAAAGTGGTTTTGAGTTTGACTGCTTCCTGTTCTGGCCTGGTTTATGTTTCTGTTATCACTACGTTACAAAATAGAAACTCCACGTGCTGCATGCCGACTGCCAGAGGTTTTGACAGCTGTCTGCTTCTGTTCTTAGACACACCTGTGCTAATTATGCAAACGCCTCCTTTAACCAGTCTCTCTCTGATTGGTGAATCATGAACTCTGACCTTAACTGAGTCAGTGAGGCCTGAAGGTCTTTAGATGTTGTTCTGGGTTCTTCTGGGACCTCCTGGATGAGTCGTCCATGTTCTCTTGGAGTCATGTTGGTAGGCCGGCCACTGCTGGGAAGGTTCACCACTGTTCACAGTTTTCCCTATTGGTGGGTAATGGTTCTCAGCGGTCTTTTAGCCTACTTCACCGTCAGACCTGGGTGTGGATAGTGAAGGTGAACTCAGCCTTGCATAAATGTGGATCAGGACTGTGCTAGCCTCCATGCTAACTTTAGCTCCTTTTGGAGCAGAAAGCATGCCAACAAGTTACTGTCTGATGCAAACGTTCCTTTAAAGCTGCTTCAGTTTTGTTTTTAGTTTCATATGAAGACATGCGGTGACGACTGTTGGGTCACGATCCGGCCTTCAGTGAAAACGAACCAGCTGAGGTTTGGTAAAGCTTATCACTGTGAACACAGAGCTGATAACAACATTCTGTCTTTCTAGGCAGCATTAGTCCACTTCATATGTACATAAACCCATGAAATCAGTTGTTAAACCTTTCATGTTCACATCCTGCCTCAGTGAGATGTCTGATGGCGTTCTCCAGCTCTCAGCGGAGCTCCGACGCCTTCACGCTGCCTCCTGCTGTCAGTAAAATCCAAACCCAGTCTGCCTCATGCTGAAGGTGGGAACAATCACTTTCCCCTTCTTTTATTCTCTTTGAGTCATGAGTTCAAACGGCGGCACATCTCCTCGTGGCGTCGACAGATCTCATCGAATTCCCTCTGGAGTCGGCGTAGAGGAGGCGGGAGCGGGAGTGGGGGGGGGACTCCGTCTCCATCGTCTTGTTCGGATCACAAAAGCTTTTAGAGCAGCTTCGTTGGCTTGTCATGTGAACACAAAGCCGCTCTCTGATCCGTCAGATCACCTGATTGAACCCGACGCCTCATCAGACGGGGAGGTGAGACAGAGCGAGGATCAGCCGCTCAAAACGTCTTCATTTAAATCTGACAGGAAGAAGACGAGGACTGGAATCAGCCGCTACGCCACAGATCACCGCTGAGAGGAACTGTAGAGGAAGAACTGCAGTGTTTCAGTCCAGCAGGAGGGCCTGAGCTCAGACTTTCTCTCAAGTCGGATCATTCTGATTCATCATCGATGGTGAACTCAGGTTTTGCACTCCTGGAGGTCTGCTGCCTCACTAAAGGGCAGCTTTAGAGCTCAGGAAGTTGTGGTGTTTTACTTTGTACATTTTGATTTATTGTGATAACTTCCGGTTTCCGGAGTCACCTCTGCTGGCCGCTAACTTTACTTTGTGTTCCCTGAGGCAATCACCCCCCCCCCCCCCCCGGTGCTGGGGAGAGATCACACCTGCAGCGAGTTCTCATCAGGAGGGACTACTTAAGATCGGCTGCAGCTCTCCACCAGCGCCTGAGTTTTGTCTACCTTCCCTCGTGGTAAACCTCTGCTCCAGGCTCACACGTCTTCTCGAGAAACCTTCAGAGAAGTCTTCAGCGTTTATTGTAGACCTTTTGAGTTATTTCCAGTGCTTGTGTTTTTGTGACCTGTTCTAACGTGCCTCCTCCTTTCTTTTCCAGTGCCTCACTCCCCGCTCACTGCAGCCAGCTCCAGCACTCTCTCCCCCTCCGGACTCTTGGACTCACATTCCCTGATTGCTTACCTGTGCAAATAAAACTGTTAAAACTGCTCCTCTGCCTCCGCATCCTGGGTTCTACACCACAAATCATACAACAGAAGTGAAATGACACCTGTCCAGCCCCCACACCAGTATGCAGCCCCCACACCAGTATGCAGACTCAGGAGGACTGGGACATTAACCGACAACCGTCTGGTTTCTCTCCTCACAGATGGAGCCACTGCTGCTAGAGTAGACGGTAAAACTAAATAATACAAGACAAAGAGACTACAGACTCGACTCTGACTCAAAGTCTGAGGCTCCTGCTAATTTATTTTGTCAACTTTTTTCTTGTGCATCATAAATACAACCTCAATATCACAAAGCCCTGTGTCTGGAGTACAAGCAGCCTCTCCACAGGTGAGGACTTCACCTGTAGCTGCAGACGGGGACAGCTAGAGGGCAGTACAGGAAACCGTCTGGGGGTCGTACAGTGCCCTCCTCTAATTTACTGCCCTCTGGACACCTTCGAGGCAAAAATGGACACGTACAGAAAAACTGCCATTAAATCAGCATACATCAATATTTATTTCTACTTTTTTTTCATAAATCTCTTTAACAATTTCAGACCTGCTCAAAACTACCAAACATTCAATAATTTTCAAGATTTTAACCCTTTAAATGCCAGTTTGATTATTTGAAATATTTTATTTTTTTACTAAAAAACACAAAAAGTGAATTAGTTTCCATAAAATAAATAGTAGAAAGATGGGGCTTTGGGGGTGATGAGAGTCTTAGATGGGTCAAAGATTAGTAACTAAATTGATTTGATTGCATTAATATTTTTTACGTAAATTCCATGAGAACTTTTGATCAGCATGGCCTAGTGTGTCGTCTCTGCGAGGTTCAAGCTGATTCGATTTACGGCCTGTGAGCCTTTACATTTTGTTCGGAGCCCTTTTTTCCTGGAAATTTTTATTTTTAAAAGGCAAATTGCCGGCTTCCTGTTTGAGATAGGTTAGGGGTGTCAGCGCGTGATTTGTGGGTCTCGATGAGACGAGCGTTTCAACATTGGTTTGATCTCTCTACGACATTCCTACTGGCCGTGAGGGCCGTTTTAGTGTGCCTAGGTGGCGCTAGAGAGCACATTTTGGCATGTTTTTTTTTCCATTTTTATCAAATTTTTTGCTGAATCTGAGGTGTGTGCCAATTTTGGTGAGTTTTTGAGGATGTTTAGGGGGTCAAATTAAGATTTAAAGCGCTGGTGGAATAATAAGAAGAAAGAAATGGACCAGATACAATAGCTCCTACTAGAAGAGGTCCTCGGACCCTAATTAAGGCTGCAAGCAGCGATAACGGGCCCTCGCAATCCGTTGCATGTCAAGGTTGCACGAAAGCAGATACGAAGCAACCGTTGAGTACCAGCAACAAGTCGCGCTGCACCCATGGGTTATGTGAGCTTTGTAACACTCACACTGTCACAGGGACAGATGGTGATATCCGTCATGTCCAGAGCTTGCCATTATTTTGGCAGTAAAACTAATGGGAAGGAGGCATGCACCCTGAAAATTCTGAATGCAACTCCAGAATATGAACAAATCACTGGACTGTCATTTTCACAGCTCCTCTTTCTGCTCTGCTTGGCTCAGCCACTGTTTCACCTTCTCTCTCTCCTGCATGCTTGTAGCCTCACTCCCTCTCCCTCGTGTGCTCGCTCACTCCACAGGAGAAAAATGACCGAGTGGCTAAAAGTGTTAACTGAATGTTCCAATCATTGGTGATGAAGATCGACCAGAGGAGCAAATACAAGTTCGTTTCATCATTTTTATCACTGCTTTTATGGAGATGTGCAACTCCAGTATGAAAACAGCCTCCAGCAGCAAAGATTATCACTCATGGAGATGTGCAACTCTAGTATGAAAACAGCCTCCAGCAGCAAAGATTATCACTCATGGAGATGTGCAACTCCAGTATGAAAACGGTCTCCAGCAGCAAAGATTATCACTCATGGAGATGTGCAACTCTAGTATGAAAACGGTCTCCAGCAGCAAAGATTATCACTCATGGAGATGTGCAACTCTAGTATGAAAACGGTCTCCAGCAGCAAAGATTATCACTCATGGAGATGTGCAACTCTAGTATGAAAACAGTCTCCAGCAGCAAAGATTATCACTCATGGAGATGTGCAACTCTAGTATGAAAACAGCCTCCAGCAGCAAAGATTATCACTCATGGAGATATGCAACTCTAGTATGAAAACGGTCTCCAGCAGCAAAGATTATCACTCATGGAGATGTGCAACTCCAGTATGAAAACAGTCTCCAGCAGCAAAGATTATCACTCATGGAGATGTGCAACTCTAGTATGAAAACGGTCTCCAGCAGCAAAGATTATCACTCATGGAGATGTGCAACTCAAGTATGAAAATGGTCTCCAGCAGCAAAGATTATCACTCATGGAGATGTGCAACTCACGATGGGAAAAACGTCTTCAGCAGCAAAGATTATCACTCATGGAGATGTGCAACTCAAGTATGAAACCAGTCTTCAGCAGCAAAGATTATCACTCATGGAGATGTGCAACTCAAGTATGAAACCAGTCTTCAGCAGCAAAGATTATCACTCATGGAGATGTGCAACTCAAGTATGAAAATGGTCGTCAGCAGCAAAGATTATCACTCATGGAGATGTGCAACTCAAGTATGAAAACAGTCTCCAGCAGCAAAGATTATCACTCATGGAGATGTGCAACTCTAGTATGAAAACGGTCTCCAGCAGCAAAGATTATCACTCATGGAGATGTGCAACTCTAGTATGAAAACGGTCTCCAGCAGCAAAGATTATCACTCATGGAGATGTGCAACTCTAGTATGAAAACGGTCTCCAGCAGCAAAGATTATCACTCATGGAGATGTGCAACTCCAGTATGAAAACAGTCTCCAGCAGCAAAGATTATCACTCATGGAGATGTGCAACTCTAGTATGAAAACGGTCTCCAGCAGCAAAGATTATCACTCATGGAGATGTGCAACTCTAGTATGAAAACGGTCTCCAGCAGCAAAGATCATCACTCATGGAGATGTGCAACTCTAGTATGAAAACAGTCTCCAGCAGCAAAGACTGTGGATGGTAGAGATGTTCTACTCCAGATGTGAAGTCTCAGAGAAAGTGCAGCTAGCTTTAGCCTGTGTTAGCTCAGTCTGACAGGTCTCTGCCCTTGGATCATGAGGTTGTTGGTTCAAATCTGTGGATTTTTGAAGGTGCTGGTGTAAATCGCTGACTCAGGAGTAAAGAGGACTGCCATAGAGTTCAAAGGTTGTGGGTTTGGTTTTTGGTGCATTTTTAAGTCCAGCCCCCAAAAGCAGAGACCAGATCCTCTGAGAAACAGGATCAGTGTGTGTCTCAGTGGATGAGTGGAAAAGCTGACTGACTGTGGCTCAGGAGGTCACTGGTTCAAATCTCACCATGGGTTCATCTTTTAAAAGTCTGAGTCCACATCTAGACTTCAGTAGACCTGGTCTAACCAATGTCTTTAAGTTTTCAAGATCTGAGTCCAGATAAAGAAGGAAAAGCCCCTCTGAGGCTCTGCTGCAGGTCTGGCTCTGTAGCCTAAAGAGATAGTGGACTGACTCAGAGTCTGGAGGTTCCAGGTTCGGTTCCCATCTTGGTCTCAGTGAATTTTAAAGCCCCATCCTGAACAAAGAGGATAAATGCACCAGGAGAAGAGATGGTAGCGTGAAAGGTATGGCGGCGGCGGCACAGAGGACTGGACTAGACCAGTTCTGCACAGGGATGCTGGGGTTCAAACCCCACTGTGGCCGGTACCTGGATCAAGGCATGCCTGATGGAGAAGGGGGGACGCGGCGCGGCGCCCCCCCGGGGAGCCGTCAGAGATGTAAGTAGGGGGTTATGCAACAAAAACGCAGACACAGCTGGAGTTTTACAGGATGGAGTTTTTATTTGCATGGATGATCACTGAGCCCCTCATGGGGACTTCATCTCCTCCACTGTACAAACAGGAAATACTCACCACGCTCTCCTCCAGGGTCAGGGTACCAAAGTATACTTTATTTTGAAAGGGCATTTGAACATACGGAAATCAAGAAAACAGACAACTTCACTCGTTTTTCGATTCTGGACACAAATGGAAAAACGAGTGAAGTTGAAGTTTCCTGATTTCCGTACGTCCAAATGCCCTTTCAAAATAAAATATACTTTGGTACCCTGACCCTCCCGTCCTCCTTCAGGTCCTCTCTGGAAGGGCTACCTCTGCTCACTCAGCAGCCTGCAAACAGAAACCACATGAACTCACATTCAACAGAAATAAGCCAGACTAATGTAACAGGTGTGTGTAGACTGTTAGAGCCAGGGTAAAGCCAGACTAATGTAACAGGTGTGTGTAGACTGTTAGAGCCAGGGTAACCCAGACTAATGTAACAGGTGTGTGTAGACTGTTAGAGCCAGGGTAAAGCCAGACTAATGTAACAGGTGTGTGTAGACTGTTAGAGCCAGGGTAAAGCCAGACTAATGTAACAGGTGTGTGTAGACTTTAGAGCCAGGGTAAAGCCAGACTAATGTAACAGGTGTGTGTAGACTGTTAGAGCCAGGTAAAGCCAGACTAATGTAACAGGTGTGTGTAGACTGTTAGAGCCAGGTAAAGCCAGACTAATGTAACAGGTGTGTGTAGACTGTTAGAGCCAGGGTAAAGCCAGACTAATGTAACAGGTGTGTGTAGACTGTTAGAGCCAGGGTAAAGCCAGACTAATGTAACAGGTGTGTGTAGACTGTTAGAGCCAGGTAAAGCCAGACTAATGTAACAGGTGTGTGTAGACTGTTAGAGCCAGGTAAAGCCAGACTAATGTAACAGGTGTGTGTAGACTGTTAGAGCCAGGTAAAGCCAGACTAATGTAACAGGTGTGTGTAGACTGTTAGAGCCAGGGTAAAGCCAGACTAATGTAACAGGTGTGTGTAGACTGTTAGAGCCAGGTAAAGCCAGACTAATGTAACAGGTGTGTGTAGACTGTTAGAGCCAGGTAAAGCCAGACTAATGTAACAGGTGTGTGTAGACTGTTAGAGCCAGGTAAAGCCAGACTAATGTAACAGGTGTGTGTAGACTTTAGAGCCAGGTAAAGCCAGACTAATGTAACAGGTGTGTGTAGACTTTAGAGCCAGGGTAACCCAGACTAATGTAACAGGTGTGTGTAGACTGTTAGAGCCAGGTAAAGCCAGACTAATGTAACAGGTGTGTGTAGACTGTTAGAGCCAGGTAAAGCCAGACTAATGTAACAGGTGTGTGTAGACTGTTAGAGCCAGGGTAAAGCCAGACTAATGTAACAGGTGTGTGTAGACTGTTAGAGCCAGGTAAAGCCAGACTAATGTAACAGGTGTGTGTAGACTGTTAGAGCCAGGGTAAAGCCAGACTAATGTAACAGGTGTGTGTAGACTTTAGAGCCAGGGTAAAGCCAGACTAATGTAACAGGTGTGTGTAGACTTTAGAGCCAGGGTAAAGCCAGACTAATGTAACAGGTGTGTGTAGACTGTTAGAGCCAGGGTAAAGCCAGACTAATGTAACAGGTGTGTGTAGACTTTAGAGCCAGGGTAAAGCCAGACTAATGTAACAGGTGTGTGTAGACTTTAGAGCCAGGGTAACCCAGACTACAGTCGTATGCAGCTAAAAGTTCCTGGCTCAGTAAAGGGGAGTGGTACGAGGATTTCACACCCTTCCTCATGAGGATCACACACAGTCGACAGTGGTAATGACTGTCTCTACTTTGGTTTGAAGAACAATAAAAAACAAACTTCAGGATCATTTAAACCAGCATAAAGTGGTTCAAAGAGAACCAATCAAATCTGTGGAAATACCCCAGATCTAACAAACATCAAACATGAGTAGGTTTGATGATTTTTCTACTGCTTCATTCGTCTCTGTGGACTTGAAGTCAAAATTTTAGACCTGGTTTAGACAGCTTTAGACTAAAATCCTGATCCAGTTGAAGTCTGGTCACAGACAGTTATTAGTCTGAATGAGTCAAACTCAGCGTGGGGCTTCATTGGGATGGTTTGTGGCTCTTTTATGTCTTCATTTCAAATATTTTTCCCCAGAAAACCTTAAAAAACTTTCACCTCATAATGATCCACATCAGTAACATTAATCAGTTTGTTTCCTCTCTTCTACAGGAGGCTTTAATCGTCAACCTTTATTTTTCTCTTATTTTTTTCATCACCTTATTTCTAATTCTTCTCCCTTTTTTGACACTTTTAATCCATTTTTGCCTCTTTTAGCCCGTTTGTGCCTCTTCTTCTTGCCAGTTTTGTAGTTTTTGCCACTTTCATCCTGCTTTTTGCTATTTGCAATTCTTTCCCCTTTTTGGCTTTTTTTTTTTTTTTTTTTGGCCACTTTTCACCCAATTTAAGCTGCTTTTAGCCTTAAATGACACTTTTTACCTTTTTGTCACTCTTTGCAGCATTTTGCCCATTTAGTCACTTTTCACCAATAATTTACCACATTTTGCCACTTTTTGACTTTTTAACTAAATTTTCACAATTTATTTACCACATTTTTGTCGCTTTTTACAATTTAAGTCACTTTTCTAAATTTTTTTTTTAGCCCATTTTGCCGCTTTTTGCCCCTTTGAGTCCCTTTTCACCATTATTTTTCCACATTTTTGCCACTTTCTGACCGTTTTTATCATCTGTAACTCCTTTTTATGTCGCTTCTCACCCATTGTTGCTGCTGTTCACATTTTTTGCCATTTAATGCCTATTTTTCACCTTTTTACCATTTTTTTTTGCTGCTTTTAGCCATTTTAGTCACTTTTCATTCATTTTTGCATCTTTTTGCCCATTTTAGTCACTTTTCACTATTTTTGCCACATTTTTGCAGCTTTTTGAACATTTTTATCATTTGTAACTCCTTTTTAATGTCACTTTTCACCCGTTTTTTGCCATTTTATTCCAATTCTGAACCTTTGCACCTTTTCTGCATCTTTTTGCCCATTTTAGTCACTATCCACTAATTTTAACTACATTTTTGCATCTTTTTGCCCATTTTAGTCACTATCCACTAATTTTTAACCACATTTTTGCAGCTTTTTGACCATTTTAGTCACTTTTTGCTATTTTATACCACATTTTTGTCACTTTTTTGCCCGTTTTAGTCACTTGTTACTATTTTTTACCACATTTTTGCAGCTTCTGACTATTTTTATCATCCATAACTCCTTTTTTATATCACTTGTCCCCCATTTTTGCTACTTGTCACCAGGTTTTTGCCATTTAATGCCTATTTTTCACCTTTTCACCAATTCTGTTTCCTTTTTTTTTGCCATTTTAGTCACTTTTCACTATTTTTACCACATTTTTCGCTGCTTTCTGACCATTTTTGTTATCTGTAACTCCTTTTTTGACACTTTTCACCCAGTTTTTGCCATTTTATTCCAATTCTGAACCTTTATGCCATTTTTCTGCTTTTTGACCATTTATGCCTCTTTTAATCCATTTCTGACACTTTCCACCACTTTAAATGTGGCTATTGCAAAGGTCTTTTTTAACAGTTTGGCTCTTTTGTTGAGCAGTTTTCAGTAACACTGGTCTAAATAATTAGTAGACTTATTTTCCTGCAGACTTTGATTCAAATATCTCATGCCATGTGTTTCTTCTTATGTCTGTGGTCTCTAACGTCTATAAAAATGTAGTTGGATTTAAAACAGTCAGACTTACTCTGTGAGCTCGTCCAGCGTCCTCTGCTGGTCTTGGATCTGGTCTCTCGGTGGGCTCGGCTGTTTGTGGTGAGCCTCTCTGTGGTTCTCCAGAGTTTTCTGTGCCACACAGACACAAAAACATTCAGCTAGTTCACATTTCTGTAACAGAGACTCTCAGTGACGTGTTTCACCTTTATGTCCCCGTGGTGTCTGCTGATGTCCTCCTTCTCCTCTCCTCACATCTCGTGTCTTTTCTCTGATGAAAAACAAAGAGGAAAGTTCCATTAAGTTAACCTGTTTTTACTTGAGCTCAGATGTTTTAATGGTTAATATAAATGTGCGGACCGTGAGCCTGCAGCTTAGCGAGCTCCTCAGTCAGAGCGTCCTGGCTCTCCTCCAGCTGTCTCTTCTTCTGCTCCATGTTCTGCATGTAGTCCATCAGAGACTTGATCTGGGCCTGGTGCTGCACAGACCACACAAGAATGTGCTGTTTGTTTGTGCTGCTCACTTCCTGCCAACGTTTAAATGTTCCCATTTTTTAAATATCTATTTATTTGGTGGTTGACTGTCACTAGGAAGCAACCTGACTTCATCTGTCCACACAAACATCTGTGTGTCAGCCATGTTGGTCTGTAGACACCAGGAGGAAGGAAAGGTGTGCATGCTTGGGTTTCATTGTCAGTCACACTGCCACCTACTGGCCTGGCATGCATACTACATTTAAACACCAAACCTTAACAAAAAAAAAAAAAAAAAAACAGAAAAACAAAGAAGAAAAGGGATTCTGTTCTCAGAGGATAGTTTTTGTGTAAAAATGGCTGTAGTGGTAATTATGCTAAATGTGCTGCTTTTTGACCACAAAAATAAAAATGGCAGACTTCCTGTTTGTTTTACGGCATGGGTCCAAAAGGCTTTTTTGTAGAACTTAAAATGATGTATAAGCTCAAGAATTTTCTAAATCCTCAGATAATTCTGCTGCAGGGGCTGAATTTTCAAATTACTGTAGGGGGCGTTACTGAGCCAAAAAGCCACGCCCACCGACAATCATCCTATCAATCATCTTGTTTTGCTGCTGGGTGTTTTTCTGCCAAGTTTCATGGCTTTACAAGTTTTGTAAGCACTAGATAATTCTACTTCCTGTTACATGGGGAATGAAAAATTGTCACCGCCGCACCATTTTAGGTAAGGACTCTTGACCTTCAAATCTGAGTAATACCAACCTTGAGGGATGTGCCTGGGCTAATTTCAGCAGGCACCACTCGGTGCTCGGGCCCTAAGAAGAAAATTTATGAAAAATGGCGAAAATTGCCTGAGGAGGGCACAAGGGGTTAAGTGGAACACGACCCTGAAACCCGGGCGTTTGGTAGAAGTCCTGTACTTGATGTTAAATACAGGATGTCCTGTTACACCTGCAGATGTAATAACTGCCCAATAAATCATCAAACACACAAATCTGCAGTTTTTATTGTAATAATCCCACAGAGATAAACTTCCTGTTTCATGGTGAACAAAAAACCAACTACATTTTCACGTGCCTTGAGCTCCAGCTGACTTTCACCCTCTGGCAGATGAGCAAACAGTCACCACAGCTGTCTACTCTTGTTTTTAGTGCATTTGTGGGGCTGCATGGCGATGCAGGGGTAAGTGCTGTCGCCTCACAGCAGGAAGGTTCCAGGTTTCTCCCCATGCATGCACGTGTTCTCTCCAGGTTCTCCAGGTTCCTCCCTCCACCAATAACATGTTTGTTAGGTTAAACGGTGACTCTAAATCAGCTGTAGTGTGAGCTGTCTCCATTTATCAGCCCTGCTAATAAATCCCTGTAAATATAACAGTAGCTGTGTTTGCAGTAGGCCACTGCTCTAATAGTTGTGGGATTGATGACGTCTGTGGGATTATCACATTAAAAGCTGCAGATTTGGTTCATGCAGGTGTTCCCTGCTTCACTGCTCCTAAACAGAAGGAAAATAAGTCACAAAGTGTAAAATCTATGTAACCCAGCTTTACACAGAGAATGTCACACTTCTGCTCAGACAGAGTGGAGTGATGCTCAGAGACACCAGCAGGGGTCAGTGTGTTTCTCTCAGTGCCGTAGAGCAGCACGTTTATCTTCATGCCCAGGACCACCTTTAAAGAAATAATCCGATTTAGAGAGTCCTCTCTGGAGCAGTGAGAGTGCCAAATTACAAAAATAACTCTGTAAAAGAATAAGCAAATAACAGTGGAAATATAAAGATGAATAAATAAAAGAGAAAATAAATAATACGGCTATAAAGTAATATTAACCAAAAAATGAATCCATAAAAGAAAAGGCTAATTAAGAAGAAATATAAAGACAAATAAATAAAATAATTTTAAAAAATAACAAGAAATGTGCTTTTATAAAGTAAAATTAATTTAACGTTGCGATCAGTAAATTGCCATTGCTTTTAAGATGCACTTTATTGTTGCATTTTTCTCCACTCGTGTTGAAAATAGTATTTAAATCTTTAGAAATATTCCTGTTTGGCACATTTAAGACAGATTTTTTAAATAAAAGGTGCGATTAATTTGTGATCAATCACAAGTTAACTATGGACGTTGTGAGATTAATTGCAAATTCAAATTTTAATCTATCAATAGCTCTAATTTTTTTAATCTGGAGGCTGGAACATTACAGAGAGTCCAGAAGAGAAAATATTTATTTATATTGAAATTAAAAACTAAAGAAATATGTAAGTTTTTTATGTGGTTAAAGTGCTTTATTATCATTATTATTATCATCATCATTATTATTATTATCATTATTATTATTATTATTATTATTATTATTATTATTATTATTATTCTGTTTGTGAATTCAGTGTTTCTGAGGAAAAGTGGAGACTGATGATGGAAAGATGAATAGTAAAAGTCATCTAAATTTTTTCCAATTGATCACAGTGAAATTATTTCTCCTGGTTAGGTTTTATTGTGTACCTCAGAGGTTTCTCAGAGTAATAGCTGACACTGATATTAAATGGATGACTGCTGCCACCTGCTGCTGAACTCTGGAATTACACTGCAGAGTTTAGGAGTTACTGATTTACTTTTCATAAAGTCATGTTTATTTAAGGAACGTGATAAATTTCCCTTTTTTCTCTTTAAAAAAATCTTTAGAAGATTCTTTAGACAGTTTCTAAAATCTGAGATCATTTTTAACTAGAAATTTAAAAAAACTTTCTAAGGTAAAAATAAAAGAGAATCTTTAGTTTTCCATTTCTCTCTTCTACATATAAAACAATCCTCTTTAATAATAATTACATTAGTATTGTAGTTTGTCTGTTAATGGTGTGTCTCTCTTTAGAAATAAACACAATAAATAAATAAATATTCAAACAGTCTTAAATTGAACACATCATGTCTGTTTTTTACTTGTCGGCTGTTAAATGGTTAATGTAGATTTGTGATCTGTTTTTGGTCATGTTTGAAATAAAGATCAGAAAAACTCCCAGAAATATGATATTTAATTACATTTAAAGTCATCCCACTTTAATACAAAAATAAACACTTTAACACTGAGAGATCAGCTCATTCTAAACTCTCAGTACGTTTACGCACAGTAAAGTCTACCCAGGGTTCCATCTCTACCAGGATATGAACTGCGAACTAAACTACCGTCCTGACACTCCAAACACGGCTGCTGGAGAGTTCATTTATTTAACTGTCTGTCTGTGGCGTTGGCTGGTGACAATCTTTATTACTGGACCTCGTCTGAATCACCAGATACACGGCACAAATCTTTAACAGCTCTGTGCATTTAACCTTTACTGTGGAGCAGATCTGATGGATGCGGTCCTCAACCTTTGACCTGGGGGGTCACATAGGCGGTCTCTGGCAGAGACTGGACCACCAGCCGTAATATCTGTCTCACAAGATAATCTTGGTAAATTTGCAGTGATAGCTGTTGTTATACATAAATGAGCTTTTACCTGAACTCAGACTACAGTAAGGACCTGGGCCAGAGTCTGAGTCCACCTGACCCTGAAGTCTGGATCAGCGTGAACACAAACGATCCAGACTCAGGTACTGAGGAGATGTGAACTCAACCATGCAGAGATTTAAAGTCTAAACATCTCCATTCATGAACCCTCGTATCTGTGCAGCTCTTCTTCTTCCTTCTTCTTGGCAGATTTTCAAACCAACTACAACACCCACCTCTCAATCCTTACTAGAACACAGAGAAACCAACATTCTTTTCCTCATGGGGACCATCCTTTCTTGTCAACTTTAGGAGAAGTGTGTGGAACTGGCAAGGACAACTGCGGACAAATATATGACAGTAAAATGACATTTCCATCTCGCCTTTGAAGATGATGTCATCCTATAAAGTTTACAAAACATTCTTTCTTTTGCCTTTGATGTCATCCTCTAAATCTTCTAAAACATTCCGTTCTCTGACTTTGATGATGTCATCCTCTAAATTTAAAATTATAACCTTGCCTTCGAAGATGATGTCATCCGTCAAATTATATAAAACATTCCGTTCTCTGACTTTGAAGATGATGTCATCCTTTAAACTTTACAAAACATTCTTTCTTTTGCCTTTGATGTCATCCTCTAAATCTTCTAAAACATTCCGTTCTCTGCCTTTGATGATGTCATCCTCTAAATCTAAAATTATAACCTTGCCTTTGAGGATGATGTCATCCTGTAAAGTTTACATAACATTCTTTCTTTTGCCTTTGATGTCATCCTCTAAATCTTCTAAAACATTCCGTTCTCTGCCTTTGATGATGCCATCCTCTAAATCTAAAATGATATCGTTGCCTTTGAAGGTGATGTTGTCCTCTAAGTTTTCTACAACATTCCATCCTTCAAACCATCTCTATCCATACCTCCTGCTGTATCAGATTTTGTACTTGGGAATTTTAAAAGTCCAGTTTTTGTCAGAACCACATGAACCACCAGAACCACAGAGTCCGTGGTGGTGGTTCTGCCTTAACAGAGTCCACAGAGCCTCTCGCTGACCTCCCACAGTTTCAGGGCCACGGCGTCATTTTTGGCCCGGGCACTCACTTCCTGTTCAGCGCAGCAGGAAAAGTATCGTCCGCTCAGCGGTTCGATTCCCTCCTGCAGGCAGCAGTGCAGCGTGGTCTGGGCCCCGGTCTCAGGGTCCAGGAACAGGAGCTTAGCTACGGGGTCGATGAAGACCTTCTGCCACAGGCTGACGTGACGGGACAGCTCAGTGCGGACGATACCTGCAGGATGGAGGATTAGAACGAGAGTAAAGGCGTTTAAGGTTCAATCCTGCTATTGTGATTTCATTCTACTGCCTGTTTTTATGAAACTGACTTTATATGACTGTTTTCATCATTGATGGATAAGCATTGATGCTGGCATGCATCTATGCAGCCACCATCTCGGAGGGGTATGGTCATTGCTGGCCCACAGCCAACATGTCCATGTAAGATCCATATGGGTCATATATGTCGGCTGCAAATAAGGGTCCCAGGTAGGGCTGGGCAATTAATCCAAATGTAGATTAAATCGCAATGTGACCTACTGCAATTTTTAAACAGAGGGTGCAATATTTCTTTGACCTGAAATGTGTTTTGAAATACCAGTTTTATACAATTTTTGAGGCAGAGGTATTTTGCTCTTCACATCATGCAAACATTCAAGTGCCAATACTTTCTAGAATAATTGATAAAAGTTCCTACTTCCACTGTATACTTTTGTCTTCTTCAAAATAAGAAATCTATAAAATCACCACCCCTTCATTACAGTTTGTATCAAATTTGCAATATAGGACAAAATAATTGCAATAAGACATTTTTGTTAGATTGATTTGAATTTTGGGGGGAAGTTTGAGAAATGTATTGTCACATTTTTAGGAATTTTATTTTTTTGGGGTGCTTCAAAAATGTAAAGTATCTTCTTGAAAATTTCATAAAATTTATTTGTACATTTTTGGGAATTTGATTTTAATTTCTTTGGAAATTTGTTTAGAAAAATTTAGGTATTTTAATGGAAATTTCTTACATTTGTCAATTTTGGGGAATTTGATTCAAATTTCTGGGGGAATTAGCTGTGAAACTTTTTGGTAATGTCATGAAAATATGAGAAATTTATTTGTAATTTTTTAAGAAGTTGATGTGATCTTTTTGGAGAGGGGTTGCTTTGATTTTTTTTTAAGTATTTTTATAAAAATTTAAAGAAGTCATTTCAAAATTTTGGGGTATTTGATTAAATTTTTTGGGCAGGGGGCAGATTTTTAATTTTTAGTCATTTTCTTAGAAATTTTTGAACATTTATTTGTAGATTTCAGGAAATTCGATATACATTTCTGGGGGAAGTGTGTTATAATATATAATGGTTTATAAGATGAGGAACCTGAAGAATAATCACATGTTAAATTGCAATCTCAATGTTGGGTGAAAAAAACGCAATTAGATTAAATTGTTCAGCCCTTGTCCCAGGTGGTTCCCATGTAGACTTCTACCTGAGATGGGACCTGTATGGGTCTAATAAGGGATGAAGTCCACATGAGCAAACACAGTTTGGGCCAACGTGAAACCCCCACATAATATGGGGCTCATATGGCTGCAGATATGGACCACCAGTTCCATGGTGCCCCCTACTGTTATGGCGAATCCCTGAGATGAGGTTTTTATGAGTACCTCGGATAACTATTCTGATTTCACTGAAATGCAAAATCAAAGTTGTGTATAGTCATAGCTGGTAAAGAATCAAATATCCTGGATATCCTGGAGAAATAAAAATCTTCTTTTGTTGTCATTTATCAGAGTATGCCAGATTAAAACTACATGTCTGAAGTTTGTGACTAAACTAGGCTGAAAGAGGACTCACACTTTAAAAACTACTGAATGTCGCAATTCTATCATCATTGACTTACATTCAATTTGGCTACCCCTCTCCAAGATGGCGCACACAGAGACACATCACTGCTGTGAACAGCAGCAGCTCTGATGGCATCTGCATGTTTGTTTCCAAGTGCAATCTTTGGACCTAACATTCTGTTCTGTTACTGAATCCTAGCTTTCTTTACATCCGTGTTCCTGAAGTCCCTTTGGGCTGAAAATATGCACACACTTTTTTAACTAAAGTTTGATTTTCATCAAAAACAGTGAGACGTAAAGAACAAATTCACGGCTCTGTATAAAAAGGAGACGTCTGTTACCTGGGTGGACGCTGTAGCAGGTGACGTTGGTTCCTTTCAGCCTCTTGGCGAGCTCGTGGGTGAAGAGAACGTTACACAGTTTACTGTTGCAGTAGGCGTGGAAGAACTGCCAGCTGTAGCGGCCCGTCCCCAGGTCTTTGTTCATCGCCAGAACCTGAACACAACACACAGACAGCTCACTCTGATGCTGCACACGCATGCATTAACACAGATCACCTGCATCATCAGGGAGGACAGGTGACAGGAGAGGAAACGTGACGGAGGAATGTCTCTGCAGCGAGCACGTTCTCGAAGAATGTCTTTGTGTTAGTCAGAAATCACGTCAAACCTGGGCTGTCAGAGAACACCTGAACCTGTTCTGATGGAGGAATGTCCTCTACAGCGAGCACGTTCACCTGAAGGATGCCTTTGTCTGTGGTAATATGACATCACATCACACCTGTGCTCATGAAGAACACCTGAACCTGTCTGACAGTCTGTGTTCATGTTGAGTAATCACACGTGAGTCAGAGACGCTGAGGTGACGGCTGTGTTTCCTGTTTGATGTTAAAAACGCTAATCACACTCATGCTGTCAAATTCAAACTGACCCTCCTCCACCCCAGCTCCTCCTTTATTCTGACTTAATCAGTGTCATTCTGTTGTCATTGATGCCTGCTCTGGGTTAAAAACATCTATGAACATAAATCATGTGTTTCCAGACAAAGTGGTCCTGACTGAATTGTTGTGTAGATCTGGGACGCAGAAACTAAAAAAAGAAAAACCCTAAATTTAAGATGTTATATTCCAGTTTTGCTGATCTTGTGCAGTGTGCGAAATGTGCAGCATACCTAATCAGATTATGTTTAGTTGAATTTGGCGCCCCCTCTGGACAAAAACATCTTTCTGATGTTGATGATGACGGTGCATGAATCGTGCTATAAAATCTTACGTCAAAGTCAACGTGTCCCCAGCGGTGAGCCATGGACGCCACTGTGACCACCCGTCCTCCTCCGGCCTCCTTCAGACGCTCCAGCAGCAGGCAGGTCAACAGGAAGTGACCCAGGTGGTTCACCCCAAACTCGATCCCAAAACCATCCTCAGTCCGCCCGTCAGCGACCAGACCTGCAGGAGAGAGAAATGAAACTAACATCAGAAGTGCAGAGTGAACAGTGAGTGGAGAGTTTGCTGCTAGTGTTATTACAGTTTTAAAAGTGCCGCTGTAGATTCAGATTTGGGCCCTGACCCACCTGTTGAGAAACACTTGTCTATGGTATTGGCATGTATTTGAAAAGTAAGCATCACTGTCCTTCTAGCATAATTAAATATCTGGACAGCATCTCCCATGATTCATCAGTGTTGCAGTGTTGAGTATTTACACCATCTTCAGTTTATTTGTTTACCTGCGTTATTGACGAGCAGATCCAGTCTGGACTCTGACTTCAGGAAGGTTTCAGCGAAGCAGCGGACGGACTTGAGACTCGCCAGGTCCAACTGCATGTAGAGGACGTCAGTACTTCCTGTTTTCTGGAACAAGATCACCAACAAATGCTCAAATTCTGGTGAGAAAAACAGCTGCTTTGAAATTCACCATTAAAAAGGAGAAGACATACAAAAACAGGTGGTTTGAAATTCACCATTAAAAAAGAAGTAGGCATACAAAAACAGGCATTTTGAAATTCACCATTAAAAAAGAAGTAGACATACAAAAACAGGCATTTTGAAATTCACCATTAAAAAAGAAGTAGACATACAAAAACAGGCATTTTGAAATTCACCATTAAAAAAGAAGTAGACATACAAAAACAGGCATTTTGAAATTCACCATTAAAAAAGAAGTAGACATAAAAAAAACAGGCAGTTTGAAATTTGCCATTAAAAAAGAAGTAGTAGACAAACTTAGACATGCGGTTCAAAATTTGTCTTTAGAAAAGATGTGGCCAAATAAATAGAGGTGGTGTGCAAATTGCCATTTAGGAAACAAAAAAACAAAAAGACAAAAAAACAAAGAAGCTGATTGCAATTTGCCTTTAGAAGAGATGTAGACTAACAAAAACAGGAGGTTTGCAATTAGCCGTAAATAAGTAGACATACAAATACATACAGTGTTCAATTTTCCATAAACAGGAAGTAGACATATAAGTACGGGTGGTGTGCAATTTGCCAGTGAAAAAAGTAGACAAACAAAATGGAGGATTTGGAAATTCACCATAAAAATGAAGTAGGAGCACAAATACAGGCAGTGTGCATTTTGGCATTAAAAAGGAAGTAGATGTAGTGTTTTGAACTTCAGTTATTTTTAAGAGGCTGTAACTCTGTAATCCTATAAATGCTTTAACAGCACTGTAATGCATTTAGTGTGGGCTGCTTGTCAGTTTATCAGTTGAGTATTCACTACGTTTTGATCAACAACAATGCTTCACTCTGAACCAAATATTTGCAGGTTTTTTTGCAGGTTCATGGACTGTCTGAGCCTTTTTACATATTTCCAAGTTTAAAGGACTGATTTATTCAAAAGTGCTGTTTTGCATCCTTTTTAGGGAATAAAGCTCATACTCAAAGCTCTCAAGGGTCACCAGTTAAATGAACTAAAAACCTGTATGTAACTCTTTCTTCCATGTCTTTCCTGGTCTGCAGCTTTTTTTCTGATTTAGTGAGACTGAACCCTGCAGTGATCCTGACACTCAGGCAGCTATGAAATGCTCTGTCCTGTGATTTATTCTCAGTTAAACCTGTTTGATGTGAGAGACAGAGCTGCATGACGCAACCGCCCCTCACACGCTTTTACAAGTGATCGCATGCATCGGAGTGAACAATAGAAGCCGAAATGGAGCCTCAGTCACTCCCCATTTAATGGGCCATCCTCTCTGTTTAGTCCCTGCTTCTACCTGCTGGATGTCTGCGATGGCGGCCTCTGCCTTGTCCCGGTTCCTGCAAGCCAGGATCACCCGGGCTCCTTTCCTGGCCAGGTGCAGAGCCGTGGCTTTACCTATGCCGGTGTTTCCTCCTGCACAAAAACAGAAACATTCAAGTCAGTTATTTTAACCATGCAAACTCCAGCTTTAGACTCATATAAGAGGGGGGCTACTATTCGCCATTAAACAAGAAGTTGATGTACAAAAAATAAGCGGTGTGACAGTAGTAACTTCCATAAAGTGCAAACAGGCAGTGCACAATTTTGGGCAACACTTTGGTTTTGAGATTACTGCTGAAAATCCCATTAAAGTATTCTGCAGAAAGACCACTAACTGAAGTATACGATGTGGAAGCTAAAATCTTGTTCTCTAAAGTTTTATCTGGACTTTTAGACTTTTAGAGCCAAAACCACTTAGACAGGCAGCAGAGAGATCAGTGCTGATCAATCTGGGCATCTCTAATCTGTCAAAGAAATCACATAAATGATCCTTAATCAGTGTTTGATTGTATTTTATCTTCTGCATGAAATCTGAAACCCTCTCCATCTCCTAAAGGATAACAGACAAACATATTAATGAGTACTAGCCCCTCAGTCTCACCTGTGATGATGGCGGTCTTTCCCGCCATGGCGGCGTTTCCTTTACATTTGGACTTTTTGAAGAGGGTCTGAGTGAGGAGGAAGTACCCTCCCAGCAGAACTCCAAACAGCAGCAGCAGATGAATCATGATTCAAACACCTGAGACCTACCTGAGACGGTCCACCTCACTCTTATACACCTGAGGAGTCAGGGACGGTCCCACTGCTGCTTCTCTGTGATTGGCTGTCTGGCTGCTGAGAGGCGTGGCCTGAGAAAAACACTCTGAGATTTAAGATGGGAGGTGAATAAAGTTCCTGATGTAAACCTGAGCTAACAGCTGACAAAAACAAGAAACATCAGTAAAACACTGAAGCCTGAGTAATCAGAGTTTAGTGGAGTATAGAGGCCTAAAGCTAAACTAAACTGAACCAGTTTCTGGATGTTAAATCCTCTGATGGGTACGTTCATGTTTAACTCTTCATCACCCTCCAGGCCTCTCTCCTCTGTGGGAATCACCTGAGGGACTCAGCTGGTGGAACCGGTTCTACCTGTGTGAGACAGTAAGTAAGACCTCAGACCGGTCCAACAGGTCCAGCTCCACCTCTGAAACTCTGCTGCTGGGTCACCCTTAACCCAATCATCCATCATGAACCCCAGACAGGGTTATACGGCAACTTCCTGCTGAGACCTTCAAAGTAAAACCCACTGAGGGGTTGTTAGTGAGGCGGATACTGAAGATGAAGACTATGATGAAGATGAAGATGATGACTATAATGAAGATGAAGATGAAGACTATGATGAAGACTATGATGAAGATAACAATGAAGACTATGATGAAGATGAAGATGAAGACTATTATGAAGATAACGATGAAGATGGTAATGAAGACTATGATGAAGATAATGATGAAGATAACGATGATGAAGATGGTGATGATGAAGATGAAGACTATGATGAAGATGAAGATGAAGACTATGATGACGATGAAGATGATGACTATGATGAAGACTATGATGAAGATAACATTGAAGACTATGATGAAGACTATGGTGAAGATAACATTGAAGACTATGATGAAGATGAAGATGAAGACTATGATGAAGATGAAGATGAAGACTATGATGAAGATAACGATGAAGACTATGATGAAGATAACATTGAAGACTATGATGAAGATGAAGATGAAGACTATGATGAAGATGAAGATGAAGACTATGATGAAGATAACGATGAAGATAACGATGAAGCCTATGATGAAGATGGTGATGAAGACTATGATGAAGATAACGGTGTAGACTAGGATGAAGATGAAGACTATGATGAAGATGAAGATGAAGAATATGATGAAGATGAAGATGAAGACCCTGATGAAGATAACGATGAAGACTATAATGAAGACTATGATGAAGACTTTGATGAAGATGGTGATAAAGACAAGGTGAAGATGAAGATGAAGATGAAGACGATGAAGATGAAGACTATGATGAAGATGCTGATGAAGATAACGATGAAGACTATGATGAAGATAACAATAAAGACTAAGGTGTAGATGGTGATGAAGACTATGATGAAGATAACGGTGAAGACTATGATGAAGATGGTGATGAAGACTATGATGAATATGATGATGAAGAATATGATGAAGATGGTGATGAAGACTATGATGAAGACTATGATGAAGATAACGAGGAAGACTATGATGAGGATAACGGTGAAGACTATTATGAAGATGGTGATGAAGACTACGATGAAGATGGTGATGAAGACTATGATGAAGATGGTGATGAAGACTATGATGAAGATGGTGATGAAGACTATGATGAAGACTATAATGAAGACAATAATGAAGACTATGGTGAAGACTATGGTGAAGACTATGATGAAGATAACAGTGAAGACTATGATGAAGATGGTGATGAAGACTATGATGAAGACTATAATGAAGACTATAATGAAGATAACAGTGAAGACTATGATGAAGATGGTGATGAAGACTATGATGAAGATGGTGATGAAGACTATGATGAAGACTATGATGAAGACTATAATGAAGACTATGATGAAGACTATGATGAAGACTATAATGAAGACTATAATGAAGACTATGATGAAGACTATGATGAAGACTATGATGAAGACAGAGGGTTCCTGTCCCTCTCTGCATCACCATTTCGTCACCATCTTCATCATAGTCTTCATCACCATCTTCATCATAGTCTTCATCACCATCTTCATCATAGTCTTTGTCACCATCTTCATCATAGTCTTCATCACCATCTTCATCATAGTCTTCATCACCATCTTCATCATAGTCTTTGTCACCATCTTCATCATAGTCTTCATCACCATCTTCATCATAGTCTTCATCACCATCTTCATCATAGTCTTCATCACCATCTTCATCATAGTCTTTGTCACCATCTTCATCATAGTCTTCATCACCATCTTCATCATAGTCTTCATCACCATCTTCATCATAGTCTTCATCACCATCTTCATCATAGTCTTTGTCACCATCTTCATCATAGTCTTCATCACCATCTTCATCATAGTCTTCATCACCATCTTCATCATAGTCTTCATCACCATCTTCATCATAGTTTTCATCTTTATGAATAGTTCCACCAGTGTAACAGATCGTCCCGCCCTCCTGTAACAATAAAATAACTGTAAAATATAGTCTTGGTCAAAAAAATGTACTTTCTGACCTTAAAATCAGTTTTTGAATCTGCATGCGCCTGTTTCCAGCCTTGACAGCCACCAGGTGTGATCAGGAAGGGAGTGGGTAAATACTGAAATGATCATATGACTCCCATCTTATCCCTGATTGGTGGAATTGGTGGTGTTACAACTCTCCCCATGTTAGACCCATACCTGGTCTCCCCTAATATAAGCTGCTGTTTCAGGTCTGGTCATAAAGCCTAGTTTATGATCATAGTAATGTGAATTAAATCAGACAGGGTTTCGTTTATGACGCTGTTGGTGAAAAACCCAGAATGGGGACATTTTCCTGGCCTTGAATCTATAAACGTATTCTCTCCCTGACAAAACTACACAACTGATAACCAGGATTATTACCGCATAATAACTTTCAAAACACAATCATAAGTCCGTCCTCGGCTCGTTCTGTCACAGAAGGCAGGCAGGCAAAATCCAAAAACAAAAGGAGAAGGACCCAAATGCAGATTAACTAAAGAGCTGCTTTAATGAACAAACAAAATAACTTACTCAAAATAAATCCAGGAATCAAACTCAAAGTCCACGAAACAAAACAAAATTCACTAGGAGCACGAGGAAGCACGAGGAGTACCAACAGGGGAGACATCAATGAACCGACACAGAGAGACACAGAGCTTATACACACAGGCAGTGATTAACAACAGAGGACAGGTGTGGACAGTCAGACACAGGTGAAACTGGTGGAGGTAATCAACAAGGAGGGAAACTGAAGCAGGAAGCAAAACTGGAACCACACACAAGGGAAGGAACTACAAAATAAAACAGGAAACATGGAACATACACAAGAAGCAGATGAGGACTGAAAGACAAAACTGAACTAGAAGCTGAACAAAGGAAACAGGAGGATACAAAGAACCAAAACCAAGGAGTAAATCTGGAACAGGGAGTAACACACATGAAACACAATAAGTCAGACTAACATGAGACACGGGAAAAAACTAAACATGAAACACAGGGAATGTAAAACTAAGACTGAAACAGGGAATACTAAACAAGAATCACGAGGAGTAAAACTAGACATGAAATACAAAGAGTAACTAAACATAACTCAGAATACTGAATACTATAACAGGATCTAACATAAAGCACAAAATACACAGAAACACAAGGACTACAAGAAACACCTAAGAACTAAACACCAAAAATATACAAACTAGGAAACCGAAATACAAAGTAAAACTAAAAACATGGAAATCACAGAACAAGGAAAACACGAGGACTCAAGAACTAAACTTAGCTGTACTGAATAAACCCAGGAAAAACACTAGAGAACAGAGCAGAGATCATGACACGTTCTTTCCATAGACATAATAAAGAGTAGACGCCGTATTGGCTGCTGCGGCCGCCATCTTGGTCCAGTCTTCCTATCAGGGTTTCCGCTACATGTAATTGATCGTGGCGCACCGCCATGCCTTAAGAATTAGGGCGCTTTCACATTAGGCCCAGTTGATTCAAACCGATTCCTCCCCCTCCGCCTTCACCCGCAGGCTTGCTTTCACACTCGCAACATCGAACCATGCCCGGGCGCACTTGCATATTTACTCAGTCTGAAACAGCAGGTGGCGGTATTCATGTAGCTGGTTTACAACCCTGCAAAGGAGGAGAAAGAAGAAGAAGATTGTTTTTGTTTTGACCCGGCAAAAAGTCCGTCCTGCATCCATGGATGATTAAAATCCCTTTTAAGATGCCAGCAGCTTCTCTCTTCATATCTGCACATCTACTACAGCTCAGAGGAGGACAGGGGCTCGCGCTGAGCAGACACAGCGGTTTATGAGGTGACAGGAGACTTTTACTGCCTTTGCACCTCCTCTCACTGACTCCAACCCGTGTTCATCTGTAAGGTGTCACAACAGACCTTTATTGGCTGGATTCTGATGATTTCCGCCCTTTATTGAAGAAAAATGTGTTTAGTTTTACGATGATGTCATAAAGCTGATTCAACGCTCTGTCCCGTATCCAGCGCGGTTGCATTCACATCTCGTCCAAACCGTGCCAGAGTCCACTTGAATCAGGCCGAGACCACCTCCCAAGTGGTCCCAGGCCTGGTGCCCGGCGCGGATTCGCTTTGCATTCACACTACCCAAATGAACCGGACTTTGGCCTCAAATGCACTCGGATCCGGAACCGGGCCCCTAGTGTGAAAGCATCCTTAGAATCTTTTTATCAAATGTAATTTGATAATTTGTGATTTTGAATTTTATCTCATTTTTCCACCCTTTTCAACTTCTACCTTTGACTTTCATCTCATTTTTTACCTTTGAAAATCGTGATTTTTAATTTTTTTCATATTTTGACTTTTAAAACTCATGAATTTAATTTTTTTTTTTGCTGACCATTTCAACTCCCAACTTTCACTTTTATCTCATATTTTTTATAGACTTGGAAATAGGGAGGGACATGTGGCAAAGGGCCACAGGCCGGATTTGAACCCCGGCCGCCTGCGTTCATAGGTAGCGCCTTAAACCACTCAACCATCTGCGCTCCCCATGATTTTGACTTTTGTCTGATTTTTGCCTGTTAAAAATCATAGTTTCAGTAATCTAGCTCATAATTTGCCTTGTAAAAACATTATTTTGACTTAAAATCTGAGATAAAAAGTCAAACTTATAAGTTTTAAAGGTAAAAACATGACATTTAGAGTTTTTAACTCGAAATGTTCAACTTTTAATCACACAATCATTTAGGTTGGCATTTTATGGTTAAATGTTGACCCTGTAGGCCCTCAGGTTAGACCCAGATTCAGACTCGGGCCCCTGCTGTGATTGAGTTTGACACCCCTGCCCTTAAAGGAAGACGGCTTAATAAAAGACTGAGAATGAAAGCAGCTGTCACACCCCAGTCTTGGTTCTTTAGACCATAATTCCTACATAGGGAGAACCACTCTGAGCTTACACTTGGACATAAACGGACCTCAGACCTGCATGTATACCTCCAGACAACATTCACCTCCGTCCAGCAACACAAACACGAGCACCAAGGGACCAGAGACGAAGCTTTGACACGGATCCATAAAGTAAAGTGTGAGCAGACCGTGTGCAGTGGGTGTGTCGCCCCTTAGCGACAAGATCTGTCTCCAACATCCCGGTCCAAAACCCCTGCTTCTGTCACTGTGGCACGTCTTATTGCTAATTATATGTCAGTGTGGACACCCGTGTGATCTATCGCCCTTCTCATTGATTTTATTTACACTTGCCTGTCTGTGATCTCGTGCAGGTTACTAAGGAATCATGAAACACGGGACGTGATGTTAAACTGTCCGCTGTGCCACTAGGTGGTATACACTTTACCTGAGGGTTTCTTTGGTGTTGAGAGTGACAGGGAGTCTTCCTAGTAGTTCCTCCTGGTGGTTCCCCGATGTTAAGAGCTCCATCAGAGGTGCACCTGGGATATGGACAGGTGTAACTTTGGGACACATCATCAGTGGTGTACCTCTGAGTCATAGGATGTTGACTCAGGATTACAGACTGGCAAGGGTTTCTGGTCCATTGACATCTACTGACATTACAACTGCTTCATCAGAGGGGAGGAGGGACATTTGGACAGACAGAGGGAGAGGCTGGGATGAAGCAGGAGCCACTGATACCGGTCAGACTAGACCTCAACCATAACCATCAAAAATCAGGCCTAAACAGGGAGCAGGTGGCCTAGTGGTTAAAGGCGCTGCCCGTGTACGTGAGTGGCCCGGGTTGGAATCCAGCCTGAGGCCCTCTACATGTCTCTCCCCCCCTCTTGACCCTGTTTCTGACTCTATCCACTGTCCTCCTCCATCTAATAAAGGCACAAAAATAAATAAAAACATATCTGTGCCATGGAGAAGATCCTGTCTTTTTTGGTTGAGCATTGATTTTGAGGTTAAAAGTGAGTGGAAACATGTCTCATCTCTTTATTTTGGTAACTAATGTTCCTAAAATCAATACGGGACAAAAGTATACACTTGGAGAGGTTTCTGTTTTTCCCCCATAAAACCATGAAACTCCAACTATGAACAAAATACTGACCCAAGTTAAGGAGGAATATCCAACTCTTTTATCCATAAAGCCTAATTCTTTTAGGACAGTCTTTGGTACCTTTAACCGCTAATTTAGGCCACAACTATGCACAAAAATACCAGCTGGAAATAGAATTGTTTGTTGTTTAAGTTTGTAAAAGCTCATGCTGGAAAAAAAGCATTTTCAACCTCCCTGATCCCTAATTTTTCTGCATATTTTTCAGAATGAAATGCTTCAGATCATTTAACTAATCTTAATATTTGCCAAAGATAACCTGAGTAAATACAAAATACAGATTTTAACTGAGGATTGTATTCATTAGGGGAAAATGCCATCCAAACCTACCAGGCCCTCTAGTGAAATCATGAATTAACTGTGATTAATAACATGTTTTGGAAAGCTGAGTACAGTCTCAGACCACACATCCAGACCTGATTCATTTGATCCAAGATCCTGTGTTTGATCCTGAGGGAGATTTTTGCAAGACCGAGACCAAAGGAAGGTGAAAAGGCTCTTGGAAACCCTAAAAAGACAACCTGGAAGTCTGTGACTAATTCTTATTCCCTACTGATGAGTTTGAAAGTCCAACATCCAAATGAAACACTGAAAGCTTTGGAGAAATTGTAGCAAAAGTCTGATCCCATGGCTGAAGGTGAAAGAAGACTGACTGGCAGTCCAAAGGTTCCTGGTTCAAACCTTAACCAGGTGGGCCAGGTTGATTTTGAAGTCCATTGTCCAAAGGAAGTAACGAAAACCTCAGATGTTCATCTGTAACTCTTTCTGTAGCCTAGAGGGATCCAGGACTACTAGGGAGACTGCAGGGTCCAGTTTCAGATTTTAACAACACTTTGTCAGTCTTGAATATTTGAGTCTAAAGAGAAAAAGGAGAATCTTTGGGAACTTCTAGAAATGTTTGTCTCTGTGGCAAAGAAGAAGAGTGGTCTGTCTGGCAGTCTGAAGGTGGCAGGTTCAAATCTTAATATGACTTTGTCAATTTTCCAGCTGTGACTCCAAATAGACAAGAGGAAACCTCTGGAAGCCTGCAGCAAGTGTCTGCTTTGGTAGTCTAGAGAGATAAAGGATTGCTTGGGAGTCTGAAGGTGGCAGGTTCAAATCCTACTTAGGCTTGGTCAGTTTTTAAGAGCTGAGTCTGAAGAAAGAAGGGAAAATCTTTAGGAGATGATAGCAGGTGTCTGTTTATGTGGGCTAGGGAGGTAGAGGTCTGTCTGGGAGTCTGAAGGTAGCAGGTTCAAGTCTTACCATGGCTGGGTGACAACTTGAGTTCAACTCCAGCAGGCCGGCTCCAGCAGCTATAGCCGCGCCGCCCAGCAGCTATAGCCGTCGCCGGCTCCAGCAGCAGCACGCGCCGGCTCCAGCAGCCATAGCCGCCGGCTCCAGCAGCTATAGCCGGCTGGCAGCCGTGCCGCAGCTCATAGCAGCCGGCCGCTCCAGCAGCTGAGCCGGGCCGGCTCCAGCACCATAGCCGGCCGCGGCTCCAGCAGCTATAGCCGACGCCGCCCAGCAGTATAACCAGCCGGCCGCCCAGCAGCTATAGCCGGCCGCCCGGCTCCAGCAGCTATAGCCGGCCGCCGGCTCCAGCAGCTATAGCCGGCCGCCGGCACCAGCAGCTATAGCCGGCCGGCGGCTCCAGCAGCTATAGCCGGCCGCCCGGCTCCAGCAGCTGGCAGCCGCCGCCGCTCCAGCAGCTATAGCCGGCCGCCGGCTCCAGCAGCTATAGCCGGCCGCCGGCTCCAGCAGCTATAGCCGGCCGCCGGCTCCAGCAGCAGCCGCCGCCGGCTCCAGCAGTAACGGCCGCCGGCTCCAGCAGCTATAGCCGGCCGCCGGCTCCAGCTATAGCCGGCCGCCGGCTCCAGCAGCTATAGCCGGCCGCTCCAGCAGCTATAGCGCACGCGGCTCCAGCAGCTATAGCCGACGCCGGCTCCAGCAGCTGCGGCCGCGGCTCCAGCAGCTATAGCCGGCCGCCCGGCTCCAGCAGCCAGCCCGCCGGCTCCAGCAGCTATAGCCGGCCGGCTCCAGCAGCTATAGCCGGCCGCCCGGCTCCAGCAGCATAGCCGCCGGCCCAGCAGCTCAGCCGACGCGGCTCCAGCAGCTATAGCCGGCCGCCCGGCTCCAGCAGCTATAGCCGGCCGCGGCTCCAGCAGCTATAGCCGCCGGCTCCAGCAGCCGGCCGGCTCCAGCAGCTATAGCCGGCCGCGGCTCAGCAGCTATAGCCGCCGCCGGCTCCAGCAGCTATAGCCGGCCGCCGGCTCCAGCAGCTATAGCCGGCCGCCGGCTCCAGCCGGCCGCGCCCAGCAGCTATAGCCGGCCGCCCGGCTCCAGCAGCCGCCGCGGCTCCAGCAGCTATAGCCGGCCGCCGGCTCCAGCAGCTAGCCGCCGCCGGCTCCAGCAGCTGCCGCCGCCGGCTCCAGCAGCTATAGCCGGCCGCCCGGCTCCAGCAGCTATAGCCGGCCGCCCGGCTCCAGCAGCTATAGCGGCCGCCGGCTCCAGCAGCTAGGCCGCCGGCTCAGCAGCTATAGCCGGCCGCCGGCTCCAGCAGCTACAGCCGGCCGGCTCCAGCAGCTATAGCCGGCCGCCCGGCTCCAGCAGCTAGCCGGCCGCGGCTCCAGCAGCTATAGCCGCCGGCTCCAGCAGCAGCCGGCCGCCGGCTCCAGCAGCTATAGCCGGCCGCCGGCTCCAGCAGCTATAGCCGGCCGCCGGCTCCAGCAGCTATAGCCGGCCGCCGGCTCCAGCAGCTATAGCCGGCCGCCGGCTCCAGCAGCTATAGCCGGCCGCCGGCTCCAGCAGCTATAGCCGGCCGCCGGCTCCAGCAGCTATAGCCGGCCGCCGGCTCGTTCTGTCACAGAAGGCAGGCAGGCAAAATCCAAAAACAAAAGGAGAAGGACCCAAATGCAGATTAACTAAAGAGCTGCTTTAATGAACAAACAAAATAACTTACTCAAAATAAATCCAGGAATCAAACTCAAAGTCCACGAAACAAAACAAAATTCACTAGGAGCACGAGGAAGCACGAGGAGTACCAACAGGGGAGACATCAATGAACCGACACAGAGAGACACAGAGCTTATACACACAGGCAGTGATTAACAACAGAGGACAGGTGTGGACAGTCAGACACAGGTGAAACTGGTGGAGGTAATCAACAAGGAGGGAAACTGAAGCAGGAAGCAAAACTGGAACCACACACAAGGGAAGGAACTACAAAATAAAACAGGAAACATGGAACATACACAAGAAGCAGATGAGGACTGAAAGACAAAACTGAACTAGAAGCTGAACAAAGGAAACAGGAGGATACAAAGAACCAAAACCAAGGAGTAAATCTGGAACAGGGAGTAACACACATGAAACACAATAAGTCAGACTAAACATGAAACACAGGAATGAACTAAACATGAAACACAGGAATTTAAAACTAAGACTGAAACAGGGAATACTAAACAAGAATCACGAGGAGTAAAACTAGACATGAAATACAAAGAGTAACTAAACATAACTCAGAATACTGAATACTATAACAGGATCTAACATAAAGCACAAAATACACAGAAACACAAGGACTACAAGAAACACCTAAGAACTAAACACCAAAAATATACAAACTAGGAAACCGAAATACAAAGTAAAACTAAAAACATGGAAATCACAGAACAAGGAAAACACGAGGACTCAAGAACTAAACTTAGCTGTACTGAATAAACCCAGGAAAAACACTAGAGAACAGAGCAGAGATCATGACACGTTCTTTCCATAGACATAATAAAGAGTAGACGCCGTATTGGCTGCTGCGGCCGCCATCTTGGTCCAGTCTTCCTATCAGGGTTTCCGCTACATGTAATTGATCGTGGCGCACCGCCATGCCTTAAGAATTAGGGCGCTTTCACATTAGGCCCAGTTGATTCAAACCGATTCCTCCCCCTCCGCCTTCACCCGCAGGCTTGCTTTCACACTCGCAACATCGAACCATGCCCGGGCGCACTTGCATATTTACTCAGTCTGAAACAGCAGGTGGCGGTATTCATGTAGCTGGTTTACAACCCTGCAAAGGAGGAGAAAGAAGAAGAAGATTGTTTTTGTTTTGACCCGGCAAAAAGTCCGTCCTGCATCCATGGATGATTAAAATCCCTTTTAAGATGCCAGCAGCTTCTCTCTTCATATCTGCACATCTACTACAGCTCAGAGGAGGACAGGGGCTCGCGCTGAGCAGACACAGCGGTTTATGAGGTGACAGGAGACTTTACTGCCTTTGCACCTCCTCTCACTGACTCCAACCTGTGTTCATCTGTAAGGTGTCACAACAGACCTTTATTGGCTGGATTCTGATGATTTCCGCCCTTTATTGAAGAAAAATGTGTTTAGTTTTACGATGATGTCATAAAGCTGATTCAACGCTCTGTCCCGTATCCAGCGGTTGCATTCACATCTCGTCCAAACCGTGCCAGAGTCCACTTGAATCAGGCCCGAGACCACCTCCCCAAGTGGTCCCAGGCCTGGTGCCCGGGCGCGGTTCGTTTGCATTCACACTACCCAAATGAACCGGACTTTGGCCTCAAATGCACTCGGATCCGGAACCGGGCCCCTAGTGTGAAAGCATCCTTAGAATCTTTTTATCAAATGTAATTTGATAATTTGTGATTTTGAATTTTATCTCATTTTTCCACCCTTTTCAACTTCTACCTTTGACTTTCATCTCATTTTTTACCTTTGAAAATCGTGATTTTTAATTTTTTTCATATTTTGACTTTTAAAACTCATGAATTTAATTTTTTTTTTTGCTGACCATTTCAACTCCCAACTTTCACTTTTATCTCATATTTTTTATAGACTTGGAAATAGGGAGGGACATGTGGCAAAGGGCCACAGGCCGGATTTGAACCCCGGCCGCCTGCGTTCATAGGTAGCGCCTTAAACCACTCAACCATCTGCGCTCCCCATGATTTTGACTTTTGTCTGATTTTTGCCTGTTAAAAATCATAGTTTCAGTAATCTAGCTCATAATTTGCCTTGTAAAAACATTATTTTGACTTAAAATCTGAGATAAAAAGTCAAACTTATAAGTTTTAAAGGTAAAAACATGACATTTAGAGTTTTTAACTCGAAATGTTCAACTTTTAATCACACAATCATTTAGGTTGGCATTTTATGGTTAAATGTTGACCCTGTAGGCCCTCAGGTTAGACCCAGATTCAGACTCGGGCCCCTGCTGTGATTGAGTTTGACACCCCTGCCCTTAAAGGAAGACGGCTTAATAAAAGACTGAGAATGAAAGCAGCTGTCACACCCCAGTCTTGGTTCTTTAGACCATAATTCCTACATAGGGAGAACCACTCTGAGCTTACACTTGGACATAAACGGACCTCAGACCTGCATGTATACCTCCAGACAACATTCACCTCCGTCCAGCAACACAAACACGAGCACCAAGGGACCAGAGAAGCTTTGACACGGATCCATAAAGTAAAGTGTGAGCAGACCGTGTGCAGTGGGTGTGTCGCCCCTTAGCGATAAGATCTGTCTCCAACATCCCGGTCCAAAACCCCTGCTTCTGTCACTGTGGCACGTCTTATTGCTAATTATATGTCAGTGTGGACACCCGTGTGATCTATCGCCCTTCTCATTGATTTTATTTACACTTGCCTGTCTGTGATCTCGTGCAGGTTACTAAGGAATCATGAAACACGGGACGTGATGTTAAACTGTCCGCTGTGCCACTAGGTGGTATACACTTTACCTGAGGGTTTCTTTGGTGTTGAGAGTGACAGGGAGTCTTCCTAGTAGTTCCTCCTGGTGGTTCCCCGATGTTAAGAGCTCCATCAGAGGTGCACCTGGGATATGGACAGGTGTAACTTTGGGACACATCATCAGTGGTGTACCTCTGAGTCATAGGATGTTGACTCAGGATTACAGACTGGCAAGGGTTTCTGGTCCATTGACATCTACTGACATTACAACTGCTTCATCAGAGGAGGAGGGACATTTGGACAGACAGAGGGAGAGGCTGGGATGAAGCAGGAGCCACTGATACCGGTCAGACTAGACCTCAACCATAACCATCAAAAATCAGGCCTAAACAGGAGCAGGTGGCCTAGTGGTTAAAGGCGCTGCCCGTGTGCGTGAGTGGCCCGGGTTGGAATCCAGCCTGAGGCCCTCTACATGTCTCTCCCCCCCTCTTGACCCTGTTTCTGACTCTATCCACTGTCCTCCTCCATCTAATAAAGGCACAAAAATAAATAAAAACATATCTGTGCCATGGAGAAGATCCTGTCTTTTTTGGTTGAGCATTGATTTTGAGGTTAAAAGTGAGTGGAAACATGTCTCATCTCTTTATTTTGGTAACTAATGTTCCTAAAATCAATACGGGACAAAAGTATACACTTGGAGAGGTTTCTGTTTTTCCCATAAAACCATGAAACTCCAACTATGAACAAAATACTGACCCAAGTTAAGGAGGAATATCCAACTCTTTTATCCATAAAGCCTAATTCTTTTAGGACAGTCTTTGGTACCTTTAACCGCTAATTTAGGCCACAACTATGCACAAAAATACCAGCTGGAAATAGAATTGTTTGTTGTTTAAGTTTGTAAAGCTCATGCTGGAAAAAAAGCATTTTCAACCTCCCTGATCCCTAATTTTTCTGCATATTTTTCAGAATGAAATGCTTCAGATCATTTAACTAATCTTAATATTTGCCAAAGATAACCTGAGTAAATACAAAATACAGATTTTAACTGAGGATTGTATTCATTAGGGGAAAATGCCATCCAAACCTACCAGGCCCTCTAGTGAAATCATGAATTAACTGTGATTAATAACATGTTTTGGAAAGCTGAGTACAGTCTCAGACCACACATCCAGACCTGATTCATTTGATCCAAGATCCTGTGTTTGATCCTGAGGGAGATTTTTGCAAGACCGAGACCAAAGGAAGGTGAAAAGGCTCTTGGAAACCCTAAAAAGACAACCTGGAAGTCTGTGACTAATTCTTATTCCCTACTGATGAGTTTGAAAGTCCAACATCCAAATGAAACACTGAAAGCTTTGGAGAAATTGTAGCAAAAGTCTGATCCCATGGCTGAAGGTGAAAGAAGACTGACTGGCAGTCCAAAGGTTCCTGGTTCAAACCTTAACCAGGTGGGCCAGGTTGATTTTGAAGTCCATTGTCCAAAGGAAGTAATCTTGAAAACCTCAGATGTTCATCTGTAACTCTTTCTGTAGCCTAGAGGGATCCAGGACTACTAGGAGACTGCAGGGTCCAGTTTCAGATTTTAACAACACTCGTCAGTCTTGAATATTTGAGTCTAAAGAGAAAAAGGAGAATCTTTGGGAACTTCTAGAAATGTTTGTCTCTGTGGCAAAGAAGAAGAGTGGTCTGTCTGGCAGTCTGAAGGTGGCAGGTTCAAATCTTAATATGACTTTGTCAATTTTCCAGCTGTGACTCCAAATAGACAAGAGGAAACCTCTGGAAGCCTGCAGCAAGTGTCTGCTTTGGTAGTCTAGAGAGATAAAGGATTGCTTGGGAGTCTGAAGGTGGCAGGTTCAAATCCTACTTAGGCTTGGTCAGTTTTTAAGAGCTGAGTCTGAAGAAAGAACGGAAAATCTTTAGGAGATGATAGCAGGTGTCTGTTTATGTGGGCTAGGGAGGTAGAGGTCTGTCTGGGAGTCTGAAGGTAGCAGGTTCAAGTCTTACCATGGCTGGGTGACAACTTGAGTTCAAAGTGAGAAGGGAAACCTCTGGAAGTCTCAGGGGAGAGGTTGTGAATTTTAAAGTCCAACATCCCAAATGAAGATGATAAATGTGCCAGGAGAAGACCTCCCAGTGTGAAAGGTACCAGTGGCGCAGTGGGTTCAGCACACTCTCAAGCACCCGAGTGTGCATGAGCACCTGTGGCGGGAGAGGCTGGGGTTCAGAACCCAGTTCCACCAGTACCTGGATCAAGCAGTGCCCTGTGGAAAGGGGCCAGGGGGGGCTATCTCCCCCCTGGTGTCTCATGACATGTATCAGCAGGGGTTATGCATCACAAAGGTGAGTACAAGTTGCTAATTTTATACTCGTCTACTGTAACTGTCATCAATATTGAGACGGCTCCAGCAGCTATAGCCGGCCGCCGGCTCCAGCAGCTATAGCCGGCCGCCGGCTCCAGCAGCTATAGCCGGCCGCCGGCTCCAGCAGCTATAGCCGGCCGCCGGCTCCAGCAGCTATAGCCGGCCGCCGGCTCCAGCAGCAGCCGCCGGCTCCAGCAGCATAGTCGGCCCAGCAGCGCCGCCGGCTCCAGCAGCTATAGCCGGCCGCCGGCTCCAGCAGCTATAGCCGGCCGCCGGCTCCAGCAGCTATAGCCGGCCGGCTCCAGCAGCTATATAGCCGACCGCCGGCTCCAGCAGCTATAGCCGGCGCCGGCTCCAGCAGCTATAGCGGCCGCCGGCTCCAGCAGCTATAGCCGCCGCCCGGCTCCAGCAGCTATAGCCGGCCGGGCTCCAGCAGCTATAACCCGGCCGGCTCCAGCAGCTATAGCCGGCCGCCGGCTCCAGCAGCTATAGCCGCCGCTCCAGCAGCTATAGCCGGCCGCCGGCTCCAGCAGCTATAGCCGGCAGCCCAGCAGCAGCCGACCGCCGGCTCCAGCAGCTATAGCCGGCCGGCTCCAGCAGCTATAGCCGCGCCGGCTCCAGCAGCAGCCGGCCGGCTCCAGCAGCACGCAGCCGGCCGCCGGCTCCAGCAGCTATAGCCGGCCGCCCGGCTCCAGCAGCTATAGCCGGCCGGCTCCAGCAGCTATAGCCGTCGCCGGCTCCAGCAGCTATAGCCGCCGGCTCCAGCAGCTAGCCCGACGCCCGGCTCCAGCAGCTAGCCGGCCGCCGGCTCCAGCAGCTATAGCCGGCCGCCGGCTCCAGCAGCTATAGCCGGCCGCCGGCTCCAGCAGCTATAGCCGGCCGCCGGCTCCAGCAGCTCAGCCGGCCGGCTCCAGCAGCTATAGCGGCCGCCGCTCCCAGCAGCCTTATAGCCGGCCCGGCCGCTCCAGCAGCTATAGCCGGCCGCCGGCTCCAGCAGCTATAGCCGGCCGGCTCCAGCAGCTATAGCCGGCCGGCTCCAGCAGCTATAGGCCGGGCTCCAGCAGCTTCTGTGACCGCCGCCGGCTCTGTTCTGTCACAGAAGGCAGGCAGGCAAAATCCAAAAACAAAAGGAGAAGGACCCAAATGCAGATTAACTAAAGAGCTGCTTTAATGAACAAACAAAATAACTTACTCAAAATAAATCCAGGAATCAAACTCAAAGTCCACGAAACAAAACAAAATTCACTAGGAGCACGAGGAAGCACGAGGAGTACCAACAGGGGAGACATCAATGAACCGACACAGAGAGACACAGAGCTTATACACACAGGCAGTGATTAACAACAGAGGACAGGTGTGGACAGTCAGACACAGGTGAAACTGGTGGAGGTAATCAACAAGGAGGGAAACTGAAGCAGGAAGCAAAACTGGAACCACACACAAGGGAAGGAACTACAAAATAAAACAGGAAACATGGAACATACACAAGAAGCAGATGAGGACTGAAAGACAAAACTGAACTAGAAGCTGAACAAAGGAAACAGGAGGATACAAAGAACCAAAACCAAGGAGTAAATCTGGAACAGGGAGTAACACACATGAAACACAATAAGTCAGACTAACATGAGACACGGGAAAAAACTAAACATGAAACACAGGGAATGTAAAACTAAGACTGAAACAGGAATACTAAACAAGAATCACGAGGAGTAAAACTAGACATGAAATACAAAGAGTAACTAAACATAACTCAGAATACTGAATACTATAACAGGATCTAACATAAAGCACAAAATACACAGAAACACAAGGACTACAAGAAACACCTAAGAACTAAACACCAAAAATATACAAACTAGAAACCGAAATACAAAGTAAAACTAAAAACATGGAAATCAAATAACATGGAAAACACGTGGAATAAAGAACTAAACTTAGCTGTACTGAATAAACCCAGGATAAACACTAGAGAACAGAGCAGAGATCATGAAACGTTCTTTCAATAGACATAATAAAGAGTAGACGCGTATTGGCTGCTGCGCCGCCATCTTGGTCCAGTCTTCCTATCAGGGTTTCCGCTACATGTAATTGATCGTGGCGCACCGCCATGCCTTAAGAATTAGGCGCTTTCATTAGGCCCAGTTGATTCAAACCGATTCCTCCTCCGCCTTCACCCGCAGGCTTGCTTTCACACTCGCAACATCGAACCATGCCCGGCGCACTTGCATATTTACTCAGTCTGAAACAGCAGGTGGCGGTATTCATGTAGCTGGTTTACAACCCTGCAAAGGAGGAGAAAGAAGAAGAAGATTGTTTTTGTTTTGACCCGCAAAAGTCCGTCCTGCATCCATGGATGATTAAAATCCCTTTAAGATGCCAGCAGCTTCTCTCTTCATATCTGCACATCTACTACAGCTCAGAGGAGGACAGGGGCTCGCGCTGAGCAGACACAGCGGTTTATGAGGTGACAGGAGACTTTTACTGCCTTTGCACCTCCTCTCACTGACTCCAACCTGTGTTCATCTGTAAGGTGTCACAACAGACCTTTATTGGCTGGATTCTGATGATTTCCGCCCTTTATTGAAGAAAAATGTGTTTAGTTTTTACGATGATGTCATAAAGCTGATTCAACGCTCTGTCCCGTATCCGAGCGCGGTTGCATTCACATCTGTCCAAACCGTGCCAGAGTCCAGAATCAGGCCCGAGACCACCTCCCCAAGTGGTCCCAGGCCTGGTGCCCGGGCGCGGTTCGTTTGCATTCACACTACCCAAATGAACCGGACTTTGGCCTCAAATGCACTCGGATCCGGAACCGGGCCCCTAGTGTGAAAGCATCCTTAGAATCTTTTTATCAAATGTAATTTGATAATTTGTGATTTTGAATTTTATCTCATTTTTCCACCCTTTTCAACTTCTACCTTTGACTTTCATCTCATTTTTTACCTTTGAAAATCGTGATTTTTAATTTTTTTCATATTTTGACTTTTAAAACTCATGAATTTAATTTTTTTTTTTGCTGACCATTTCAACTCCCAACTTTCACTTTTATCTCATATTTTTTATAGACTTGGAAATAGGGAGGGACATGTGGCAAAGGGCCACAGGCAGGCGGATTTGAACCCGGCCGCCTGCTCATAGGTAGCGCCTAAACCACTCAACCATCTGCGCCCAATGATTTTGACTTTTGTCTGATTTTTGCCTGTTAAAAATCATAGTTTCAGTAATCTAGCTCATAATTTGCCTTGTAAAAACATTATTTTGACTTAAAATCTGAGATAAAAAGTCAAACTTATAAGTTTTAAAGGTAAAAACATGACATTTAGAGTTTTTAACTCGAAATGTTCAACTTTTAATCACACAATCATTTAGGTTGGCATTTTATGGTTAAATGTTGACCCTGTAGGCCCTCAGGTTAGACCCAGATTCAGACTCGGGCCCCTGCTGTGATTGAGTTTGACACCCTGCCCTTAAAGGAAGACGGCTTAATAAAAGACTGAGAATGAAAGCAGCTGTCACACCCCAGTCTTGGTTCTTTAGACCATAATTCCTACATAGGGAGAACCACTCTGAGCTTACACTTGGACATAAACGGACCTCAGACCTGCATGTATACCTCCAGACAACATTCACCTCCGTCCAGCAACACAAACACGAGCACCAAGGGACCAGAGACGGCTTTGACACGGATCCATAAAGTAAAGTGTGAGCAGACCGTGTGCAGTGGGTGTGTCGCCTTAGCGAGCAAGATCTGTCTCCAACATCCCGGTCCAAAACCCCTGCTTCTGTCACTGTGGCACGTCTTATTGCTAATTATATGTCAGTGTGGACACCCGTGTGATCTATCGCCCTTCTCATTGATTTTATTTACACTTGCCTGTCTGTGATCTCGTGCAGGTTACTAAGGAATCATGAAACACGGGACGTGATGTTAAACTGTCCGCTGTGCCACTAGGTGGTATACACTTTACCTGAGGGTTTCTTTGGTGTTGAGAGTGACAGGGAGTCTTCCTAGTAGTTCCTCCTGGTGGTTCCCCGATGTTAAGAGCTCCATCAGAGGTGCACCTGGGATATGGACAGGTGTAACTTTGGGACACATCATCAGTGGTGTACCTCTGAGTCATAGGATGTTGACTCAGGATTACAGACTGGCAAGGGTTTCTGGTCCATTGACATCTACTGACATTACAACTGCTTCATCAGAGGGGAGGAGGGACATTTGGACAGACAGAGGGAGAGGCTGGGATGAAGCAGGAGCCACTGATACCGGTCAGACTAGACCTCAACCATAACCATCAAAAATCAGGCCTAAACAGGGAGCAGGTGGCCTAGTGGTTAAAGGCGCTGCCCGTGTACGTGAGTGGCCCGGGTTGGAATCCAGCCTGAGGCCCTCTACATGTCTCTCCCCCCCTCTTGACCCTGTTTCTGACTCTATCCACTGTCCTCCTCCATCTAATAAAGGCACAAAAATAAATAAAAACATATCTGTGCCATGGAGAAGATCCTGTCTTTTTTGGTTGAGCATTGATTTTGAGGTTAAAAGTGAGTGGAAACATGTCTCATCTCTTTATTTTGGTAACTAATGTTCCTAAAATCAATACGGGACAAAAGTATACACTTGGAGAGGTTTCTGTTTTTCCCATAAAACCATGAAACTCCAACTATGAACAAAATACTGACCCAAGTTAAGGAGGAATATCCAACTCTTTATCCATAAAGCCTAATTCTTTTAGGACAGTCTTTGGTACCTTTAACCGCTAATTTAGGCTACAACTATGCACAAAAATACCAGCTGGAAATAGAATTGTTTGTTGTTTAAGTTTGTAAAAGCTCATGCTGGAAAAAGCATTTTCAACCTCCTGATCCCTAATTTTTCTGCATATTTTTCAGAATGAAATGCTTCAGATCATTTAACTAATCTTAATATTTGCCAAAGATAACCTGAGTAAATACAAAATACAGATTTTAACTGAGGATTGTATTCATTAGGGGAAAATGCCATCCAAACCTACCAGGCCCTCTAGTGAAATCATGAATTAACTGTGATTAATAACATGTTTTGGAAAGCTGAGTACAGTCTCAGACCACACATCCAGACCTGATTCATTTGATCCAAGATCCTGTGTTTGATCCCAGGGAGATTTTTGCAAGACCGAGACCAAAGGAAGGTGAAAAGGCTCTTGGAAACCCTAAAAGACAACCTGGAAGTCTGTGACTAATTCTTATTCCCTACTGATGAGTTTGAAAGTCCAACATCCAAATGAAACACTGAAAGCTTTGGAGAAATTGTAGCAAAAGTCTGATCCCATGGCTGAAGGTGAAAGAAGACTGACTGGCAGTCCAAAGGTTCCTGGTTCAAACCTTAACCAGGTGGGCCAGGTTGATTTTGAAGTCCATTGTCCAAAGGAAGTAACGAAAACCTCAGATGTTCATCTGTAACTCTTTCTGTAGCCTAGAGGATCCAGGACTACTAGGAGACTGCAGGGTCCAGTTTCAGATTTTAACAACACTTCACAGTCTTGAATATTTGAGTCTAAAGAGAAAAAGGAGAATATTTGTGAACTTCTAGAAATGTTTGTCTCTGTTGCTAAGAAGAAGAGTGGTCTGTGTTGGAGTATGAAGGTGGCAGGTTCATATATTAATATGACTTTGTCAATTTTCCAGCTGTGACTCAAAATAGACAAGTGGAAACCTGGAAGCCTGCAGCAAGTGTCTGCTTTGGTAGTCTAGAGAGATAAAGGATTGCTTGGGAGTCTGAAGGTGGCAGGTTCAAATCCTACTTAGGCTTGGTCAGTTTTAAGAGCTGAGTCTGAAGAAAGAAGGGAAAATCTTTAGGAGATGATAGCAGGTGTCTGTTTATGTGGGCTAGGAGGTAGAGGTCTGTCTGGGAGTCTGAAGGTAGCAGGTTCAAGTCTTACCATGGCTGGGTGACAACTTGAGTTCAAAGTGAGAAGGAAACCTCTGGAAGTCTCAGGAGAGGTTGTGAATTTTAAAGTCCAACATCCCAAATGAAGATGATAAATGTGCCAGGAGAAGACCTCCCAGTGTGAAAGGTACCAGTGGCGCAGTGGGTTCAGCACACTCTCAAGCACCCGAGTGTGCATGAGCACCTGTGGCGGGAGAGGCTGTTCAGAACCCAGTTCCACCAGTACCTGGATCAAGCAGTGCCCTGTGAAAGGGGCCAGATTCCCCTGGTGTCTCATGACATGTATCAGCAGGGGTTATGCATCACAAAGGTGAGTACATTGCTAATTTTATACTGCCTACTGTAACTGTCATCAATATTGAGACTCAGCAGCATAGCCGGCCGCCGCTCCAGCAGCTATAGCCAGCCAGAGAGCGCCGGCTCCAGCAGCAGCCGCCGGCTCCAGCAGCCAAGGAGCCGCGGCTCCAGCAGCTATAGCCGGCCGCCGGCTCCAGCAGCCAGCCGGAGGCTCCAGCAGCTATCACGTGGCCCAGAGATAGCCGGCCGGCTCCAGCAGCTACAGCCGGCCCAGCAGCAGCCGCCGCCGGTCCAGCAGCCATAGCCGGCCGCTCCAGCAGCTATGCCGCCGCCCAGCAGCAGCCGGGCTCCAGCAGCTATAGGTGCTCCAGCAGCTATAGCCGTCTCCAGCAGCTATAGCCTCAGTGTCCAGCAGCAGCAGCCGCCGCTCCAGCAGCCATAGCCGCCGCCGGCTCCAGCAGCCAGTCGCAGCTATGCAGCCTGGAGCAGCAGCCGGCCGGTCCCAGCAGCTGTAGCCGGTGGCCCAGCAGAGCCGCCGGCTCCAGCAGCTATAGCTGCTCCAGCAGCCAGCCGGCGGCTCCAGCAGCTATAGCCGGTCCGCCCAGCAGCTGGCAGCCTCCGCCCAGCAGCAGCCTCCGCCCAGCAGCTATAGCCGGCCGGCCCAGCATGCAGTATAGCCGTGGCTCCAGCAGCTATAGCCGGCCGGCTCCAGCAGCCATAGCCTGGCCCAGCAGCTACAGGCCGCCGGCTCCAGCAGCCTAGCCGGCCCAGCAGCTATAGGCCGCCGCCAGCAGCTATAGCCGTCGCCGGCTCCAGCAGCTATAGCCTGCTCCAGCTATAGCCGGCGCTCCAGCAGCCATAGGATCTCCAGCAGCAAGCCGCCGCTCCAGCAGCTATAGCCGCCGCTCCAGCAGCTATAGCCTTGAGCAGCAGGAGCCGGCCGCCGCTCCAGCAGTTAGCCGGTCCCGGCTCCAGCAGCTACAGCCTGCCCCAGCAGCTATAGCCGGACCGCTCCAGCAGCTATAGCCGGCCGCCGGCCCAGCAGCAGACTATCAGGGCCGCCCAGCAGCCATAGCCGGCCGGCTCCAGCAGCTATAGCCTCGGCTCCAGCAGCAATGCCGGCCCAGCAGCTAGCCGGCCGGCTCCAGCAGCTATAGCCCGCTCCAGAAGCACTCGCCGCTCCAGCAGCTGAGCTCAGCCGGCCCAGCATAGCCCGGCCCAGCAGCAGCCATAGCCGCGCTCCAGCAGCCATGGTGCCGGCTCCAGCAGCTACAGCCGGCGCCGGCCCAGCAGCCATAGCCGCGGCTCCAGCAGCCGGGAGCAGCTGCTCCTCCAGCAGCTATAGCCGGCTCCAGCAAATGTAGGCTCCAGCAGCTCGAGCCGCGGCCCAGCAGCCACAGCCGGTGAGCAGCCAGCCGGCCGGCCCAGCAGATGCCGCCGGCTCCAGCAGCCATAGCCGGGTGCCTTCAGCAGCTGAGCCGCATCCAGCAAAGAGCCGGCCGGAGCAGGCAGCCGGCCGGGCTCCAGCAGATAGCACTGAGAGGACGGCCGCCGGCTCCAGCAGCCATAGCCGGCTGGCCCAGCAGCTGCCGGCCGCCGGGTCAGCTTACAGCCGGCTGCCCAGCAGTATAGCCGAGCTCCAGCAGCTATCTGCTCCAGCAGCTAGCTCGAGCAGCTATAGGGCCGAAGAGCACCGGTAGTAGCAGACAGCCGGAGCAGCCATAGCCTGCCGGCTCCAGCAGCTATCCTGGGCCCAGCAGCTATAGGGGGGCAGCAGCTACAGCCGCCGGCTCCAGCAGAGCCGGCCGGCCCAGCAGAGAGCCGGTGCCGGCTCCAGCAGCTATAGGGGCTCCAGCAGCTCGTGGGAGCAGCAGAGCCGCCGGCTCCAGCAGTTAGAGTGCCGGAGCAGAGGCCGCCGGTCCAGCAGATAGCCGGCCGCGGCCCAGCAGAGGGCCGGAGCAGCTATAGGGCCGCCGGCCCAGCAGCTATGAGCCGCCGGAGCAGTTATAGCCGGCTCCCAGCAGCTATAGCCGGCCGGCCCAGCAGCTAAGCAGGCTCCAGCAGATAGCCGGTGGCTCCAGCAGAGCCGCCGGCCCAGCAGCCATAGCCGGCCGGCTCCAGCAGCTATAGCCGGCCGCCGGCTCCAGCAGCCAGCCGCCGCCCTCCAGCAGCTATAGCCGGCCGGCTCCAGCAGCCGCCGGCCTGCTCTGTCACAGAAGGCAGGCAGGCAAAATCCAAAAACAAAAGGAGAAGGACCCAAATGCAGATTAACTAAAGAGCTGCTTTAATGAACAAACAAAATAACTTACTCAAAATAAATCCAGGAATCAAACTCAAAGTCCACGAAACAAAACAAAATTCACTAGGAGCACGAGGAAGCACGAGGAGCACCAACAGAGACATCAATGAACCGACACAGAGACACAGAGCTTATACACACAGGCAGTGATTAACAACAGAGGACAGGTGTGGACAGTCAGACACAGGTGAAACTGGTGGAGGTAATCAACAAGGAGGGAAACTGAAGCAGGAAGCAAAACTGGAACCACACACAAGGGAAGGAACTACAAAATAAAACAGGAAACATGGAACATACACAAGAAGCAGATGAGGACTGAAAGACAAAACTGAACTAGAAGCTGAACAAAGGAAACAGGAGGATACAAAGAACCAAAACCAAGGAGTAAATCTGGAACAGGAGTAACACACATGAAACACAATAAGTCAGACTAACATGAGACACGGAAAAACTAAACATGAAACACAGGAATGTAAAACTAAGACTGAAACAGGGAATACTAAACAAGAATCACGAGGAGTAAAACTAGACATGAAATACAAAGAGTAACTAAACATAACTCAGAATACTGAATACTATAACAGGATCTAACATAAAGCACAAAATACACAGAAACACAAGGACTACAAGAAACACCTAAGAACTAAACACCAAAAATATACAAACTAGGAAACCGAAATACAAAGTAAAACTAAAAACATGGAAATCACAGAACAAGGAAAACACGAGGACTCAAGAACTAAACTTCGCTGTACGGAAGACACCCAGGCAAAACACTAGAGAACAGAGCAGATCATGACACGTTCTTTCCATAGACATAATAAAGAGTAGACGCTGCATTGGCTGCGCGGCCGCCATCTTGGTCCAGTCTTCCTATCAGGGTTTCCGCTACATGTAATTGATCGCGGCCGCCATGCCTTAGAATTAGGGCGCTTTCACATTAGGCCCAGTTGATTCAAACCGATTCCTCCCCTCCGCTTCACCGCAGGCTTGCTTTCACACTCGCAACATCGAACCATGCCGGCGCACTTGCATATTTACTCAGTCTGAAACAGCAGGTGGCGGTATTCATGTAGCTGGTTTACAACCCTGCAAAGGAGGAGAAAGAAGAAGAAGATTGTTTTGTTTGACCCGCAAAAAGTCCGTCTGCATCCATGGATGATTAAAATCCCTTTAAGATGCCAGCAGCTTCTCTCTTCATATCTGCACATCTACTACAGCTCAGAGGAGGACAGGGCTCGCTGAGCAGACACAGCGGTTTATGAGGAGACTTTTACTGCCTTTGCACTCCTCTCACTGACTCCAACCTGTGTTCATCTGTAAGGTGTCACAACAGACCTTTATTGGCTGGATTCTGATGATTTCCTTTATTGAAGAAAAATGTGTTTAGTTTTTACGATGATGTCATAAAGCTGATTCAACGCTCTGTCCCGTATCCAGCGTTGCATTCACATCTCGGCCCAAACCGTGCCAGAGTCCACTTGAATCAGGCCGAGACCACCTCCCAAGTGGTCCCAGGCCTGGTGCCCGGGCGGCTCCAGCATTCACACTACCCAAATGAACGGACTTGCCTCAAATGCACTCGGATCCGGAACCGCCCCTAGTGTGAAAGCATCCTTAGAATCTTTTTATCAAATGTAATTTGATAATTTGTGATTTTGAATTTTATCTCATTTTTCCACCTTTCAACTTCTACCTTGACTTTCATCTCATACCTTGAAAATCGTGATTTTTAATTTTTCATATTTTGACTTTTAAAACTCATGAATTTAATTTTTTGCTGACCATTTCAACTCCCAACCACTTATCTCATATTTTTTATAGACTTGAAATAGGAGGACATGTGGCAAGGGCCACAGGCATTTGAACAAGCCGCTGCGTTCATAGGTAGCGCTTAAACCACTCAACCATCTGCCCCATGATTTTGACTTTTGTCTGATTTTTGCCTGTTAAAATCATAGTTTCAGTAATCTAGCTCATAATTTGCCTGTAAAAACATTATTTTGACAAAATCTGAGATAAAAAGTCAAACTTATAAGTTTTAAAGGTAAAACATGACATTTAGAGTTTTTAACTCAAATGTTCAACTTTAATCACACAATCATTTAGGTTGGCATTTTATGGTTAAATGTTGACCCTGAGGCCCTCAGGTTAGACCCAGATTCAGACTGGCCCTGCTGTGATTGAGACACCTGCCAAAGGAAGACGGCAATAAAAGACTGAGAATGAAAGCAGCTGTCACACCCAGTCTTGGTTCTTTAGACCATAATTCCTACATAGGAGAACCACTCTGAGCTTACACTTGACATAAACGACCTCAGACCTGCATGTATACCTCCAGACAACATTCACCTCCGTCCAGCAACACAAACACGAGCACCAAGGGACCAGAGAGGCTGACACGGATCCAAAAGAAAGTGGAGCAGACCGTGTGCAGTGGGTGTGTCGCCCCAGCATAAGATCTGTCTCCAACATCCGGTCCAAAACCCTGCTTCTGTCACTGTGGCACGCCTTATTGCTAATTATATGTCAGTGTGGACACTGCAGGATCTATCGCCTTCATTGATTTTATTTACACTTGCCTGTCTGTGATCTGCAGGTTACTAAGGAATCATGAAACACGGGCGTGATGTTAAACTGTCTGTGCCACAGGTGGTATACACACCTGAGGGTTTCTTTGGTGTTGAGAGGACAGGGAGTCTTCCAGTAGTTCCTCCTGGTGGTTCCCAGATGTTAAGAGCTCCATCAGAGGTGCACCTGGGATATGGACAGGTGTAACTGGGACACATCATCAGTGGTGTACCTCTGAGTCATAGGATGTTGACTCAGGATTACAGACTGGCAAGGGTTTCTGTCCAGCATCTACTGACATTACAACTGCTTCATCAGAGGAGGAGACATTTGGACAGACAGAGGAGCTGGGATGAAGCAGGAGCCACTGATACCGGCCAGACTAGACCTCAACCATAACCATCAAAAATCAGGCCTAAACAGGGAGCAGGTGGCCAGTGGTTAAAGGCGCTGCCCAGCACGTGAGTGGCCCGGGTTGGAATCCAGCCGAGGCCCTCCATGTCCCCTCTTGACCCTGTTTCTGACTATCCACTGTCCTCTCCATCTAAAGGCACAAAAATAAATAAAACATATCTGTGCCAGGAGAAGATCCTGCTTTTGCAGATTGACTTAAAAGAGTGAAACTGCTCATTAGAACTAACCTAAAATCAATACTCAAAATAATCCAGGAATTTCTGTTTTAAAACCATGAAACTAACTATGAACAAAACTGACACTAAGAAGGAGGAATATCCAACTCATCCATAAACCTACACAGGAGTCTCGGTACTTTAACCAGGCAATTTAGGCCACAACTATGTGACAAAAATAAGCTGGAGAATTGTTTGTTGCCAAGGAAACTCATGCTGGAAAAAACTCAACCTCCTCTGACTAACATACAGAATGAAATCAGATCATTTTAACAATCTTAATATTTGAAAGATAACCTGGAGTAAATACAAATACAGATTTTAACTGAACACAAGGAAAGCCATCAAACCTACCAGGCCCTCAGTAAATCATGAATTAACTGTGACACATGAAAGCTGAGACAGTCAGACCACACATAGACTGACATGATCCAAGATCCTGTGTTTGACCTGAGGAGATCAAACAGACCAAAGGAGTGAAAACTCTGAAATAAAAGACAACCTGAAGTCTGTGATCAATTACTGATGAGTTTGAAAGTCCAACATCCAAATGAAACACTGAAAGCTTTGGAGAAATTGTACAAAAGTCATCCCATGGCAATAAAGAAGACTGACTGGCAGTCCAAAGGTTCCTGGTTCAAACTAAACCAGTGGGCCAGGTTGATTTTTGAAGTCCATTGTCCAAAGGAAGTCTGCCAGATGTTCATCTGTAACCTTCTGTACCTAGAGGATCCAGGACTACAAGACTGCATCAGTTCAGATTTAACAACATGCCAGTCTTGAATATTTGAGTCTAAAGAGAAAAGGAGCTGGGCTTCTGAAATGTTTGTCTCTTGGCAGAAGAAATGGTCTGTCTGGCAGTCTAATGGCAGGTTCAAATCTTAGCAGACTTTGTCAATTTTCCAGCTGTGACTCCAGACAAGAGGAAACTCGACCTCAGCAAGTGTCTGCTTTGTAGTCTGAGATAAAGATTGCTTAGTCTGAAGGTGGCAGCAAATCCTACTTAGGTGGTCAGTTTTTAAGAGCTGAGTCTAAGAAAGCCTGTCTAGAGATGATAGCAGGTGTCTGTTTATCTAGGAGGTAGATCTGTCTAGTCTGAAGGCAGCAGGTTCAAGTCTTGACCATCTTGACAACTGGCAAAGTGAGAAGGAAACTCTGATCTCAAGATTGAATTTTGTCCACTCCCAAATGAAGATGATAAATGTGCCAGGAGAAGCCTCCCAGTGTGAAATACCAGTGTCCAGCAGACAGCCGGCCGCCGGCTCCAGCAGTATGAGCCGGCCGCCGCCCAGCAGCTATCGGGCCAGGCCCAGGTCCGCTCCCAGAGCTATAGCCTGTCGCCCAGCAGCAGGAGCCGCCGCCGGCTCCAGCACCGCCGCCGGCTCCAGCAGCTATCTCCGCCGGCTCTGTCACAGAAGGCAGGCAGAAATCAAAACAAAAGGAGAAGGACCCAAATGCAGATTAACTAAAGAGCTGCTTTAATGAACAAACAAAATAACTTACTCAAAATAAACTGGAATCAAACTCAAAGTCCACTCAAAACAAAATTCACTAGGGCAATGGGAAGCACGAGGAGTATAACAGGAGACATCAATGAACGACTGAGAGACACAGAGCTTATACACACAGGCAGTGATTAACAACAGAGACAGGTGTACAGTCAGACACCAGTGAAACTGGTGGAGTAATCAACAAGGAGAAACTAGCAGGAAGCAAAACTGAACCACACACTAAGGAACTACAAATAAAACAAAACATGGAACATAAAAGAAGCAGATGAGGACTGAAAGACAAAACCACTAGGTTGGCAACAAAGGGACAGGAGGATTTCCAAGACCAAGGAGTCTGGGAGTAACACTATGCACTAAGTCAGACTATGAGACAAAAAAAACTAAACATGAAATACAGGAATGTAAAACTAAGACTGGTTGGTACTCAAGAATCTGAGGAGAAAACTGACAGGAAATACAGAGTCTCATCTCAGAATACTGAATACTATAACAGGTCAACATAAAGCAAAAAATACACAGAAACTGGACTACAAGACACCAAGAACTCACCATATACAAACTGAAACCTATAAAGTCTAAAATTGGAAATCACAGTAAGAAACACGAGGACTCAAGAACAAACTTAGCTGTACTGAATAAACCCAGGAAAACACTAAGAACAGGAGCAGAGATCATGACACGCCTTCCATGCATAATAAAGAGTAGGCTTGGAGCTGCGCCATCTGGTAGTCTTCCTATTCCATGTAATTGTGTAGCTCATGTTAAGAAAGTTTCAGACAGCCCAGTCAAAGATTCCTCCTAAGAGGCTTGCTTTCATGGAACATGAACCATGGGTTGCATATTTACTCAGTCTGAAACAGCTGGCGGTATTCATTAAATTTACAAATCTTCAAAGGAGGAGAAAGAAGAAGAAGAGCTGTTTGAAGCAGTCCATGATCCATGGATGATTAAAATCCAGACAGAGCTTCTCTTTCATATCGAATCTACAAAGCTCAGAGGAGGACAGCTCGCGCTGAGCAGACACAGCTTTATGAGCTGATACTTTCTCCTTGACCCTCTCACTGACTAACCTGTGTTCATCTGTAAGGTGTCACAAAATTTTGGCTGGAGAAATTGCTTTATTGAAGAAAAGAGTTTTGATGATGTCAAAGATAACGCTAGTCTGATAGGGAGGTTGCATTCATGCCCAAACCTACCAGAGTCCACTTGAATCAGAAATATGGTCCCAGGATTAATACCCCTTTACAGCTGAGCTCCAGCAGCATAGCCGTCAGACCAGATACCGGGGAGCATAGGGCCGGCTCAGCAGCTATAGCCGCTGGAAAGAAGCCGGCCCTCCAGAAGTGTCCGCTCAGCAGCTAACCGGTGAGAGTGGTCCAGCAGCTATAGCCGGCCGGCTCCAGCAGCCATAGGAGGCAGCCAGCCCGGCTCCAGCAGCTAGCCGCCGCGGCTCCAGCGGAAGCCTCAGCCGGCTCCAGCAGCTACCGGTAGCCCAGATCAGCAGAGCCGCCGGCTCCAGCAGCTATAGCCGGCCGCCCTCCAGCAGCCAGCCGCCGCCGCTCCTGCAGTTGCTCAGACAGCAGAGCCGGAGCAGCTATAGGAGCTGCCCAGCAGAGGCTCCGCCCAGCAGCTAAGGGAGCAGCCAGGCAGCCGCGGCTCCAGCTATAGGGCCGCCGGCTCCAGCATAGCCGGAGCAGCCAGGGCCGGCTCCAGCTATGAGCCGCGCCGCTCCAGCAGTAGACGCCGGCTCCAGCAGCAGCCTCGGGCTCCCAGCAGCTATAGCCGGCCTCTCCAGCAGCCGGCCGCTCCAGCAGCTCAGCAGCCGCAGCGAGCCGCGCCCAGCAGCTATAGCCGGCCGGCTCCAGCAGCTATAGCCGGCCGCGCCCAGCAGCTAGCCGCCGGCTCCAGAAGCTATAGCCGGCCGCCGGCTCCAGCAGCAATAGCCGGCCGCCGGCTCCAGCAGCTATAGCCGGCCGCCGGCTCGTTCTGTCACAGAAGGCAGGCAGGCAAAATCCAAAAACAAAAGGAGAAGGACCCAAATGCAGATTAACTAAAGAGCTGCTTTAATGAACAAACAAAATAACTTACTCAAAATAAATCCAGGAATCAAACTCAAAGTCCACGAAACAAAACAAAATTCACTAGGAGCACGAGGAAGCACGAGGAGTACCAACAGGGGAGACATCAATGAACCGACACAGAGAGACACAGAGCTTATACACACAGGCAGTGATTAACAACAGAGGACAGGTGTGGACAGTCAGACACAGGTGAAACTGGTGGAGGTAATCAACAAGGAGGGAAACTGAAGCAGGAAGCAAAACTGGAACCACACACAAGGGAAGGAACTACAAAATAAAACAGGAAACATGGAACATACACAAGAAGCAGATGAGGACTGAAAGACAAAACTGAACTAGAAGCTGAACAAAGGAAACAGGAGGATACAAAGAACCAAAACCAAGGAGTAAATCTGGAACAGGGAGTAACACACATGAAACACAATAAGTCAGACTAACATGAGACACGGAAAAACTAAACATGAAACACAGGAATGTAAAAATAAGACTGAAACAGGGAATACTAAACAAGAATCACGAGGAGTAAAACTAGACATGAAATACAAAGAGTAACTAAACATAACTCAGAATACTGAATACTATAACAGGATCTAACATAAAGCACAAAATACACAGAAACACAAGGACTACAAGAAACACCTAAGAACTAAACACCAAAAATATACAAACTAGGAAACCGAAATACAAAGTAAAACTAAAAACATGGAAATCACAGAACAAGGAAAACACGAGGACTCAAGAACTAAACTTAGCTGTACTGAATAAACCCAGGAAAAACACTAGAGAACAGAGCAGAGATCATGACACGTTCTTTCCATAGACATAATAAAGAGTAGACCGTATTGGCTGCGCGCGCCATCTTGGTCCAGTCTTCCTATCAGGGTTTCCGCTACATGTAATTGATCGTGGCGCACCGCCATGCCTTAAGAATTAGGCGCTTTCACATTAGGCCCAGTTGATTCAAACCGATTCCTCCTCCGCTTCACCCGCAGGCTTGCTTTCACACTCGCAACATCGAACCATGCCCGGCGCACTTGCATATTTACTCAGTCTGAAACAGCAGGTGGCGGTATTCATGTAGCTGGTTTACAACCCTGCAAAGGAGGAGAAAGAAGAAGAAGATTGTTTTTGTTTTGACCCGGCAAAAGTCCGTCCTGCATCCATGGATGATTAAAATCCCTTTAAGATGCCAGCAGCTTCTCTCTTCATATCTGCACATCTACTACAGCTCAGAGGAGGACAGGGGCTCGCTGAGCAGACACAGCGGTTTATGAGGTGACAGGAGACTTTACTGCCTTTGCACCTCCTCTCACTGACTCCAACCTGTGTTCATCTGTAAGGTGTCACAACAGACCTTTATTGGCTGGATTCTGATGATTTCTTTATTGAAGAAAAATGTGTTTAGTTTTTACGATGATGTCATAAAGCTGATTCAACGCTCTGTCCCGTATCCGAGCGCGTTGCATTCACATCTCGCCCAAACGTGCCAGAGTCCACTTGAATCAGGCCCGAGACCACCTCCCCAAGTGGTCCCAGGCCTGGTGCCCGGCGCGCTGCTTGCACACTACCCAAATGAACCGGACTTTGGCCTCAAATGCACTCGGATCCGAACCGGCCCATAGTGTGAAAGCATCCTTAGAATCTTTTTATCAAATGTAATTTGATAATTTGTGATTTTGAATTTTATCTCATTTTTCCACCCTTTTCAACTTCTACCTTTGACTTTCATCTCATTTTTTACCTTTGAAAATCGTGATTTTTAATTTTTTTCATATTTTGACTTTTAAAACTCATGAATTTAATTTTTTTTTTTGCTGACCATTTCAACTCCCAACTTTCACTTTTATCTCATATTTTTTATAGACTTGGAAATAGGGAGGGACATGTAAAGGGCCACAGGCGATTTGAACCCGCCGCCTGCTCATAGGTAGCGCTTAAACCACTCAACCATCTGCGCTCCCCATGATTTTGACTTTGTCTGATTTTTGCCTGTTAAAAATCATAGTTTCAGTAATCTAGCTCATAATTTGCCTTGTAAAAACATTATTTTGACTTAAAATCTGAGATAAAAAGTCAAACTTATAAGTTTTAAAGGTAAAAACATGACATTTAGAGTTTTTAACTCGAAATGTTCAACTTTTAATCACACAATCATTTAGGTTGGCATTTTATGGTTAAATGTTGACCCTGTAGGCCCTCAGGTTAGACCCAGATTCAGACTCGGGCCCCTGCTGTGATTGAGTTTGACACCTGCCCTTAAAGGAAGACGGCAATAAAAGACTGAGAATGAAAGCAGCTGTCACACACCCAGTCTTGGTTCTTTAGACCATAATTCCTACATAGGAGAACCACTCTGAGCTTACACTTGGACATAAACGGACCTCAGACCTGCATGTATACCTCCAGACAACATTCACCTCCGTCCAGCAACACAAACACGAGCACCAAGGGACCAGAGACGCTTTGACACGGATCCATAAAGTAAAGTGTGAGCAGACCGTGTGCAGTGGGTGTGTCGCCCCTTAGCGACAAGATCTGTCTCCAACATCCCGGTCCAAAACCCCTGCTTCTGTCACTGTGGCACGTCTTATTGCTAATTATATGTCAGTGTGGACACCCGTGTGATCTATCGCCCTTCTCATTGATTTTATTTACACTTGCCTGTCTGTGATCTCGTGCAGGTTACTAAGGAATCATGAAACACGGGACGTGATGTTAAACTGTCCGCTGTGCCACTAGGTGGTATACACTTTACCTGAGGGTTTCTTTGGTGTTGAGAGTGACAGGGAGTCTTCCTAGTAGTTCCTCCTGGTGGTTCCCCGATGTTAAGAGCTCCATCAGAGGTGCACCTGGGATATGGACAGGTGTAACTTTGGGACACATCATCAGTGGTGTACCTCTGAGTCATAGGATGTTGACTCAGGATTACAGACTGGCAAGGGTTTCTGGTCCATTGACATCTACTGACATTACAACTGCTTCATCAGAGGAGGAGGGACATTTGGACAGACAGAGGGAGAGGCTGGGATGAAGCAGGAGCCACTGATACCGGTCAGACTAGACCTCAACCATAACCATCAAAAATCAGGCCTAAACAGGGAGCAGGTGGCCTAGTGGTTAAAGGCGCTGCCTGTACGTGAGTGGCCCGGGTTGGAATCCAGCCTGAGGCCCTCTACATGTCTCTCCCCCCCTCTTGACCCTGTTTCTGACTCTATCCACTGTCCTCCTCCATCTAATAAAGGCACAAAAATAAATAAAAACATATCTGTGCCATGGAGAAGATCCTGTCTTTTTTGGTTGAGCATTGATTTTGAGGTTAAAAGTGAGTGGAAACATGTCTCATCTCTTTATTTTGGTAACTAATGTTCCTAAAATCAATACGGGACAAAAGTATACACTTGGAGAGGTTTCTGTTTTTCCCCCATAAAACCATGAAACTCCAACTATGAACAAAATACTGACCCAAGTTAAGGAGGAATATCCAACTCTTTTATCCATAAAGCCTAATTCTTTTAGGACAGTCTTTGGTACCTTTAACCGCTAATTTAGGCCACAACTATGCACAAAAATACCAGCTGGAAATAGAATTGTTTGTTGTTTAAGTTTGTAAAAGCTCATGCTGGAAAAAAAGCATTTTCAACCTCCCTGATCCCTAATTTTTCTGCATATTTTTCAGAATGAAATGCTTCAGATCATTTAACTAATCTTAATATTTGCCAAAGATAACCTGAGTAAATACAAAATACAGATTTTAACTGAGGATTGTATTCATTAGGGGAAAATGCCATCCAAACCTACCAGGCCCTCTAGTGAAATCATGAATTAACTGTGATTAATAACATGTTTTGGAAAGCTGAGTACAGTCTCAGACCACACATCCAGACCTGATTCATTTGATCCAAGATCCTGTGTTTGATCCTGAGGGAGATTTTTGCAAGACCGAGACCAAAGGAAGGTGAAAAGGCTCTTGGAAACCCTAAAAAGACAACCTGGAAGTCTGTGACTAATTCTTATTCCCTACTGATGAGTTTGAAAGTCCAACATCCAAATGAAACACTGAAAGCTTTGGAGAAATTGTAGCAAAAGTCTGATCCCATGGCTGAAGGTGAAAGAAGACTGACTGGCAGTCCAAAGGTTCCTGGTTCAAACCTTAACCAGGTGGGCCAGGTTGATTTTGAAGTCCATTGTCCAAAGGAAGTAACGAAAACCTCAGATGTTCATCTGTAACTCTTTCTGTAGCCTAGAGGGATCCAGGACTACTAGGGAGACTGCAGGGTCCAGTTTCAGATTTTAACAACACTTCGTCAGTCTTGAATATTTGAGTCTAAAGAGGCGGCCGGCTCCAGCAGCTATAGCCGGCTCCAGCAGCTATAGCCGGCCGCTGCCCAGCAGCTATAGCCGGCTGCCCAGCAGCTATAGCCGCCGCCGCTCCAGCAGCCAGCCGCCGCTCCAGCAGCTATAGCCGTCACCGCTCCAGCAGCTATAGCCGGCCGGCCCAGCAGCCAGCCGGCCGGCTCCAGCAGCAGCCGGCCGCCGCCCAGCAGCCAGCCGGCCGCCCAGCAGCTATAGCCGCCGCCGGCTCCAGCAGCAGCCGGCCGGCTCCAGCAGCTTATAGCCGCCGCCTGCTCTGTCACAGAAGGCAGGCAGGCAAAATCCAAAAACAAAAGGAGAAGGACCCAAATGCAGATTAACTAAAGAGCTGCTTTAATGAACAAACAAAATAACTTACTCAAAATAAATCCAGGAATCAAACTCAAAGTCCACGAAACAAAACAAAATTCACTAGGAGCACGAGGAAGCACGAGGAGTACCAACAGGGGAGACATCAATGAACCGACACAGAGAGACACAGAGCTTATACACACAGGCAGTGATTAACAACAGAGGACAGGTGTGGACAGTCAGACACAGGTGAAACTGGTGGAGGTAATCAACAAGGAGGGAAACTGAAGCAGGAAGCAAAACTGGAACCACACACAAGGGAAGGAACTACAAAATAAAACAGGAAACATGGAACATACACAAGAAGCAGATGAGGACTGAAAGACAAAACTGAACTAGAAGCTGAACAAAGGAAACAGGAGGATACAAAGAACCAAAACCAAGGAGTAAATCTGGAACAGGAGTAACACACATGAAACACAATAAGTCAGACTAACATGAGACACGGGAAAAAACTAAACATGAAACACAGGGAATGTAAAACTAAGACTGAAACAGGGAATACTAAACAAGAATCACGAGGAGTAAAACTAGACATGAAATACAAAGAGTAACTAAACATAACTCAGAATACTGAATACTATAACAGGATCTAACATAAAGCACAAAATACACAGAAACACAAGGACTACAAGAAACACCTAAGAACTAAACACCAAAAATATACAAACTAGGAAACCGAAATACAAAGTAAAACTAAAAACATGGAAATCACAGAACAAGGAAAACACGAGGACTCAAGAACTAAACTTAGCTGTACTGAATAAACCCAGGAAAAACACTAGAGAACAGAGCAGAGATCATGACACGTTCTTTCCATAGACATAATAAAGAGTAGACGCCGTATTGGCTGCTGCGGCCGCCATCTTGGTCCAGTCTTCCTATCAGGGTTTCCGCTACATGTAATTGATCGTGGCGCACCGCCATGCCTTAAGAATTAGGGCGCTTTCACATTAGGCCCAGTTGATTCAAACCGATTCCTCCCCCTCCGCCTTCACCCGCAGGCTTGCTTTCACACTCGCAACATCGAACCATGCCCGGGCGCACTTGCATATTTACTCAGTCTGAAACAGCAGGTGGCGGTATTCATGTAGCTGGTTTACAACCCTGCAAAGGAGGAGAAAGAAGAAGAAGATTGTTTTTGTTTTGACCCGGCAAAAAGTCCGTCCTGCATCCATGGATGATTAAAATCCCTTTTAAGATGCCAGCAGCTTCTCTCTTCATATCTGCACATCTACTACAGCTCAGAGGAGGACAGGGGCTCGCGCTGAGCAGACACAGCGGTTTATGAGGTGACAGGAGACTTTTACTGCCTTTGCACCTCCTCTCACTGACTCCAACCTGTGTTCATCTGTAAGGTGTCACAACAGACCTTTATTGGCTGGATTCTGATGATTTCCGCCCTTTATTGAAGAAAAATGTGTTTAGTTTTTACGATGATGTCATAAAGCTGATTCAACGCTCTGTCCCGTATCCGAGCGCGGTTGCATTCACATCTCGTCCAAACCGTGCCAGAGTCCACTTGAATCAGGCCCGAGACCACCTCCCCAAGTGGTCCCAGGCCTGGTGCCCGGGCGCGGTTCGTTTGCATTCACACTACCCAAATGAACCGGACTTTGGCCTCAAATGCACTCGGATCCGGAACCGGGCCCCTAGTGTGAAAGCATCCTTAGAATCTTTTTATCAAATGTAATTTGATAATTTGTGATTTTGAATTTTATCTCATTTTTCCACCCTTTTCAACTTCTACCTTTGACTTTCATCTCATTTTTTACCTTTGAAAATCGTGATTTTTAATTTTTTTCATATTTTGACTTTTAAAACTCATGAATTTAATTTTTTTTTTTGCTGACCATTTCAACTCCCAACTTTCACTTTTATCTCATATTTTTTATAGACTTGGAAATAGGGAGGGACATGTGGCAAAGGGCCACAGGCCGGATTTGAACCCCGGCCGCCTGCGTTCATAGGTAGCGCCTTAAACCACTCAACCATCTGCGCTCCCCATGATTTTGACTTTTGTCTGATTTTTGCCTGTTAAAAATCATAGTTTCAGTAATCTAGCTCATAATTTGCCTTGTAAAAACATTATTTTGACTTAAAATCTGAGATAAAAAGTCAAACTTATAAGTTTTAAAGGTAAAAACATGACATTTAGAGTTTTTAACTCGAAATGTTCAACTTTTAATCACACAATCATTTAGGTTGGCATTTTATGGTTAAATGTTGACCCTGTAGGCCCTCAGGTTAGACCCAGATTCAGACTCGGGCCCCTGCTGTGATTGAGTTTGACACCCCTGCCCTTAAAGGAAGACGGCTTAATAAAAGACTGAGAATGAAAGCAGCTGTCACACCCCAGTCTTGGTTCTTTAGACCATAATTCCTACATAGGGAGAACCACTCTGAGCTTACACTTGGACATAAACGGACCTCAGACCTGCATGTATACCTCCAGACAACATTCACCTCCGTCCAGCAACACAAACACGAGCACCAAGGGACCAGAGACGAAGCTTTGACACGGATCCATAAAGTAAAGTGTGAGCAGACCGTGTGCAGTGGGTGTGTCGCCCCTTAGCGATAAGATCTGTCTCCAACATCCCGGTCCAAAACCCCTGCTTCTGTCACTGTGGCACGTCTTATTGCTAATTATATGTCAGTGTGGACACCCGTGTGATCTATCGCCCTTCTCATTGATTTTATTTACACTTGCCTGTCTGTGATCTCGTGCAGGTTACTAAGGAATCATGAAACACGGGACGTGATGTTAAACTGTCCGCTGTGCCACTAGGTGGTATACACTTTACCTGAGGGTTTCTTTGGTGTTGAGAGTGACAGGAGTCTTCCTAGTAGTTCCTCCTGGTGGTTCCCCGATGTTAAGAGCTCCATCAGAGGTGCACCTGGGATATGGACAGGTGTAACTTTGGGACACATCATCAGTGGTGTACCTCTGAGTCATAGGATGTTGACTCAGGATTACAGACTGGCAAGGGTTTCTGGTCCATTGACATCTACTGACATTACAACTGCTTCATCAGAGGGGAGGAGGGACATTTGGACAGACAGAGGGAGAGGCTGGGATGAAGCAGGAGCCACTGATACCGGTCAGACTAGACCTCAACCATAACCATCAAAAATCAGGCCTAAACAGGGAGCAGGTGGCCTAGTGGTTAAAGGCGCTGCCCGTGTACGTGAGTGGCCCGGGTTGGAATCCAGCCTGAGGCCCTCTACATGTCTCTCCCCCCCTCTTGACCCTGTTTCTGACTCTATCCACTGTCCTCCTCCATCTAATAAAGGCACAAAAATAAATAAAAACATATCTGTGCCATGGAGAAGATCCTGTCTTTTTTGGTTGAGCATTGATTTTGAGGTTAAAAGTGAGTGGAAACATGTCTCATCTCTTTATTTTGGTAACTAATGTTCCTAAAATCAATACGGGACAAAAGTATACACTTGGAGAGGTTTCTGTTTTTCCCCCATAAAACCATGAAACTCCAACTATGAACAAAATACTGACCCAAGTTAAGGAGGAATATCCAACTCTTTTATCCATAAAGCCTAATTCTTTTAGGACAGTCTTTGGTACCTTTAACCGCTAATTTAGGCCACAACTATGCACAAAAATACCAGCTGGAAATAGAATTGTTTGTTGTTTAAGTTTGTAAAAGCTCATGCTGGAAAAAAAGCATTTTCAACCTCCTGATCCCTAATTTTTCTGCATATTTTTCAGAATGAAATGCTTCAGATCATTTAACTAATCTTAATATTTGCCAAAGATAACCTGAGTAAATACAAAATACAGATTTTAACTGAGGATTGTATTCATTAGGGGAAAATGCCATCCAAACCTACCAGGCCCTCTAGTGAAATCATGAATTAACTGTGATTAATAACATGTTTTGGAAAGCTGAGTACAGTCTCAGACCACACATCCAGACCTGATTCATTTGATCCAAGATCCTGTGTTTGATCCTGAGGGAGATTTTTGCAAGACCGAGACCAAAGGAAGGTGAAAAGGCTCTTGGAAACCCTAAAAAGACAACCTGGAAGTCTGTGACTAATTCTTATTCCCTACTGATGAGTTTGAAAGTCCAACATCCAAATGAAACACTGAAAGCTTTGGAGAAATTGTAGCAAAAGTCTGATCCCATGGCTGAAGGTGAAAGAAGACTGACTGGCAGTCCAAAGGTTCCTGGTTCAAACCTTAACCAGGTGGGCCAGGTTGATTTTGAAGTCCATTGTCCAAAGGAAGTAACGAAAACCTCAGATGTTCATCTGTAACTCTTTCTGTAGCCTAGAGGGATCCAGGACTACTAGGGAGACTGCAGGGTCCAGTTTCAGATTTTAACAACACTTCGTCAGTCTTGAATATTTGAGTCTAAAGAGGCGGCCGGCTCCAGCAGCTATAGCCGGCCGCCGGCTCCAGCAGCTATAGCCGGCCGCCGGCTCCAGCAGCTATAGCCGGCCGCCGGCTCCAGCAGCTATAGCCGGCCGCCGGCTCCAGCAGCTATAGCCGGCCGCCGGCTCGTTCTGTCACAGAAGGCAGGCAGGCAAAATCCAAAAACAAAAGGAGAAGGACCCAAATGCAGATTAACTAAAGAGCTGCTTTAATGAACAAACAAAATAACTTACTCAAAATAAATCCAGGAATCAAACTCAAAGTCCACGAAACAAAACAAAATTCACTAGGAGCACGAGGAAGCACGAGGAGTACCAACAGGGGAGACATCAATGAACCGACACAGAGAGACACAGAGCTTATACACACAGGCAGTGATTAACAACAGAGGACAGGTGTGGACAGTCAGACACAGGTGAAACTGGTGGAGGTAATCAACAAGGAGGGAAACTGAAGCAGGAAGCAAAACTGGAACCACACACAAGGGAAGGAACTACAAAATAAAACAGGAAACATGGAACATACACAAGAAGCAGATGAGGACTGAAAGACAAAACTGAACTAGAAGCTGAACAAAGGAAACAGGAGGATACAAAGAACCAAAACCAAGGAGTAAATCTGGAACAGGGAGTAACACACATGAAACACAATAAGTCAGACTAACATGAGACACGGGAAAAAACTAAACATGAAACACAGGGAATGTAAAACTAAGACTGAAACAGGGAATACTAAACAAGAATCACGAGGAGTAAAACTAGACATGAAATACAAAGAGTAACTAAACATAACTCAGAATACTGAATACTATAACAGGATCTAACATAAAGCACAAAATACACAGAAACACAAGGACTACAAGAAACACCTAAGAACTAAACACCAAAAATATACAAACTAGGAAACCGAAATACAAAGTAAAACTAAAAACATGGAAATCACAGAACAAGGAAAACACGAGGACTCAAGAACTAAACTTAGCTGTACTGAATAAACCCAGGAAAAACACTAGAGAACAGAGCAGAGATCATGACACGTTCTTTCCATAGACATAATAAAGAGTAGACGCCGTATTGGCTGCTGCGGCCGCCATCTTGGTCCAGTCTTCCTATCAGGGTTTCCGCTACATGTAATTGATCGTGGCGCACCGCCATGCCTTAAGAATTAGGGCGCTTTCACATTAGGCCCAGTTGATTCAAACCGATTCCTCCCCCTCCGCCTTCACCCGCAGGCTTGCTTTCACACTCGCAACATCGAACCATGCCCGGGCGCACTTGCATATTTACTCAGTCTGAAACAGCAGGTGGCGGTATTCATGTAGCTGGTTTACAACCCTGCAAAGGAGGAGAAAGAAGAAGAAGATTGTTTTTGTTTTGACCCGGCAAAAAGTCCGTCCTGCATCCATGGATGATTAAAATCCCTTTTAAGATGCCAGCAGCTTCTCTCTTCATATCTGCACATCTACTACAGCTCAGAGGAGGACAGGGGCTCGCGCTGAGCAGACACAGCGGTTTATGAGGTGACAGGAGACTTTTACTGCCTTTGCACCTCCTCTCACTGACTCCAACCTGTGTTCATCTGTAAGGTGTCACAACAGACCTTTATTGGCTGGATTCTGATGATTTCCGCCCTTTATTGAAGAAAAATGTGTTTAGTTTTTACGATGATGTCATAAAGCTGATTCAACGCTCTGTCCCGTATCCGAGCGCGGTTGCATTCACATCTCGTCCAAACCGTGCCAGAGTCCACTTGAATCAGGCCCGAGACCACCTCCCCAAGTGGTCCCAGGCCTGGTGCCCGGGCGCGGTTCGTTTGCATTCACACTACCCAAATGAACCGGACTTTGGCCTCAAATGCACTCGGATCCGGAACCGGGCCCCTAGTGTGAAAGCATCCTTAGAATCTTTTTATCAAATGTAATTTGATAATTTGTGATTTTGAATTTTATCTCATTTTTCCACCCTTTTCAACTTCTACCTTTGACTTTCATCTCATTTTTTACCTTTGAAAATCGTGATTTTTAATTTTTTTCATATTTTGACTTTTAAAACTCATGAATTTAATTTTTTTTTTTGCTGACCATTTCAACTCCCAACTTTCACTTTTATCTCATATTTTTTATAGACTTGGAAATAGGGAGGGACATGTGGCAAAGGGCCACAGGCCGGATTTGAACCCCGGCCGCCTGCGTTCATAGGTAGCGCCTTAAACCACTCAACCATCTGCGCTCCCCATGATTTTGACTTTTGTCTGATTTTTGCCTGTTAAAAATCATAGTTTCAGTAATCTAGCTCATAATTTGCCTTGTAAAAACATTATTTTGACTTAAAATCTGAGATAAAAAGTCAAACTTATAAGTTTTAAAGGTAAAAACATGACATTTAGAGTTTTTAACTCGAAATGTTCAACTTTTAATCACACAATCATTTAGGTTGGCATTTTATGGTTAAATGTTGACCCTGTAGGCCCTCAGGTTAGACCCAGATTCAGACTCGGGCCCCTGCTGTGATTGAGTTTGACACCCCTGCCCTTAAAGGAAGACGGCTTAATAAAAGACTGAGAATGAAAGCAGCTGTCACACCCCAGTCTTGGTTCTTTAGACCATAATTCCTACATAGGGAGAACCACTCTGAGCTTACACTTGGACATAAACGGACCTCAGACCTGCATGTATACCTCCAGACAACATTCACCTCCGTCCAGCAACACAAACACGAGCACCAAGGGACCAGAGACGAAGCTTTGACACGGATCCATAAAGTAAAGTGTGAGCAGACCGTGTGCAGTGGGTGTGTCGCCCCTTAGCGACAAGATCTGTCTCCAACATCCCGGTCCAAAACCCCTGCTTCTGTCACTGTGGCACGTCTTATTGCTAATTATATGTCAGTGTGGACACCCGTGTGATCTATCGCCCTTCTCATTGATTTTATTTACACTTGCCTGTCTGTGATCTCGTGCAGGTTACTAAGGAATCATGAAACACGGGACGTGATGTTAAACTGTCCGCTGTGCCACTAGGTGGTATACACTTTACCTGAGGGTTTCTTTGGTGTTGAGAGTGACAGGGAGTCTTCCTAGTAGTTCCTCCTGGTGGTTCCCCGATGTTAAGAGCTCCATCAGAGGTGCACCTGGGATATGGACAGGTGTAACTTTGGGACACATCATCAGTGGTGTACCTCTGAGTCATAGGATGTTGACTCAGGATTACAGACTGGCAAGGGTTTCTGGTCCATTGACATCTACTGACATTACAACTGCTTCATCAGAGGGGAGGAGGGACATTTGGACAGACAGAGGGAGAGGCTGGGATGAAGCAGGAGCCACTGATACCGGTCAGACTAGACCTCAACCATAACCATCAAACATCAGGCCTAAACAGGGAGCAGGTGGCCTAGTGGTTAAAGGCGCTGCCCGTGTACGTGAGTGGCCCGGGTTGGAATCCAGCCTGAGGCCCTCTACATGTCTCTCCCCCCCTCTTGACCCTGTTTCTGACTCTATCCACTGTCCTCCTCCATCTAATAAAGGCACAAAAATAAATAAAAACATATCTGTGCCATGGAGAAGATCCTGTCTTTTTTGGTTGAGCATTGATTTTGAGGTTAAAAGTGAGTGGAAACATGTCTCATCTCTTTATTTTGGTAACTAATGTTCCTAAAATCAATACGGGACAAAAGTATACACTTGGAGAGGTTTCTGTTTTTCCCCCATAAAACCATGAAACTCCAACTATGAACAAAATACTGACCCAAGTTAAGGAGGAATATCCAACTCTTTTATCCATAAAGCCTAATTCTTTTAGGACAGTCTTTGGTACCTTTAACCGCTAATTTAGGCCACAACTATGCACAAAAATACCAGCTGGAAATAGAATTGTTTGTTGTTTAAGTTTGTAAAAGCTCATGCTGGAAAAAAAGCATTTTCAACCTCCCTGATCCCTAATTTTTCTGCATATTTTTCAGAATGAAATGCTTCAGATCATTTAACTAATCTTAATATTTGCCAAAGATAACCTGAGTAAATACAAAATACAGATTTTAACTGAGGATTGTATTCATTAGGGGAAAATGCCATCCAAACCTACCAGGCCCTCTAGTGAAATCATGAATTAACTGTGATTAATAACATGTTTTGGAAAGCTGAGTACAGTCTCAGACCACACATCCAGACCTGATTCATTTGATCCAAGATCCTGTGTTTGATCCTGAGGGAGATTTTTGCAAGACCGAGACCAAAGGAAGGTGAAAAGGCTCTTGGAAACCCTAAAAAGACAACCTGGAAGTCTGTGACTAATTCTTATTCCCTACTGATGAGTTTGAAAGTCCAACATCCAAATGAAACACTGAAAGCTTTGGAGAAATTGTAGCAAAAGTCTGATCCCATGGCTGAAGGTGAAAGAAGACTGACTGGCAGTCCAAAGGTTCCTGGTTCAAACCTTAACCAGGTGGGCCAGGTTGATTTTGAAGTCCATTGTCCAAAGGAAGTAACGAAAACCTCAGATGTTCATCTGTAACTCTTTCTGTAGCCTAGAGGGATCCAGGACTACTAGGGAGACTGCAGGGTCCAGTTTCAGATTTTAACAACACTTCGTCAGTCTTGAATATTTGAGTCTAAAGAGAAAAAGGAGAATCTTTGGGAACTTCTAGAAATGTTTGTCTCTGTGGCAAAGAAGAAGAGTGGTCTGTCTGGCAGTCTGAAGGTGGCAGGTTCAAATCTTAATATGACTTTGTCAATTTTCCAGCTGTGACTCCAAATAGACAAGAGGAAACCTCTGGAAGCCTGCAGCAAGTGTCTGCTTTGGTAGTCTAGAGAGATAAAGGATTGCTTGGGAGTCTGAAGGTGGCAGGTTCAAATCCTACTTAGGCTTGGTCAGTTTTTAAGAGCTGAGTCTGAAGAAAGAAGGGAAAATCTTTAGGAGATGATAGCAGGTGTCTGTTTATGTGGGCTAGGGAGGTAGAGGTCTGTCTGGGAGTCTGAAGGTAGCAGGTTCAAGTCTTACCATGGCTGGGTGACAACTTGAGTTCAAAGTGAGAAGGGAAACCTCTGGAAGTCTCAGGGGAGAGGTTGTGAATTTTAAAGTCCAACATCCCAAATGAAGATGATAAATGTGCCAGGAGAAGACCTCCCAGTGTGAAAGGTACCAGTGGCGCAGTGGGTTCAGCACACTCTCAAGCACCCGAGTGTGCATGAGCACCTGTGGCGGGAGAGGCTGGGGTTCAGAACCCAGTTCCACCAGTACCTGGATCAAGCAGTGCCCTGTGGAAAGGGGCCAGGGGGGGCTATCTCCCCCCTGGTGTCTCATGACATGTATCAGCAGGGGTTATGCATCACAAAGGTGAGTACAAGTTGCTAATTTTATACTCGTCTACTGTAACTGTCATCAATATTGAGACTGCTCCAGCAGCTATAGCCGGCCGCCGGCTCCAGCAGCTATAGCCGGCCGCCGGCTCCAGCAGCTATAGCCGGCCGCCGGCTCCAGCAGCTATCCCGACCGCCGGCTCCAGCAGCTATAGCCGGCCGCCGGCTCCAGCAGCTATAGCCGGCCGCCGGCTCCAGCAGCTATAGCCGGCCGCCGGCTCCAGCAGCTATAGCCGGCCGCCGGCTCCAGCAGCTATAGCCGGCCGCCGGCTCCAGCAGCTATAGCCGGCCGGCTCCAGCAGCTACAGCCGGCCGCCGGCTCCAGCAGCTACAGCCGGCCGCCGGCTCCAGCCGCTACAGCCGGCCGGCGGCTCCAGCAGCTACAGCCGGCCGGCGGCTGCAGCAGCTATAGCCGGCCGCCCGGCTCCAGCAGCCGGCCGCCGGCTCCAGCAGCTATAGCCGGCCGCCGGCTCCAGCAGCTATAGCCGGCCGCCGGCTCCAGCAGCTATAGCCGGCCGCCGGCTCCAGCAGCTATAGCCGGCCGCCGGCTCCAGCAGCTATAGCCGGCCGCCGGCTCCAGCAGCTACAGCCGGCCGCCGGCTCCAGCAGCTACAGCCGGCCGCCGGCTCCAGCAGCTCAGCAGCTATATAGCCGGCCGCCCGGCTCCAGCAGCTATAGCCGGCCGCCGGCTCCAGCAGCTATAGCCGGCCGCCGGCTCCAGCAGCTATAGCCGGCCGCCGGCTCCAGCAGCTATAGCCGGCCGCCGGCTCCAGCAGCTATAGCCGGCCGGCTCCAGCAGCCAGCCGGCCGCCGGCTCCAGCAGCTATAGCCGGCCGCCGGCTCCAGCAGCTATAGCCGGCAGCCGGCTCCAGCAGCTATAGCCGGCCGCCGGCTCCAGCAGCTATAGCCGGCCGCCGGCTCCAGCAGCTATAGCCGGCCGCCGGCTCCAGCAGCTATAGCCGGCCGCCGGCTCCAGCAGCTATAGCCGGCCGCCGGCTCCAGCAGCTATAGCCGGCCGCCGGCTCCAGCAGCTATAGCCGGCCGCCGGCTCCAGCAGCTATAGCCGGCCGCCGGCTCCAGCAGCTATAGACCGCCGCCGGCTCCAGCAGCTATAGCCGACCGCCGGCTCCAGCAGCTATAGCCCGGCCGCCGGCTCCAGCAGCTATAGCCGACGCCCGGCTCCAGCAGCTATAGCCGGCCGCCCGGCTCCAGCAGCTATAGCCGGCGCCCGGCTCCAGCAGCTATAGCCGGCCGCCCGGCTCCAGCAGCTATAGCTGTCAGGAAGGCAAAATCCAAAAACAAAAGGAGAAGGACCCAAATGCAGATGAACTGAAGGAACTGATTTAATTAACAAACAACAGAAGTTACTACAAATAAATCCAGACATCAAAACTAAAGTCCATGAAACAAACCAAAATCCAGTGGAGGCACGAAGAAAGCACGAGGAGTAACAACGGGGAAGACATCAATGAACCGACACAGAGAGACACAGAGCTTATACACACAGGCAGTGATTAACAACAGAGGACAGGTGTGGACAGTCAGACACAGGTGAAACTGGTGGAGGTAATCAACAAGGAGGGAAACTGAAGCAGGAAGCAAAACTGGAACCACACACAAGGGAAGGAACTACAAAATAAAACAGGAAACATGGAACATACACAAGAAGCAGATGAGGACTGAAAGACAAAACTGAACTAGAAGCTGAACAAAGGAAACAGGAGGATACAAAGAACCAAAACCAAGGAGTAAATCTGGAACAGGGAGTAACACACATGAAACACAATAAGTCAGACTAACATGAGACACGGAAAAAACTAAACATGAAACACAGGGAATGTAAAACTAAGACTGAAACAGGGAATACTAAACAAGAATCACGAGGAGTAAAACTAGACATGAAATACAAAGAGTAACTAAACATAACTCAGAATACTGAATACTATAACAGGATCTAACATAAAGCACAAAATACACAGAAACACAAGGACTACAAGAAACACCTAAGAACTAAACACCAAAAATATACAAACTAGGAAACCGAAATACAAAGTAAAACTAAAAACATGGAAATCACAGAACAAGGAAAACACGAGGACTCAAGAACTAAACTTAGCTGTACTGAATAAACCCAGGAAAAACACTAGAGAACAGAGCAGAGATCATGACACGTTCTTTCCATAGACATAATAAAGAGTAGACGCCGTATTGGCTGCTGCGGCCATCTTGGTCCAGTCTTCCTATCAGGGTTTCCGCTACATGTAATTGATCGTGGCGCACCGCCATGCCTTAAGAATTAGGCGCCACATTAGGCCCAGTTGATTCAAACCGATTCCTCCCCTCCGCCTTCACCCGCAGGCTTGCTTTCACACTAGCAACATTGAACCGTGCCCGGGCACACTTGCATATTTACTCAGTCTGAAACAGCAGGTGGCGGTATTCATGTAGCTGGTTTACAACCCTGCAAAGGAGGAGAAAGAAGAAGAAGATTGTTTTTGTTTTGACCCGGCAAAAAGTCCGTCCTGCATCCATGGATGATTAAAATCCCTTTTAAGATGCCAGCAGCTTCTCTCTTCATATCTGCACATCTACTACAGCTCAGAGGAGGACAGGGGCTCGCGCTGAGCAGACACAGCGGTTTATGAGGTGACAGGAGACTTTTACTGCCTTTGCACCTCCTCTCACTGACTCCAACCTGTGTTCATCTGTAAGGTGTCACAACAGACCTTTATTGGCTGGATTCTGATGATTTCCGCCCTTTATTGAAGAAAAATGTGTTTAGTTTTTACGATGATGTCATAAAGCTGATTCAACGCTCTGTCCCGTATCCGGCGCGTTGCATTCACATCTCGTCCAAACCGTGCCAGAGTCCACTTGAATCAGGCCCGAGACCACCTCCCAAGTGGTCCCAGGCCTGGTGCCCGGGCGCGGTTCGATTGCATTCACACTACCCAAATGAACCGGACTTTGGCCTCAAATGCACTCGGATCCGGAACCGGGCCCCTAGTGTGAAAGCATCCTTAGAATCTTTTTATCAAATGTAATTTGATAATTTGTGATTTTGAATTTTATCTCATTTTTCCACCCTTTTCAACTTCTACCTTTGACTTTCATCTCATTTTTTACCTTTGAAAATCGTGATTTTTAATTTTTTTCATATTTTGACTTTTAAAACTCATGAATTTAATTTTTTTTTTTGCTGACCATTTCAACTCCCAACTTTCACTTTTATCTAATATTTTTATAGACTTGGAAATAGGAGGGACATGTGGCAAGGGCCACAGGCCGGATTTGAACCCCGCCGCCATGCTCATAGGTAGCGCCTTAAACCACTCAACCATCTGCGCTCCCCATGATTTTGACTTTTGTCTGATTTTTGCCTGTTAAAAATCATAGTTTCAGTAATCTAGCTCATAATTTGCCTTGTAAAAACATTATTTTGACTTAAAATCTGAGATAAAAAGTCAAACTTATAAGTTTTAAAGGTAAAAACATGACATTTAGAGTTTTTAACTCGAAATGTTCAACTTTTAATCACACAATCATTTAGGTTGGCATTTTATGGTTAAATGTTGACCCTGTAGGCCCTCAGGTTAGACCCAGATTCAGACTCGGGCCCCTGCTGTGATTGAGTTTGACACCCCTGCCCTTAAAGGAAGACGGCTTAATAAAAGACTGAGAATGAAAGCAGCTGTCACACCCCAGTCTTGGTTCTTTAGACCATAATTCCTACATAGGGAGAACCACTCTGAGCTTACACTTGGACATAAACGGACCTCAGACCTGCATGTATACCTCCAGACAACATTCACCTCCGTCCAGCAACACAAACACGAGCACCAAGGGACCAGAGACGAAGCTTTGACACGGATCCATAAAGTAAAGTGTGAGCAGACCGTGTGCAGTGGGTGTGTCGCCTAGCGATAAGATCTGTCTCCAACATCCCGGTCCAAAACCCCTGCTTCTGTCACTGTGGCACGTCTTATTGCTAATTATATGTCAGTGTGGACACCCGTGTGATCTATCGCCCTTCTCATTGATTTTATTTACACTTGCCTGTCTGTGATCTCGTGCAGGTTACTAAGGAATCATGAAACACGGGACGTGATGTTAAACTGTCCGCTGTGCCACTAGGTGGTATACACTTTACCTGAGGGTTTCTTTGGTGTTGAGAGTGACAGGGAGTCTTCCTAGTAGTTCCTCCTGGTGGTTCCCCGATGTTAAGAGCTCCATCAGAGGTGCACCTGGGATATGGACAGGTGTAACTTTGGGACACATCATCAGTGGTGTACCTCTGAGTCATAGGATGTTGACTCAGGATTACAGACTGGCAAGGGTTTCTGGTCCATTGACATCTACTGACATTACAACTGCTTCATCAGAGGGGAGGAGGGACATTTGGACAGACAGAGGGAGAGGCTGGGATGAAGCAGGAGCCACTGATACCGGTCAGACTAGACCTCAACCATAACCATCAAAAATCAGGCCTAAACAGGGAGCAGGTGGCCTAGTGGTTAAAGGCGCTGCCCGTGTACGTGAGTGGCCCGGGTTGGAATCCAGCCTGAGGCCCTCTACATGTCTCTCCCCCCCTCTTGACCCTGTTTCTGACTCTATCCACTGTCCTCCTCCATCTAATAAAGGCACAAAAATAAATAAAAACATATCTGTGCCATGGAGAAGATCCTGTCTTTTTTGGTTGAGCATTGATTTTGAGGTTAAAAGTGAGTGGAAACATGTCTCATCTCTTTATTTTGGTAACTAATGTTCCTAAAATCAATACGGACAAAAGTATACACTTGGAGAGGTTTCTGTTTTTCCCCATAAAACCATGAAACTCCAACTATGAACAAAATACTGACCCAAGTTAAGGAGGAATATCCAACTCTTTTATCCATAAAGCCTAATTCTTTTAGGACAGTCTTTGGTACCTTTAACCGCTAATTTAGGCCACAACTATGCACAAAAATACCAGCTGGAAATAGAATTGTTTGTTGTTTAAGTTTGTAAAAGCTCATGCTGGAAAAAAAGCATTTTCAACCTCCCTGATCCCTAATTTTTCTGCATATTTTTCAGAATGAAATGCTTCAGATCATTTAACTAATCTTAATATTTGCCAAAGATAACCTGAGTAAATACAAAATACAGATTTTAACTGAGGATTGTATTCATTAGGGGAAAATGCCATCCAAACCTACCAGGCCCTCTAGTGAAATCATGAATTAACTGTGATTAATAACATGTTTTGGAAAGCTGAGTACAGTCTCAGACCACACATCCAGACCTGATTCATTTGATCCAAGATCCTGTGTTTGATCCTGAGGAGATTTTTGCAAGACCGAGACCAAAGGAAGGTGAAAAGGCTCTTGGAAACCCTAAAAAGACAACCTGGAAGTCTGTGACTAATTCTTATTCCCTACTGATGAGTTTGAAAGTCCAACATCCAAATGAAACACTGAAAGCTTTGGAGAAATTGTAGCAAAAGTCTGATCCCATGGCTGAAGGTGAAAGAAGACTGACTGGCAGTCCAAAGGTTCCTGGTTCAAACCTTAACCAGGTGGGCCAGGTTGATTTTGAAGTCCATTGTCCAAAGGAAGTAACGAAAACCTCAGATGTTCATCTGTAACTCTTTCTGTAGCCTAGAGGGATCCAGGACTACTAGGGAGACTGCAGGGTCCAGTTTCAGATTTTAACAACACTTCGTCAGTCTTGAATATTTGAGTCTAAAGAGAAAAAGGAGAATCTTTGGGAACTTCTAGAAATGTTTGTCTCTGTGGCAAAGAAGAAGAGTGGTCTGTCTGGCAGTCTGAAGGTGGCAGGTTCAAATCTTAATATGACTTTGTCAATTTTCCAGCTGTGACTCCAAATAGACAAGAGGAAACCTCTGGAAGCCTGCAGCAAGTGTCTGCTTTGGTAGTCTAGAGAGATAAAGGATTGCTTGGGAGTCTGAAGGTGGCAGGTTCAAATCCTACTTAGGCTTGGTCAGTTTTTAAGAGCTGAGTCTGAAGAAAGAAGGGAAAATCTTTAGGAGATGATAGCAGGTGTCTGTTTATGTGGGCTAGGGAGGTAGAGGTCTGTCTGGGAGTCTGAAGGTAGCAGGTTCAAGTCTTACCATGGCTGGGTGACAACTTGAGTTCAAAGTGAGAAGGGAAACCTCTGGAAGTCTCAGGGGAGAGGTTGTGAATTTTAAAGTCCAACATCCCAAATGAAGATGATAAATGTGCCAGGAGAAGACCTCCCAGTGTGAAAGGTACCAGTGGCGCAGTGGGTTCAGCACACTCTCAAGCACCCGAGTGTGCATGAGCACCTGTGGCGGGAGAGGCTGGGGTTCAGAACCCAGTTCCACCAGTACCTGGATCAAGCAGTGCCCTGTGGAAAGGGGCCAGGGGGGGCTATCTCCCCCCTGGTGTCTCATGACATGTATCAGCAGGGGTTATGCATCACAAAGGTGAGTACAAGTTGCTAATTTTATACTCGTCTACTGTAACTGTCATCAATATTGAGACTGCTCCAGCAGCTATAGCCGGCCGCCGGCTCCAGCAGCTATAGCCGGCCGCCGGCTCCAGCAGCTATAGCCGGCCGCCGGCTCCAGCAGCTATAGCCGGCCGCCGGCTCCAGCAGCTATAGCCGGCCGCCGGCTCCAGCAGCTATAGCCGGCCGCCCAGCAGCTATAGCCGGCCGCCCGCTCCAGCAGCAAGACCCCTCCGCCGGCTCCAGCAGCTATAGCCGGCCGCCGGCTCCAGCAGCTATAGCCGGCCGCCGGCTCCAGCAGCTATAGCCGCCGCCGGCTCCAGCAGCTATAGCCGGCCGGCTCCAGCCGCTATAGCCGGCCGCCGGCTCCAGCAGCTATAGCCGGCCGCCGGCTCCAGCAGCTATAGCCGGCCGCCGGCTCCAGCAGCTATAGCCGGCCGCCGGCTCCAGCAGCTATAGCCGGCCGCCGGCTCCAGCAGCTATAGCCGGCCGCCGGCTCCAGCAGCTACACCGCCGGCTCCAGCAGCGATAGCCGGCCGCCGGCTCCAGCAGCTATAGCCGGCCGCCGGCTCCAGCAGCTATAGCCGGCCGCCGGCTCCAGCAGCTATAGCCGCCGCCGCCGGCTCCAGCAGCCGGCCGCCGGCTCCAGCAGCTATAGCCGCGCGGCTCCAGCAGCTAAGCCGGCCGCCAGCAGCTATAGCCGGCCGGCTCCAGCAGCTATAGCCGGCCGCCGGCTCCAGCAGCTATAGCCGGCCGCCGGCTCCAGCAGCTATAGCCGGCCGCCGGCTCCAGCAGCTATAGCCGGCCGCCGGCTCCAGCAGCTATAGCCGGCCGCCGGCTCCAGCAGCTATAGCCGGCCGGCTCCAGCAGCTATAGCCGGCCGCCGGCTCCCGCAGCTATATCCGGCCGCCGGCTCCAGCAGCTATAGGCGGGCGCCGGCTCCAGCAGCTATAGCCGGCCGCCGGCTCCAGCAGCTATAGCCGGCCGCCGGCTCCAGCAGCTATAGCCGGCCGCCCAGCCCAGCAGCTATAGCCGGCCGCCGGCTCCAGCAGCTATAGCCGGCCGCCCAGCAGCCAGCCGCCGCCGGCTCCAGCAGCTATAGCCGGCCGCCGGCTCCAGCAGCTATAGCCGGCCGCTCCAGCAGCTATAGCCGGCCGGCTCCAGCAGCTATAGCCGCCGCCGGCTCCAGCAGCCACCGTGCCGCCGGCTCCAGCAGCTATAGCCGCCGCCGGCTCCAGCAGCTATAGCCGGCCGGCTCCAGCAGCGGCAGCCGCCGCCCGGCTCCAGCAGCTATAGCCGGCCGCCGGCTCCAGCAGCTATAGCCGGCCGCCGGCTCCAGCAGCTATAGCCGGCCGCCGGCTCCAGCAGCTATAGCCGGCCGCCGGCTCCAGCAGCTATAGCCGGCCGCCGGCTCCAGCAGCTATAGCCGGCCGCCGGCTCCAGCAGCTATAGCCGGCCGCCGGCTCCAGCAGCTATAGCCGGCCGCCGGCTCCAGCAGCTATAGCCGGCCGCCGGCTCCAGCCGTTAAAATTCATTGCAACAATAGTCTTGAATTATTTTCACATTCCTTTATTACTGACTTACAAAAGCTGTCATTTTTTTTCTTTAAACCATGTCTGCAAAAACACATAAAAATAGTTACAAAGGATTTTACCATTTTATGAATATTGGTACATAAGGTCTTTAAATAGCAAATATTTAATCAGATATTCAGAGATTTAAAACCCATGGTGTTAAAAACAGAGATTTATTTCATAAGATGCCAGAAGGAAAGACACACGAATACCTGTAAGCAAAGTTTAAGCTCCTAAACATCGTCAGTGTATCTGTTCGGTTTCAGCAACCCTTGAATAAATAAATCCACTAAAACTGGGACTCTAGGACTTTCATCTGTGAGACCAGACTGGTCTAAACAACTGACAGAACAGACCTTCAGAGTATCAAGGCAGGAATTTACTTCCATGTGGTGAACCTCAGCACTCTAGATCCTCTTCACTCCTGTTTTTCACTTCCATACTCGTATGTTTTCTACTCCACGTGTATTTGAACAGAATTTATTTCATGTTAATGATCAGGAGAAAGAAGTCGTAGAGAAAATTAATCCATCAAAAATTCAAACACCTGTGAGCCAGAGCAGACGTTAGCCTGCAGGTTTTTTTAAATGAAAAAATAAAAAAACTAACCATTAAAACAATAGAATCTGACTTTTAGTTTTCATGACAGCCCGCAGAAACTCTCACTGAGCTCCCACAGCTTCTTGGCTGCTGCCTCGTCTCTCGCCTTAAGGTTGACCTGTGGAGCGCAGCGGGAGAAGTAGTGTCCGCTGAGGTGTTCGATTCCCGGAGCAAGGGCGCAGTGGAGCGTCGTCTGAGCTCCCGAAACAGCGTCCACGCAGAGAGGAAGGACCAGGGGAGTCACTACCAGCTTCCACAGGAAGCCTGTGTACCGACCCAGCTCCGTCTTTATGACTCCTGGAAGAAGGGAACAAATAAGTTTAGAAAAACATGGATTTAAAATAACTGTACAGAGGACCAACTCTGCCCAAAATGCACAAAAATAACAGACTCACATGGATTACTGTATGTATATAATCCAGGCCTACATACTTTACCTGGGTGCTGGTTAACATGATCTTCTTTATGCACATGCTCAGTATTGATATAAACCAGGCCTACAGTCGAATATTACCTGGGTGCATGCTGTAACAGGTGACCTCGGAGTCCTCCAGCCTCTTGGCGAGCTCGATGGTGAACAGGACGTTGCACAGTTTGCTGTGGCAGTATTTCTGGAAGAGCTGGAAGTCGTTGTTGCCCAGACTTAGATCTCTGTGGGTCCTCAGACAATTGAAATCCACCTTCCCTCCTTTGTGGCCTTCGGAGGACACCGTCACCACGCGACTCGGCCCGCTCGCCTTCAGGCGGTCCAGGAGCAACACCGTCAACAGGAAGTGGCCCAGGTGATTGACGCCAAAGATCATCCCCACGCCGTCCTCTGTCATTCCGCCCGTGAACACGCCTGGAGATGGAACATCAGGAACAATCGAGCAGAAACAGAAATAAGGTTAACCTGAGAGTCATGAACCAGAGCAGCCATAACTGACCTGAAACTGGATCAAAGTCAAACCGGCGTTGTTGATGAGGATGTCCAGTCTGGACTCTGATTGGAGGAAGTTTTCAGCGAATGATCGAACAGACTGAAGACTGGACAGATCCAGCTGCATGAAGATCACCTGGTGGTTCCCCGTCTCCTAAACCCGGGTATCAAGACAGAGATGTTAGGAAAGCTCCCAGAAGGAGCTTTTGTACCCATGGGAACGATGGCGCTGGTGCTGGCTGAGGTCTGACCGATGCAGACAGAGGTGACGGGGACCGACTAGCCCTGTGGTACACCACATGGACCCAAAACTACAGTATTAAAATGATTCTAGTCAAATTAACACCTCTACAGAAAGCAGGGCAACATTACCCATGAGCCTCCAGTCAGTCATTACCTGGATGATGTCCTTGATGGCGGCCTCGGCTCGTCCCTGGTCCCTGCAGGCCATGATGACCCTCGCCCCTCTCCTCGCCAGGTCCATTGCTGTGGTCTTACCGATGCCGGTGTTTGCTCCTGAAGACCAAATTAAACCCAGTCAGAGGTATTTTTAATCAGCATGGCTGACCTGCCAGAGTGTTTGGAATAAAACCGCTGCTGAGTGAATTTCATGTAGCTGTGGTACGGATCGGTTCACTGGGTCTCGTGACTCTTTTCATCTCCTGCCTGTTCTTCTTGTCTAACCGACCCTTAAAGACGTTGGAACATGAACTCCAGGCTCCCTGAAGATAAAGGAACTGCGAGTGTGACCTTTGACTCTCATATATAACAGCGCTTACCTGTTCAGAGAGCTAAAGCTCCTGTTTTTATCAGAGCAGCGGCCTCAGAGCCAGATAGTGGACTTTGGCAGTTATTCTTACTTATACTGAGTTTCTAATTGAAAGGCTTCATGCTGATCTGACAGGACCAGGCAGTTTTATCATTCTCATGGATAGCTAGGACTAAAAATGATGGATAATTACTTAAGAGAATAGAAAGGTTAATGCTGGCTTTAACAATAAAGGACATGGAAAATAATCTGGCCAAAGAAACACGAGGATGTAGATTAACACCACAGATGTTATAAAACTTTAACACAAGATGGAACAATATTTACTGTATAATAGAATATGATGGGATAATACAATACCATAGGACTCAACACAATCCAGTAAGATATAGAATTCATTATTCATTCATTATTATTATCATCATTATTATTATTATCATTTTACCATCATTGTTTATTATCATTATTATCATCATCATTGTTTTATTGTTATTGTTCATCATCATTGTTCTTTTTGTTGTTATTATTATCATCATCATCATCATTATTAATATTATTATTCTATTTTTATTATTATCATTGTTGTTGTTGTTATTTAGGGCTGACAGCCTCAAGTGGATTGGTCGATTAATAGGTCGATGACCTCATGTCTGACCAAAATCCAACTGGATGAACAATCACATGTGCTACTTTGATTGGAAGAATCCTTTTTTTTTTTTTTTTTTTTTTCAGGGTCTGAGAAGGGAGGTGTCATGTGTTTTTATTATTTCAGTTTTCTAGTGTTACAAAATATAATTAACAAAAAATAACTATGAATATAACTATTCAAATATAATTAACTCGTGCCTTTAAGGGTAATTAATTACAGGTTAAATACGCAGAAAGTCAAAACAGTGTCACTAGGACCCTCCCACCAAAGCCAGTGAAGCACGTTTATACTCCGTTTCCCGTTAATTGACGACGTGTTGAAAAAGTCAGCATTGTGGCAACATTTTGTTAAAAAGGATTATTATTTAACTACAACATAAGGTGGTTATACTGCAAACATTGTAAGATTTTTAAGTTCATTTTGGGTTCATTTTGAATTTTAATTACCACCTGAATGCACCGACTACACTGTCAGTGATAAGTTTGATGTAGAAATAACATGAAGGGTTTTTGTTTGATTGTTTGTTTGTTTTGGTCCGTCCCACAACCAACTGACTAATTGATGATCTGGTTCTGGTTGACTACAGTCCTATTATTATTATTATTACTATTATTATTATTATATTATTATCATTATTATTATTATCATACTGTATGATTTGGTATGGTAGGATTTATTACAGTTGTCATGACCTGGCTCAGGTGGCCACAACAAAAGAGGGAGACAACACCATGGCAAAGTTTTTAAAGAAGTCTTTATTTTCAAATCAAGCCAAATTACACCAAATCAAATAATCAAATTAGGCAGTTTACTATTAAACTGAATCAAAACAGACTAAAGAGTCAGAAATGCCAAATTAGACCAAATTACTCAAAGTTGCTTCAAACAGGATCAAATTAAATGTTTACAGCATGAAGTGTGTAAGTCAGTAGTCAGTAGTGTGGGATGTGCATGAGTGAAGATAATGTGTGTAAATGTAGTAAAATGCAAACTGAACTAAAGCTCAACCTAACCTAACATAACTAAACCAAAGTGTGGTACACCTGTGGAGGCCAGGCCAGAGACAGAGAGACTGTGGGACTCCAGCGTCTCCAGATCCACGTACCAGTGGTTCCTCCTCCCTGTCTGAACCCTTCCAGCGTCTCTGTGGACTCACCAGTGACGATGACAGTCTTCCCGTCTAACTTCACGTCACTTTCACACCTCGGCATCTGTAAGAGGGTCATGTGAAGAAGCAAATACAATCCGACCAAGGCGGCCCCGACCAGCAGCAGCTCCGGCCCCATCCTGGCTGCTAAAGCTCCGGAGTAGAGTCAGTAAAAGGAGGAGAAAGCAGCTCTGCACACGCGTGTGACAGCGTGTGCTCTTTATGTAACTGCTTATCTCCCCCCTCCACCCTTCCTCAGTCAGCATGCTGCTGCTTCCGCTCTCTGCACCCAAACTCTGCTGGACACATCCTGCATGGATCATCAACAGGATATTCAGTCCTTTTGTAGAAAGCCCGTCAGAGTTTAGGAGGAAGTGGGAGGATCACTGAAGGACTTTCTGAGAGGAGGAGGAGGATTACAACAATCCCAGCGGAGATTTATGAAGCTGCAGATTTAGATCCGAGCAGAGTTCTGCATGTTGGAGAGTGGAGGATGGCTGCAGCGCCCTCTGGTGGCAGAAAGGGGTTAAGCCATCATGCTTTATGCCACGGGTGTCAAACTCAAGGCCTGGGGTCAAATCCGGCCCAAGGTGCAGTTATATCCGGTCCACCAGATCATATGATACTTTTATTAGAACTGGCCCACCAGTATGAGGTCTGCAGATTTCCTCCAGGATCAAAATGATGATTTCTAACATCCTTGCTGAGTCATAGAAACTAGAAACAGTCAAAATAATTTTATATAAAGTCAGGAACATGGGGAAGAAATTTGTGTTTTCTCTATATTTTCAATTTTGCATCTCACAATTATGAGTAAAAGTTATGATTTAAAATTTTTATCTCATTATTCACCATTTTACATTTTGAATCCAATTTAGACCTTTTAAAATCATGATTTGACCTTTATCTCATATTTTGACCTTTTTCAACTCCTAACTTTAAAATTTATCTCATTTTTTTAACCTTAAGAACTCATGATTTTTCTTTTTTTTTCATATTTGACCTTTAAAACTCATGATTTTGACTTTTATGTCATTTTTTTGACTGTTAAAAATCATGGTTTTGGTATTCTAGCAAATATTTTCCCTTTTAAAAACATTACTTTGACTTTAAATGTCATGTTTTTACCTTTTTAACTTAAATGTTTGACTTTTTATCTCAGATTTTGAGTTTTTAACTAATCATGCTCACTTCTTAATCACAAAATCATTTCTCATCAGTGCCACAGTTTTCCCCCCATAATTAATTGCTGGTGAAAATAAGGTGAACGTTTTATGGTTCAGTATGGACCCTGTTAGACCCTCAGGTTAGACCCAGGTTCAGAATCCGGCTCCTGCTGTGACTGAGTCTGACAGGCCTTCCTTATGCAGTATAATCATGAGGGACAGGTGGGCCGGTCCCTGGGGCCCCGTGCTCCCAGGGGCCTCAAGATAAAGCTGTGTTAAGTAGAATTCAGAAAAAGTCAAAGAAACCAAAGCGCTTCTCTAGAGAAGGTTTAAAATTCCTTTATTAGACTGGTAAATTCTTTAATAGACAGACACTTTGGCACGTTTAGGCCTCTGTCTTCAGGAAGTAGTCCAGCTCCAGGTCACTGCTGCTTCGTACAACACCACCGTCACACCTGAGAGCTGCTTCTCCTGTGGAGAACACACAGCGGCATCTCTACGGCATGTAACAGCGTCTGAGAGTGTAGTCTGAGAGGACGGGAACACTTTTAAAACCTCTGTTTTCAAAAATACACACCTTCATGTGGACTCAGCCTTAGCTAAAACTCTGAAACTCTGCGCCATGAAGAAGAGGGTAGAGGAGTGTGTTGATGTTTCCGTTCCCAAGACTCAGCCGTCAGAGTTCATTTCAGTCTTTCTGTTTAATTACAAACATCTTCAGAGCTTTAGATCGCGACCACAGGATTTTAAGTGTTTTTTTCTGTTGCAGCATCAGAGATGAAGACAGACTTTAGCTCTATGAAACCTTTAGTTTTTATTAGGAGCATCAGGCACACGGAGTCTTTAGCGTTCTCCTCCTTTAACGCGCCTCTGCTCCCATCAGTTCTTCCAGAAGTTGGGGTTCTGTCCAAGCCTCCTCTGGAAGTTCTCGTACCACTTCAGGATGCAGCTGGAGGGGATGAAGGTCTCTGAGGGGTTCGGGGTCATCTGAGCCTGCGTCACGGCAAAGGACGAGGCGAAGTTGTAGAGGCTGTCTAGCATCTTCTGAGTGAACTGCAGGAAGGAGTCCACGGTGGACACGGCAGCGCTGGAAACCGGGACCTAGGGTCAGAAGGGTACCAGAATTAAAACTCTGATACCGCAGTAGAAGAATCAACAATGTCAGCAGCTTTACTACAGTAGCACAGTTAGAGCCTGGGACACCCACAGCGGGTCGTTTCTCTACGTCACCTACCTTTACTACAGTAGCACAGTTAGAGCCTGGGACACCCACAGCGGGTCGTTTCTCTACGTCACCTACCTTTACTACAGTAGCACAGTTAGAGCCTGGGACACCCACAGTGGGTCGTTTCTCTACGTCACCTACCTTTACTACAGTAGCACAGTTAGAGCCTGGGACACCCACAGTGGGTCGTTTCTCTACGTCACCTACCTTTACTACAGTAGCACAGTTAGAGCCTGGGACACCCACAGTGGGTCGTTTCTCAGCTCTGATCCAGTATTTGGTTGTAATCCTGACTGTGCTGGACATTTCCTGCATTCCTCATGGATTTATTCCTCTCATATTCCACTGGCTTTTTTATTCTACAGAGGTGGGTTTTTTTGTCATTTTTTTATCTCATTAAACTTTTGAGTTTGTTACAAGAAAATTATGATTGTAAACTCAAAAGTTTAAAAGTTTTTCCTCATAAATGATCAACTTCTAAAACTTGAAATTTTATTCGCAAAAAGTAAAAATTATTCTGGACCATTAATTTAGACTAATTATTTTGGACTTTTTATTTAGACTAATTATTTTGGACTGTTAATTAAGACTAATTATTTTGGACTTTTTATTTAGACTAATTATTTTGGACTGTTAATTAAGACTAATTATTTTGGACTTTTTATTTAGACTAATTATTTTGGACTGTTAATTTAGACTAATTATTTTGGACTTTTTATTTAGACTAATTATTTTGGACTGTTAATTTAGACTAATTATTTTGGACTTTTTATTTAGACTAATTATTTTGGACTGTTAATTCAGACTAATTATTTTGGACTTTTTATTTAGACTAATTATTTTGGACTGTTAATTTAGACTAATTATTTTGGACTTTTTATTTAGACTAATTATTTTGGACTGTTAATTTGGACTAATTATTTTGGACTGTTAATTCAGACTAATTATTTTGGACTTTTTATTTAGACTAATTATTTTGGACTGTTAATTTAGACTAATTATTTTGGACTGTTAATTTGGACTAATTATTTTGGACTTTTTATTTAGACTAATTATTTTGGACTTTTTATTTAGACTAATTATTTTGGACTGTTAATTTGGACTAATTATTTTGGACTTTTTATTTAGACTAATTATTTTGGACTGTTAATTTAGACTAATTATTTTGGACTGTTAATTTAGACTTATTATTTTGGACTGTTAATTTAGACTAATTATTTCGGACTGTTAATTTAGACTAATTATTTTGGACTTTTTATTTAGACTAATTATTTTGGACTGTTAATTTAGACTAATTATTTTGGACTTTTTATTTAGACTAATTATTTTGGACTGTTAATTTAGACTAATTATTTTGGACTTTTTATTTAGACTAATTATTTTGGACTGTTAATTTAGACTAATTATTTTGGACTGTTAATTTAGACTAATTATTTCGGACTGTTAATTTAGACTAATTATTTTGGACTTTTTATTTAGACTAATTATTTTGGACTGTTAATTTAGACTAATTATTTTGGACTTTTTATTTAGACTAATTATTTCGGACTGTTAATTTAGACTGATTATTATGGACTTTTTATTTAGACTAATTATTTTGGACTGTTAATTTAGACTAATTATTTTGGACTGTTAATTTAGACTAATTATTTCGGACTGTTAATTTGGACTAATTATTTTGGACTTTTTATTTAGACTAATTATTTTGGACTATTAATTTAGACTAATTATTTTGGACTGTTAATTTAGACTAATTATTTTGGACTGTTAATTTAGACTAATTATTTTGGACTGTTAATTTAGACTAATTATTTTGGACTGTTAATTTAGACTAATTATTTTGGACTGTTAATTTAGACTAATTATTTTGGACTTTTTATTTAGACTAATTATTTTGGACTGTTAATTTAGACTAATTATTTTGGACTTTTTATTTAGACTAATTATTTTGGACTGTTAATTTAGACTAATTATTTTGGACTTTTTATTTAGACTAATTATTTTGGACTGTTATTTTGGACTAATTATTTTGGACTTTTTATTTAGACTAATTATTTTGGACTTTTTATTTAGACTAATTATTTTGGACTGTTAATTTAGACTAATTATTTTGGACTTTTTATTTAGACTAATTATTTTGGACTGTTAATTTAGACTAATTATTTTGGACTTTTTATTTAGACTAATTATTTTGGACTGTTAATTTAGACTAATTATTTTGGACTTTTTATTTAGACTAATTATTTTGGACTGTTAATTTAGACTAATTATTTTGGACTGTTAATTTAGACTAATTATTTCGGACTGTTAATTTAGACTAATTATTTTGGACTTTTTATTTAGACTAATTATTTTGGACTGTTAATTTAGACTAATTATTTTGGACTTTTTATTTAGACTAATTATTTCGGACTGTTAATTTAGACTGATTATTATGGACTTTTTATTTAGACTAATTATTTTGGACTGTTAATTTAGACTAATTATTTTGGACTGTTAATTTAGACTAATTATTTCGGACTGTTAATTTGGACTAATTATTTTGGACTTTTTATTTAGACTAATTATTTTGGACTATTAATTTAGACTAATTATTTTGGACTGTTAATTTAGACTAATTATTTTGGACTGTTAATTTAGACTAATTATTTTGGACTGTTAATTTAGACTAATTATTTTGGACTGTTAATTTAGACTAATTATTTTGGACTGTTAATTTAGACTAATTATTTTGGACTTTTTATTTAGACTAATTATTTTGGACTGTTAATTTAGACTAATTATTTTGGACTTTTTATTTAGACTAATTATTTTGGACTGTTAATTTAGACTAATTATTTTGGACTTTTTATTTAGACTAATTATTTTGGACTGTTATTTTGGACTAATTATTTTGGACTTTTTATTTAGACTAATTATTTTGGACTTTTTATTTAGACTAATTATTTTGGACTGTTAATTTAGACTAATTATTTTGGACTGTTAATTTAGACTAATTATTTTGGACTGTCAATTTAGACTAATTATTTTGGACTTTTTATTTAGACTAATTATTTTGGACTGTTAATTTAGACTAATTATTTTGGACTGTTATTTTGGACTAATTATTTTGGACTTTTTATTTAGACTAATTATTTTGGACTTTTTATTTAGACTAATTATTTTGGACTGTTAATTTAGACTAATTATTTTGGACTGTTAATTTAGACTAATTATTTTGGACTTTTTATTTAGACTAATTATTTTGGACTGTTAATTTAGACTAATTATTTTGGACTGTTAATTTAGACTAATTATTTTGGACTTTTTATTTAGACTAATTATTTTGGACTTTTTATTTAGACTAATTATTTTGGACTGTTAATTTAGACTAATTATTTTGGACTGTTAATTTAGACTAATTATTTTGGACTGTTAATTCAGACTAATTATTTTGGACTTTTTATTTAGACTAATTATTTTGGACTGTTGATTTAGACTAATTATTTTGGACTGTTAATTTAGACTAATTATTTTGGACTGTTAATTTAGACTAATTATTTTGGACTGTTAATTCAGACTAATTATTTTGGACTGTTAATTTAGACTAATTATTTTGGACTGTTAATTCAGACTAATTATTTTGGACTGTTAATTCAGACTAATTATTTTGGACTGTTAATTCAGACTAATTATTTTGGACTGTTAATTTAGACTAATTATTTTGGACTGTTAATTTAGACTAATTATTTTGGATTGTTAATTTAGACTAATTATTTTGGACTGTTAATTTAGACTAATTATTTTGGACTGTTAATTTAGACTAATTATTTTGGACTGTTAATTTAGACTAATTATTTTGGACTGTTAATTTAGACTAATTATTTTGGACTGTTAATTTAGACTAATTATTTTGGACTGTTAATTTAGACTAATTATTTTGGACTGTTAATTTAGACTAATTATTTTGGACTGTTAATTCAGACTAATTATTTTGGACTTTTTATTTAGACTAATTATTTTGGACTGTTAATTTAGACTAATTATTTTGGACTGTTAATTTAGACTAATTATTTTGGACTTTTTATTTAGACTAATTATTTTGGACTGTTAATTTAGACTAATTATTTTGGACTGTTAATTCAGACTAATTATTTTGGACTTTTTATTTAGACTAATTATTTTGGACTGTTAATTTAGACTAATTATTTTGGACTGTTAATTTAGACTAATTATTTTGGACTTTTTATTTAGACTAATTATTTTGGACTGTTAATTTAGACTAATTATTTTGGACTGTTAATTTAGACTAATTATTTTGGATTGTTAATTCAGACTAATTATTTTGGACTGTTAATTTAGACTAATTATTTTGGACTGTTAATTTAGACTAATTATTTTGGACTGTTAATTCAGACTAATTATTTTGGACTTTTTATTTAGACTAATTATTTTGGACTGTTAATTTAGACTAATTATTTTGGACTGTTAATTTAGACTAATTATTTTGGACTTTTTATTTAGACTAATTATTTTGGACTGTTAATTTAGACTAATTATTTTGGACTGTTAATTCAGACTAATTATTTTGGACTTTTTATTTAGACTAATTATTTTGGACTGTTAATTTAGACTAATTATTTTGGACTGTTAATTTAGACTAATTATTTTGGACTTTTTATTTAGACTAATTATTTTGGACTGTTAATTTAGACTAATTATTTTGGACTGTTAATTTAGACTAATTATTTTGGATTGTTAATTCAGACTAATTATTTTGGACTGTTAATTTAGACTAATTATTTTGGACTGTTAATTCAGACTAATTATTTTGGACTGTTAATTTAGACTAATTATTTTGGACTGTTAATTTAGACTAATTATTTTGGACTGTTAATTTAGACTAATTATTTTGGACTGTTAATTTAGACTAATTATTTTGGACTGTTAATTTAGACTAATTATTTTGGACTGTTAATTTAGACTAATTATTTTGGACTGTTAATTTAGACTAATTATTTTGGACTGTTAATTTAGACTAATTATTTTGGACTTTTTATTTAGATTTAATTTTAAACTTTTTATTTCTGACTTTCTATTATGGACCGGTTTAACTCCGTTATATTTAAAGGTTGTTGTTGATGATGATGATGATGATGATGATTTTTCTAAAGGAGCCCACCGAGTCCACCCCTCGCCCCCCTCTGGTCCGGCTCTGACCTGCTGGGAGAGCTGCTCCAGAGCCTCCACCGACACCCCGACCTGCGCCGACGGGGAGGACGCCATCATTCCGAAGGGGTGGGCGCCCCCCTCCCCGGCTTTCAGCCCAGAGATTTTAAAGATGGCGCTGGGTTTGTCGTTGGTGATGAAGCCGAGCAGCTGCCACACCGCTCCGCCGCTCACCGGGTCCGGGAAGGAGAAGTAGACAGCTCCCCCCATCCCGGCGGGGAACGGCACCGTGCCCAGCATGAACACCACCACATGGTTCACGTTTTCATAATCCGGCAGGTTAAACACGAACTTGTCCGAGGCCACCTGCACCGCGTCCGTCTGCACCAACCTGCCGGCCACCAGACAGCCGAACATCCCGCTGACGGCTGGGAGTAGCCGCTAGCTCCCCGTTAGCCGTTAGCTCCCTGTAATGTAAACAGTTGGTAGCTTTAGCTTAGCCGGCTAGCTAGTTTCACTGTAAAACAACCACCAAGCTAACAGTCCGGATCTCTAAAGAACTCGGCGGAACTTTCTCCTCTTAAACGCGGAGAACTGAGTCTGTCTGCGGGTCTGGGTAGAAAGGATCCTGGACCGATCTGGTGGAAAGTTCTAGCACATTCTGTCATGATGATACGGCCCACTCTTCATCCGCTGCTCCGCTATCTCCTACCCGTCCTGGTAGTAGTGTTTGGTAACGATTAGCCCCGGTCTTTGACTGACAGGAACATTTATTTCTCAAAACGTCAACAGTTGTCGAACCACAATTCTGCCTCTCCGTCCTCATCAGAGGTGGAAAGAGTTCGGGACTGTTGTACTCAGGTAAAAGTATTTCATGTTTAAGTACTGAGTAGCTTCTGAGGAGTTGTACTGGAAAATCTGAACTTTACTTATGGCGATAACTACCCAGGATACCAGCTCTCCAGCCGGGTTGTTCAGGTAAAGTTATACCTCTACAGCAGTGTTACTCACCCTCTGGCTCTTAAATACAGAATACATACAAGAACTTTCTTCATTCAATAACACTTTTTTCCTAGTTTTTACCCATTTTAGCCACTTCTTTTTGCCCATTTATTCAATTTCTGCCCTTTTTCACATTTTTTTTGCCAATTTTTGCCCATTTAAGCTACTTTTTGCCATTAAATATCACTTGTTTCCTATTCTGAGCCCATTTTTGCCGCTCTGGACTGCTTTCTGCCCATTTTAGTCACGTTTCACTCATGTCTTTGCCACTTTTTGACTGTTTTTTAGCTACCCGTAACTCATTTTTTTGTCACTTCTCATCCATTTTTGCTACTTTCTGGTCCTTTTGCTCCCCATTTGCATCCATTTTTATCCATTTTTGCTGCTTTTGGAACATTTTTGCCACCTTTAACTCATTGTTATTGCTACTTCACCACTTAGATTGTGAAAGGGTATTTGTCAAAATGTGGCTCTATGGCTGAGCAGGGTTGAGTAACACTGCTCTATAATAAAGTGAAATCTAACGGATGTTAATGGATGTGGGATCCTTCTCTCTATGTGCTACGGTGTAGTCAACAGAGGAGGGAAAGGTGCAAGAGTATAGTACTATAGTACCTATATAGTAATGTATAGGTGCATCTAAAAATGATGGATAAAAATGATCTACTTCAGAAAATTAAACTTCTACATTTTCTAGATTTACCTCATACAGGGGGAAATATCTGAAGACTTTTATTTTGTTTTCATCTAGATCAGTGTTACTCAACCAAAGAGCCAAATAGTTGAAAAATACTTCTGCAAGAGCCACAATCTAAGAGGTGAAAAGTGGCAATTAAAAAAGTTAAAGATGGCAAAAGTGGCAAAAAATAAAAAGCGGCAAACACTGGGAGAAAAGTGGCAAAATAGGGCAGAATATGACAAAAATGGGTGGGAAGTGATCAAAGAAATAAGTTAAAGGTGGATAAAATTTGTCAAAAATTGGCAGAAACCAGAAAAAAGGTAGGATAATTGGCAAAAAGTGGCAATTTAATTGCAAAAGGCAGCTTAAATGGGTGAAAAGTGGCAAAAATAGGCAAAAAGGGGCAAACACAGAGGGAAAAGTAGCAGAAATCTGAGAAAAAAGGGGCAAACATGGGCGAAAAGTGGCCAAAAAAATGAGTCGCAGATGGCAAAAATGGTCCAAAAACCTGGCAAAAAATGAGTGAAAAGTGGCTGAAATGGGCAAAAACCAGAAACAAGGTGGAAAAATGGGAATTAAGTGGAATTTAACTACAAAAGGCGGATTAAATGGGTTAGAAGTGGCAGAAACAGACAATAAAGGGAAAAAAATTGCACAAAGCAGGATAAAAGTGTCAAAAATGGTTGGAAAGTGACAAAAGAAGTGGCAAAAATGGGCTCAAAGTGGCAAAACTGTGGCAAAAAATGGTAAATAGGGGACATTTAATTGAAATTGCAGCTTAAATTGGCAAAAAAAGGGCAAAAATTGCAAAAAGTATGAAAAAAGTGGCAAAAATGGGAACAATGTTTCAATTAAGACACAAAAGAGCCACAAATCACAAAGACCCACATGTAGCCCCAGAGCCACAGGTTGAGTATCACTGATCTAGATGATGATGGCTCACAAAAGTCCACTGCCTCTCCTAGAATATTGTGGAAAGGTTTCCTGAGCCTTTATTCTCTCACTCTGCTTCGGTTCACACAACCACAATCATGGGGAAGACTGCTGACTGGACTCATGTCCGGGGACGACCACTGACCCCCTCCACCCTCAGGGTAAGCCACGGAGGGTCTCTGCTGAAAGGCCGGGCTGTTCTCAGCGGCTGGATCAGAGCAGATTCATCAGAGTTAACTGAAGGGAAAAGTAAGAAAAGGGCCGAGCTCAGCCTTCAAAGGTCTGTCAATCAAAGCAGATTCAGAACTTAGGGGGGCTTCACGAGGACTGGAGTGGGACTGGAGTCAGAGGATCACGAAACCACCACACAGACAGGTCCAGGAACGGGTTTACTGACTATGGTATTACTGTGTTTGATTGGCCAGCCAACTGGTCTGACCTGAACCCCAAAGAGAATCTCTGAGGAACTGTCAAGAGGAAGATGAGACGCCAGACAGAAATAAAGGAGAAGGGAGGGGTGTGCTATGCAAGAACAAAGGGGAGGAGAGTCAGGTTTTATTTATGGAGAGGTGTGGTCCTGCTGCTGAGCGCTGCTGTGAGCACTGCAGTATGTGGGCAAAGCCTCTCTCTCTCTCTGTCTCTCTGTCTCTCTCTCTCTCTCTCTCTCTCTCTCTCTCTCTCTCGTGATCAATATTAAGACATTTCTTTATTTTGGGTTACTTCTTGTTTTCAGTCTGAAAGTTGCAGGCGAACTCGTGCACACTGAACTGCACTGATATAATACCAACTTCCACTGACTGCATCCCACAGTTAGACATTTTACCTGTAAATGTTAGTATTTAAAAACAACAAAGTACCCAATGCTGGGTGCCTTGGACTTGGTGTCAAAAATGTATGTTTACGTTTTTATCAACGTTTTAAAATGACAACAATTGTACCAATTACTCTTTTCAGCCTGTAAGACTGCAAACAGGGAATAATGTCGCTCTAGCTATTTGTTGTTGGCTGTACGCCGTGCTCGATGATTCGTGAGTTGATTAACAACTGCCAGCCGGGCAGTAAAGGTGGCGAAAATGAGCACGAATATAAACGGAAATGATGTTTAGTTAATAAGTTAAAGCAAAACTGTTAAAGAACATAAAGAAAAGTTCCAAATATGCCCTGAAAATATTTGAACAAGTAGTACAAATTCGATCCTATAGGTAACCCTAAGATATGCCTTTTTAACATAGGATTTAAACCTAAAATATAATTGCAGTTAACAGGCCTAATAATAGTATGCTTCAAGAGGGTTTACCAGATTAAAAGGGTGATATTTTCTGAAACGTGTCTGTAACTTCTTATGCAATGCTTTATTTTGTTGTATAAAATCTACACTGGTGAATATTGCCAGGGTTTGTTTTGGGAGTTAAACAGCGTGTACGTCTGCCACCTTTTCCATACTTTAAACGATGAAAAAGAGGCAAGGCTATTTGCGTTCACATTAAAAGAGAATATACATCCTTGTGTTATAAATGTGATCAATCATGTGTCCTTACTTTTAAACAAGAGCTTTTTCAACGTTCAACATACGTTTCACGCAACGTTAAACACTTTATTTTGAAGGGACAACCGGATGTGTCTCTCATGTTTCCCGCTCTTTTGACAGACTCTCGGTGGGTCGTTGAGCCGCGGACAGCTCAGCTGTCTTTACGGTGACACTGGAGGCTGTAAAATAAACCAAAACAAAGTAAATGCAGAGGATTTCATGGACTGACACGCTTCTGCCTGAAATAATGACTTTTAACGGACTCTAACAGGTAAAAATCCCGCCTTTCTGTCGGTTTGTTTTAAACTTTTTCTCATTAGCTCACCCGGTTAGCCACCCGATGCTAGCGGAGCTGTCTGTTTTAAAAGATGAATGAAGGAGAGGAGAGACGGTTTATTCTCACTGTATGATGGAGAGGGACACAACAGAGATGATTTATATATTTAAACTGCCTGCTAAAATACTTCACGACATGTTTTCCTTCTTAATGAGGCGTTTGTCGGTCTTTTTGTTGACCAGGAGGCTGTTATCATGGGTGGTTATTAAAAGTGAAGGTGGTGGATGAGACAGACGTAGTTTATATTCACTGTCAAGTATTTAGAATAACGGTGGAGTTTGAGCATGTTTAGACAGATCATCTCAGAGATTCAGGGATGATTATTTCACCAAAGGTCGGAGGATGTCATGAAATACCTGAACTTTGAACTTTAGTCTGATCCAGGTGAAAAAATGATACCAAATCATCAAAAGTGTTTGTTCTGGGCATTCAGAGTTGGTTCTTTTGTTCCTCCAGCTTTTATAACTGAATCAGCGGTGTTCAATGTTATCTATCAGCTGAAATAGTCACTAATATGTCCGAAGATTTCTGTCCATATTTATAGCAGATCAGCTGTGACTGTGGTGAAATGTACAGTTTCTCTCTTATCCTCATTTCTTTACCATCTGCTTTTCCATGATTGACCCGGCAACCAGCAGAAAACCTGCTGTTTTCTTATGAATAATAATCCTAATGGTAGACCAGTTCTTAGACAGGAGAGACCTGGTCTTTATGGAGTAAAAGTGTGGGGCATACAGGCCATTCAGAGAGGATTCACAGCCCCTTCACTTCTTCAGCTTTGTTTCAACCTGATGGCTTAAATTCATCTTACTCTCCTTAATTTACACTCAGGACCCATCAGGACCAAGTGGAAACAGAATTTAACCCCTGTGCCCTCCTCAGATTTTCTACCCTCTGGACACCTTCAAGGCAAAAATGGACATGCACAAAAAACTGCCATTAAATCAGCATACATCAATATTTTTTTCTACTTTTTTTTTTTTTATAAATCTCTTTCACAACTTCAAACCTGCCCAAATCTACCAAATATTAAATCATTTTCAAGATTTTAACCCTTTTAATTCCAGTTTGATTATTTGAAATATTTTATTTTTTAACTACAAAAAAACATAAAAAGTGAATTATTTTCCATATAATCAATAGCATAAAGATGGGGCTTTGGGGGTGATGAGAGTCTTGGATGGGTCAAAGATTAGCAACTAAATTGATCTGATTGCATTAATATTTTTTTTGTAATATCAGAAATACCCTCTGGACACCTTGGAGGCTAAAATGCCCCCATTGACTTCCATTAAAACCAGGTTTTTTAATCTCACTGTCACTGCAGTATAAAATCATGCATTCTTTAATGTCAGCATTTCAATGTGAAGAAGTCTAGTGAAGTTTGACATTTTTACCGTATTCCACCAGATTCAACCGTTTACTCATTGTAGGACCATGCACCACATTCTTCTATTTTTGCTGTTATATTATGGAGAGTTTTGTGTGAGTTTAAAAGGGTTAAAATTCAGAGAATTATTGAATGTTTGGTAGTTTTGAGCAGGTCTGAAGTTGTTAAAGAGATTTAGGAAAAAAAGTAGAAAAAAATATTGATGTATGCTGATTTAATGGCAGTATTTTTTGTTCATGTACATTTTTGCCTTGAAGGTGTCCAGAGGGTTAAAAATGTTTGCAAATGAAAAAAAGTAAAAAAAAAAAAAAAAAAAAAACTAACTTCAGTATTCAGAGCTTTTCCAGCATCTCTGTAGTTGTAGCTCAGGTTCCTCCATGTCTCTGGTCTTTGCTGAGATGTTTCTACATCTTGACTGGAGTCCCCCTAATTTAACCTGATTGGACATGATTCTGAAGCCACGCCCCTCTCTATAGAAGGCCTCACAGCTGACAATAACATCAGAGCAGAAACCAAGGGTCAAAGGTCAGAGGAGCTGCAGTGACAGGATTGTTGACAGGCACAGATCTGGGGAAGACTACAGAAACATTTCTTCTGCTCTGAAGGTTCCAGAGAGAACAGTGGTCTCCAGAATCTCACATGAAGAAGTCTGGACCAATCAGGACTCTTCTAGAGCTGGTCACCATCAGGGGAGAAGGACCTTAGTGAGAGAGGAGACCAAGAACCTGATGGTCCCTCTGACTGAGCTCCGGAGATCCTGGAGGAGATGGGACAAGGTTCTAGAAGGAGAACCATCACTGCAGCCTCCACTGATCTGGAGGAGAGGAGAGATGAAGACTCTCCTCAGTGAGAACCTCATTAAACCCTGCTTTCATGTGGGTTTTTTTGGTTGGTAGCATCAGGCTTTTACATAATTTAACTGAAAAAGTTCATTTTGAGGACTGAAGTTTTAGGTGTGAACTTTATTCATATGTCAGCCTCAACTATGAATGAAGATGCGTGTTTTAGTTCTCAGCACACATCCAACATTGAGCATCCTCAGTTTTTACACATAAACATGGAACTAATACATATCTGTGCTTACAGAGATCCCTGTCCTCCCTTTGCTCTCCCTGGGAGGATCTCTGTTCATCATTAGCACAGTTTGTATCCTACTTGGGACAATGAGACATCCTTAGTCTTGAGCCCAAGTTTTGTGGAATTAAACTCATGTTATTGCCCTTAGGTTGTCACAATGTTTAATTCTTCCTGAAAGGTTGAAGCTTGAAGACGCTGTGATGAGCTCTAGCATCAACGTTAGCATTGTGATGTGTATTATTTCAGTGTGAACAGCGTCTTTAATGAAGCCTAAGCTCTCAGACTTCAGTGGGATGTTTGGAGGATGTTGTCTTGATTAAATCTTAAAGCAGTGGAGCGTCTCGCTGAATCTTTATTCTTCTGTGGGACAGGAGGTTATTTATAGTCCTCCAGCATCTTTGAGATCGCTGTCTTTGTGTGTTATTGGAGGGGACAGGAGTCGAGGTGTTGAATTATTGATGAGCCCTCTCTCTCTCTCTCGCTCTCTCTCTCTCTCTCGCCCAGTTCCGGTTCGATCCGCTCGGTTGGCTCTGAATAGACGGAAACACTGAGCCCGTCTGTTCCTGATCCTGGAGCTCTCTTGGTTCTTCACGGGCCATTTTAGACTGCTGTTTGTGCTCCAGGTCGAGTTTTTCCCACACCAACACGTGACACGGAGCTCTTTAACAGCTGAGAGATGCTGCAGAGCTCCGGTTTCTTCTGCACGTGAACGCAGCACAAAACAGCCCAGATACTGAACTCTTAAAGGGATTGTTTTTATTTTAAGAGAGGAGCTGCTCAGTATTAAGTTTAGATGATCCACAAAGCATTCTGCTTTATCTCCAGAGTGGAAATTCTACGTTTAAAGGTCCATGTTCACGCCACCGCCCCTCTATTCAACAAGTCAGGACACTCTACACAGACGTGAGCGTGTGAAATGAGAGGGTAGGACTAGTGGAAAGGGCTGGACTGATATTTATCTGTAAACGTCAGCTGGATCAGTATGATATGGTTCAGTATGACTGTTTTTTAACCGCGAGCCTCTCCCTCTGTGTCGGACAGGATTCAGAGATGACACATCAGAGCGGACGTCTTCATCCTCACTGACGAAGAGGACGAGCTGCCAGAGGTCAGGATGGAGCGAGCTCACAGCCTCCTGCTGAACGAGGAAGCGTGCAACCAGCTGGGTGAACATCAGAGGGCGGAGTTTATCTTTGAATGGCTGAACTACCTGAAGAAGCTCCTCCCAGCCACTGACAGGGTAAGAGCTGCCCCGCCTCCATAGCTGTTTCTCCCATGCTCCTGAAAATCGTCGACTTTTAAAGTTTTTATTAGAATTTGGAAAAGAAAAAGCCAGAGAAAAACCTTATTCCTCTAATTCAGTAACCCCAACATTAGAGAATAATCAACAAAGCAGACAAAGGTAGGCAAGGGCAAAACAAATAAAACCATAGACCAGTGTTACTAAACCCTGCTCAACCGAAGAGACAACTGTTGAAAAATACCTTTGCAAGAGCCGCAGTGTAAGTGGTGAAAAGTGGCAAAAACAGCTTGAAGTAGCTATAACAATAAGTTTAAGGTGACAAAAATGGTCAAAAAGCAACAAAAATGGGGGAAAATGGGAAGGAAAAGGGCCCGAAAGTAGCAAAAAAAAGGTGATAAGCCACAAAAAAATGAGTTAAAGGTCACAAAAAATGGTCCAAAGTGGCAAAAACGTGGCAAAAAAGAAGTGAAAAGTGACTGAAATGGGCAAAAAGCAGTCAAGATTGGCAAAAATGGAAAAAACATAGGAAAAAAGTGGTATTTAATGACAAAAGGTAGCTTAAATGGATGAGAAGTATTGAAAAAATGGTGAAAAAGGGCAAAAATGGGGTAAAAGTTGCAAAAACGTGGCAAAAATTGGTATTTAATGGTAAAATGTAGTATAGATGGGTGAAAAATGGAAAAAAAGGGCAAACATGGGAAAAAAGTGGTCCAAAAATGGGTGAAAAAGTTACTAAAAAGTGTTTAAAATGAGAGAAAAGTGGAAAAAAAATTGGAATTTAATGTAGCTTAAATGGGCAAAAATGGGATAAAAGTGGCAAAAATTGGCAAAAAAAGTGGTATTTAATGGTAAAGAGTAGGATAGATGGGTGAAAAATGGTTAAAAAAAAGGGCAAACATGGGAAAAAAGTGGTCGAAAAATGGGTGAAAAAGTTACTAAAAAGTGTTTAAAATGAGAGAAAAGTGGAAAGAAAGTGGAATTTAATGTAGCTTAATTGGGCAAAAATGGGATAAAAGTGGCAAAAAGTGGTATTTAATGGCAAAAGTTGAATTACATGGGTGAAAATGGGGAGAAAAACTGAAATAAGTAAAAATGGGATAAAATTGGTAAAAACAGGTAAAAAGTTACAAAAAAATGATTAAAATGTCAAAAATGGGAAAAGTGGATTTTAATGACAATAAGTAGCTTAAATGGGATAAAAGTGGCAAAAATATGAAAAATAGTGTCAAAAACTGGCAAAAAGTAGAATAAAAGTGGAATGTGGTGTCAAAAGGTAGCTTAAATGGATTAAAAGTGGCAAAAAATGGTGAAAAGAGCAAAAAAGTTTCCCTTTTTTAAGTTTTCCTGGGGTAATAATATTCAAAATTAAGATATAAGAGAGCCACAGATAATCAGGAAAGAGCCAGACATTGAGCATCACTGCCATAGACCAATGCACTCTGACCCCTCTGGCGTCGTTCATAGACAGCTTTCTTTACTGACTGACTTACAAACATGAATGGCTTCTTCTCTGCAGGCCGACATTAAACACAACCAGCGGCGTCTCATCGACCAGCTGTCGGGCATTCTGACTGGCTCCCCCGGCCCACCCACCCGATGGCTGCTGGCACACTGCTTGGCCCTGCTCTACCGCCTGGGAGACCCCGTTCCTGCCAGCCTAATGGTGGATAGGTGCAATGACATCATCCGCAGCAAAGACGACTCTCCGTCGGGACTCCCGACGCGGCTGTAAGTCACGCTGTGTTCAGGACAGGAGGGGAGGATGGGAAAAAAGAGCTCTAAATATTTTTTCAAGTGTTATTGCTGAACGTTTCTGTCAAGTCAGCACAAAAAAATAAAAGATTGTCACTTTTTTCACAATAAAAGGTGTAAAATGACATCATGAGTGAGTTAATACGTCTGTTTCAGGGCGGCTGTGGCGTGTCTCGGTGCCCTGTTCGAGCAGCTTGGTCGGATGCTCGTCGGCTGCTTCAAAGACACCCTGGCCAACCTGCTGAAGGCGATGAAGAGCGCCGAGGTTTGTCAGCAGCTCAGAGCACCATGAGTTTTTATTTTATATACACATATCCTCCAGTGTCCCCAGTCAAGGAAAAGAGCCTCTGCTCTCCCTAAATCTCATATTATGGTGACTTAAATACACCGCTGACAGCTGCACACATGAGTTATCAACTTTCAAAACGAGTGTTGCTAATGGTCATTTCACGGATATACCTGCAGAACGTAGTTTCGGTCTTTCTGATTGGATTTTTCTGTTGAAGCTTTCTCTCCCTCTGCCAGTCTCAGGGTCGGTATGAGATCATGCTGAGTTTGGAGAAGATCCTGCGAGGTTTGGGTGTGAGCGCCGTGTCGTGTCACCGTGACGTCTACAAGGCAGCGAGAGGTTGTCTGACAGACCGATCCATGGCTGTACGCTGCGCCGCCGCCAAGGTAACAACAACCAGGAACGCACGAATCCTACTTCAAATCATCCATCAGCGTTTAGAGCAGTCTTCCCTCCACGCAGCCGCATGTTTCTGCAGGAAATATGAACACGTATTTCTGTGTTTCCGTCAGTGTCTGCTGGAGCTGCAGCGAGAGGCCGTGTTCCTGTGGAGCAGCGAGCTGGAGAACGTGGCCACTCTCTGCTTCAGAGCGTTTGAAGGTTCCAACTACAACGTGAGAGTTTCTGTCTCCAAACTCCTGGGAACTCTGCTGGCTGCTGCTGTGGAGCCCAGACAGAGCGCAGGTAGGACCAGCAGAGGATGGAGTTAGTTTGATTATGGCAGGAACAGTGTGCCAGAGCTTCCATCAGCCTGAATACTTACATTTACTAGGGCTGAACGATTTGCAAAAACAATCTAACTGCGATTATTTTTTCCCAATATTGCGATTTAATGTGCAGTTATTTTTAGGTTCCCCATCTTATGCGTTGTTAAACAAACACAAGCAATAAATCACTCTTTATTAATAAGAGCACCATATTAGTTAAATAAAACTAGGAATAAATAACTTTAAAAAAGATAAGCCATTTTCATTCATATGGCAAATTTGATATCAACTGCTATATTGAAGGGGACGATCTTTTTTTGTTATTCTTGTTTTGAATAAGAAAAACACATACATGAGGGAGAAAAGTAGGATTTTGTAAAAAAAAAAAAAAAAAAATCCACAAAAGAAACTCTGCATAAACCAAAGATACTCTATTTATAAGAAAAGTGGCAAAACCTTTTGCCATTGAATATCACTTGTTTCCTTTTTTGTCTCTTCTTTTTGCCATTTTCCCATTTTTGCTCTTTTTCACAATTTTTTTCCCACTTTTTATCCATTTAAGCCACCGTTTGCCATTACATACCACTTGTTTACTCATTTTTTGCCCATTTTTGCTACTTGTGATTGCTTTTTGCCCATTTTAGTCACTTTTCACTCAATTTTTTTGCTACTTTCCAACCATTTTCCACGTTTTCTCCCATTATTTGCCCCTTTTCACACATTTTTGCTGCTTTTTTCCTGTTTTTGCAACCTTTAACTTCACTTTTTCCCATTTAAAACACTTTTTTTGTAACTTTTTACCCATTTTTTTACCACTTATATCCCATTTTTGCCCTGTTTCAGTTTTTTCTCCCCATTTTTACCCATTTAATTTACCTTTTGTCATTAAATACCACTTTTTTCCTAGTTTTTGCCAATTTTAATTACTTCTTTTTGCCATTTTTGCCCCTTTTTACCATTTTTTTCACCACTTTCACCCATTCAAGCTACCTTTTGTCATTAAATACCACTTTTTTCCTATGTTTTTCCCATTTTTTCCACTCTTGACTTCTTTTTGCTGATTTCAGTCACTTTTCACTTATTTTTTGCCACATTTTTACCACATTTGGACCACTTTTTGCAACCTGTAACTCATTTTTTGGTCACTTTTCACCCATTTTTGCTACTTTCTGACCCTTATCCTTCCCATTTTCACCCATTTTTGTTGCTTTTTGACCATTTTTGCCACATTTAACTTATTTTTAATGCTACTTCAAGCCATTTTTGCCACTTTTCACCACTTAGATTGTGGCTCTTGCACAGGTAATTTTGAACCACTTGGCTCTTTGGTTGAGTAACTCTGCTGTAGAGCATAAAACATGTATCTGGTATTCTGACACATTTCAGATTAAAGAAATGTTGCACTGTCTGCGATTAGAATATTGCAGCAGGCCTTATTGCGAGTTAATCTAATTTGCGATTTATTGCGCAGCTCTGATATTCACCCAGATTGGTACTTTTACTTCTACGTCAGTTAGTTTTAACCAGAGTACCTGTACTTTTCCTAGAGACCAACAGTCCTGAACTTTCCCACCCCTGTATTATGTATTGTATGTATATGTATTGTATTACAGGGTCATCTTCTGTGTTTCTGTAGTTAGGGGACTGGAAAGTCTTAGCTCTATCTGCAAACAAATGATGATTAAAAAAACTTAATTTTGTGTGGCAGCTTCAGAGCATCTGCAGATCTCAAATATGACCTCTGTATCTTTAAATTCACATTTTCTTTTCTAGAAAAAAAAAATCTTTAATTTAACTTGATCCTGTAAAAAAAGAAAAAAAAGGAGAGGGATCCTGGAAAATCCTTGTAGGGGTGTCAGACCATCTCTATGCTGTTGTTTAAGCCCCTGTCTTTTTTCCCAGCAGCCCCCAGGCCAGGTGGGCGGAATCGGAGCTCCCTGGAGGAGGTGATGGATTTGTTGTCGGGCGGATTCCTGAGGGGCGGGGCGGGTTTCCTCCGAGCAAGCGGGGACATGCTGAAGGGGACGAGCTCGGTGAGCAGGGACGTCCGCATTGGAGTCACACAGGTGGGTCGCCATGGCAACAAGGTAATAAAAGTGTAACTGAAGCCCGATCAGGTCTTTAATGCCTCTGATTTCATAAAGGCCACTCCCTCCATCCTACTGTCCCTAATCAGCCACAGCATCATTCATGTGCTGTTTTTTAGACATCAGAACCATTGAAGGTAGACTCACCACGAGCTGGCTGAGGGAGAAACATATGGTTTATTTAGCCAGCAGGACTACATTACCCACAATCCTATAGTGTCACTGAGACGTCTCTGATTGGCTGACCCTGCCTTTACACAGGAAACTTTAGAGTTTGATCTAGTACTGAAGCTAGAATCAAATGTAATGTTCCTTTTTTTGCAACAAAAGATGGATTAATCTGGTAATGAAGGTAAGATTTATGACCACATAGAAGAAATAAGCCCATGTATTATCCATTAATTTCAGGAAAACCATGTTATTTCACATTTGAGGTCAGATGCAGGGGTTTTATCTGAAAGAAGTGGTCTGAGGGTTTAGCCACTCTTCAGATATCTAATGACGCATCCCTCCTCCTCGTTCTCAGGCCTGCGTCGTCTTCGTCTCCACCCTGGGCGGCTCCTGGTTGGAGGCCAACTTCCCGGCGTTCCTGTCTCTGCTGATGGAGCTGGCGTCTCACGGCAGGGCGACACAGACGCCTTCTGACGCCGTGGTGACCCGCCGCTGCGTCTCCTTCATCCTCAGAAGCACCCTGGGGTCTCTGCTGGGGGAGAAGGCTCAAACCAACGCCGCCAAACAGCTCTGCCTTGCTGTGGCGGCACAAAAGAAAGCCATCGGTGAGCAAACAGGGAGTGTTATCATACTAATAACACTTAGAGGAGGGATGATCATGGAGCTGGCCTTCTTGTCTTTCTTATGCTGATGTATTCATTTGTATGCAGATGCAGCTCTGAGCGACGGGAATGTGGAGACCAGAGTTTCGTCTGCAGACGTCTCAGCCAGCCAGCACGTGCTGGTCTGCTGCCTGCTGGAACTGGGAGGACTCATACAGGGACTGGGATCCACCGCAGCCCCCCTCATCACTGACAGCAGCACAGGTCTGACACTGACACAGAAATTCATCCAGTTTATAGACGGAGAAAGTGTGAGAAGAGAGGCAGATCTGTGCTCTGTCACAGGAGACGAGAGCTGCAGAGAAGGATCACAGCAGGAAAACCTGCACATTCAGCAGCAATAAAAACTCTGATTTACCAGAGCTGCTATTATGTGCTATGTGTTCCTGTAAAACGTCCTTGGCTTTCTTGAAAGGCGCTATATAAATTCAAGATATTATTATTATTATTATTATTATTATTATTATTATTGTGTAGTCCCCTGACTAAAGATGGACTTCCTCCAGTCTCTTAAAGTGATGGTTGATTAAAAATTGGACCAAAGGGAAATATGGAGGTATTTTAATGTTGTGTTGTTTTTGGTTTGTTTTTCCTGTTTAGCCCTCCTGGACACAGTGATCTCCGTCCTCCTCCACCCCGCCGCCTCCGCCTCCCTGGCTGCCGCCTGGTGCCTCCGCTGCATGGCGGTGGCAATGCCTTCCCAGGGTTCCTTGCTGCTGGATCGCTGTGTGGAGCGGCTGGTGTCGCTGAAGTCTTCCCCTGAGGCTGTGGCCGGGTACGGTGCTGCTGTCGCCGCTCTTGTGGCCGCAGGGCAGCACTGTCCACTGGGCATACCTCACACCAAAGGCATGGTGGGTAAAAAACACTGGATTATGTAGCTTTACACACCTGGTTTTCATTCAGTACTAATAAAAGGCTGTTTTATATCAGCTGTAGAGAGTCAGGCTTGAATTTGCAGCATTCTTATTTTAGATACACTAAGAAATAATCAGATGGGGTGACATTTCCCTCATGATCAGGGAGAAATGCACTGGAATAGGCTCATCCTGGTCAAGTTGAAGTGATCCAGAATACAACCAGGATTGTGTTGATCCTCCTTCCTGCCTGCAGGCAGCTTACTTGCCTCATGCATGCATGCCTGAAAGTCCTAAACAAGACTGTAAAACAATGGAAAAAATAAGAAATGTTAAAACAGTATCCAGATACAATAAACACCACAGTAAAACCACAGTGCAGTAAAAAGATGTAGAATAGATACATGTTGATGTCCTCTTGTGTTTTTGTTGCACATGTGCATGCATATCTATCTTTGTGTGTTCATGCGTGCTCATGCATGTGTGCAGGCGGTCCTGGATCTGGCTGAAGACCTGCTGCGTTCAGCCTCTCAGAACAGTAGGATCTCTCTGCAGAGGACTCAGGCTGGATGGCTGCTCGTCTCCTCTCTCATAACACTTGGTACGTCTGACCGTGGGCATATTTAGAAGGTTGTGACAAGTTCTTCCAACTATCTTTTAAGTCAGCAACGTCCAACAATGGACCAGGCTGCAGCTGAATGACGGGCCAGCTGTTTTGCAGCAGCCAGCACTTGTTGAAAGCCCTGAGAACAGGGATCTAAAGGCAGATTCAGTTCTTTCATGATTAGCTAGACAGCTCACAGATTCAACGCACCACATCTGTAGGCTTCCGAAAAGGGTCAGGCATAATTGCAGGTTTGGCTGGACCCTGACAGACCCAGAGAACGAGCCCTCCTTAGTTCTACTTTAATGATCCTATCAGTGTATGTGAGTGGGATCAGTAGCATTGGTGCCGTTCTTGGTGCCAATTTTCAACATTTTTGCCTCTGCCCATTTTGCCACTGTAAACACATTTTAACACTATTAACCCCTTTTTTCATTTATAAAATCCAATTTAACTACATTTTCTGCCCATTTTTGCCACTTTAAACACATTTTAACACTATTAACCTCTTTTTCCATTTATAAAATGCTATTAAACTACATTTTCTGCCCATTTTTGCCACGTCTAACCCCTTTTCTCCACTTTAAATACCTATTTTTGTAAATTTTATCCACTATTCTCACTCATTCTTGCCACTTTAAATCCTCCTTTGACCCATTCTGTTTAAAAATAGGGCTTTACATTTTGAAGAAGGCTATATACTACGACATAAATAGATAAAATAATGTGTTTGTTTCTCAGATAAGAGTGGTTATTAATCAGGTTAAAAAATAAAATAGGGTTTTCACAGCTGAACTTTACAGTGGACGATGATTTGGCCCTCCATTTGTCACGGTCCCAGAAAGCTCTCTCCTTTATCCCCCTTATAGGTGGTCTAGATAAGGGACTTTCTCATGGATCTAGGGCAAGCTGAGTATCTCGACTTTAGGACCATTTTCACAACATTTTTAACCTTAATGGTTCGGACCAATCCCAGCATGCTTTTTCAAATTTAAATGGTAAAGTTTGATTCATCTTTTTTGCGTCTGTTCAGGTCCAGCTGTGGTGGAGCACCACCTCCCCCGCCTCCTCCTCCTGTGGCGTTGTGTGTTCCCTGCCTCCCTCAGAGAGCAGGAGATGGAGCTGCGGCGAGGGGACTACTTTACGTGGCAGGTTACACTGGAGGGACGAGCTGGGGCGCTCAGTGGTCAGTTCACATCATGTCTGCCGCACTTTCTGTTTTCTCTGCAGCACATAAGACAGTTTTCATTCATCACGACACTCAGCTTTCAGTTTTGATTCCTCGTACGTACATCTGTAACACTTTCAAGGAAAATTAGAATCTAACTGAGAAAAACTGCTGCGTTAGAGCTTAAACAACAACATGGCTGTCCTCAGAGTGGCCCAAAGGTCTGATCATTTTAAGCTTCAGAATAAGAAGGAAAATGTCTGTTTCTGTGTCTAAACAGCGATGAAGAACCTGCTGCTGCACTGCAGAGAGCTGGTCACTGATGACGTCATCAGCCGTCTGCTCACACCATTGGCCTGCGCCGTCGCCCTGTTAACCAAGTCAGTCCCACAATGTTTGAGTGTGAAACTCCTGTGTTTCTGCAGAATAGATGAAGATAGAATATGTTTATAGGCTGTTTGTTGTTTGTTTCACATCACCGTAAAGAAGTCCAGATGGGGGGCAGGAAGTGATTTCAGCACAGAGAAAACGCCACAGCGTCTGTGTGGTTTACACTTGTGTGACCAGTCATGTTGAGAGAAAAACAGAGCTTATTTAAAGTCCTGAAAGCAGAGACGCATAAAGGCAGAGAGCTGAAATAGAATCACAAACGTAGATAAAAACAGGCTACTTTACTACGTTACCATTGGTTCATGACTGCTGATCTCCACTTCCTGCTTCCCCTCAGTCCTTAGGATCACATGACTGACCTGCTGACTGTAACCTCCATGTCGTTGTCTGTCTGGGTCATTTTTATCTCTCACCAGGTTGCCCGCCCTCTTCAGGTCTTATGGCAGCTCGGTCCGCAGCATGTCGGTGGTCTACAGACTGAGAGTCTACGAGCTGCTCTCTCTGCTGCCCCCTCACACCTACCAAGGTAACAGCACCCCCCCCCCCCCCACTGCTTCTGTTTTCATCCACATCAGCCCTTCTGTGTGTGATTGTCTCATCCTTTCATCGTCAGCTCCAATGGACACCTCGATGGTCCAAACATGCTGGCTCTTTAAAAGATGAAGCTTTTAAACTAAAGTCATTTTCATATTTTCTGTCTGGGCTGTCTGGTTCCACCTTTAAGAGTGTGCAACATTAAAACTTGTTTAGAAACCACAGCAGTTATGGGATTGTTGAAAAATGCCATCGCAAGAGCCACAATCTAAATGTTGAGAAGTGACTAAAATGGGCAAAAAAGCTGTAAAAAGGTGGGAAAATGGGGCAAAAGGCAGCTGAAAAGGGCGAAAAATTGCTAAGAAAAGGATAAAAGTGGCAAAAAACCTTGTAAAAGGGCAAAAATTGGATGAAAGTGGCAAAAATGGTTGAAAAATGGCTAGAAGAAGTGGTAAAAATGGGCTAAAAGCAGCAGAAATGGATGAAAAATTGCAAAGAAGCAGGATAAAAGTGGCTAAAACTGATGAGTAGAGGCAAAAATAGGATGAAAGGGGCAAAAATGGTTGAAAAAAGGCTAAAAGAAGTGGTAAAAATGGGCTAAAAGCAACAGAAATGGATTTAAAGTGGCAAAAAACAGGGGAAAAGGGGCAAAATAGGCATGCAATGGAGAAAACAGGGTAAAAAGTGGCAAACATGGGTGCAAAGTCACAAAAAATTGAGTTAAAGGTGGTCAAAAAGCAGCAAAAGATAAGTGAAAAGTGACTAAAGTGGGCGAAAAAGGCTGTTTAAAGGTGGGAAAATGGGGTAAAAGTTGCATTTAATGGCTAAAGCAGAAAATAGGTGAAAAATTGCAGAAGCAGGATATAAGTGGCTAAAATTGATGTAAAAAGGAAAAAATGGTTGAAACGTGTCTAAAAGAAGTTTTTAAAAATGGGCTAAAAGCAGCAGAAATTGATTGAAGTGGCAGAAAATGGGGGAAAAGGCAAAAAATAAAGGTTGAGAATTAAGTTTGACCATTTCAAACCTACTCTACACGTGTGGGAAACAAACTGGTTAATGTAACTTGCAATGAAACATTTCTGAGGTGAAAGTTTAAAAGAATAATATTTCAAATGAAGACATAAAAGAGTCCCACGTTGAACATCACTGGTCTAGAGTTCAGTAATATTCGTGTCTTTTCTTTGAATATCAGCGTTTCCCGTTGCAATGATTGTTTTCTCGTCTTCCTGCAGAGAGTTTCGGTCTGGTGATGAACCAGCTGGTGACTGATCTGTCGGGTCAGGAGAACCTGAACCAGGCGTGCTCAGAGCTCACCCTGCTGCCTCCTCTCTGTCACCATGACGACCTGCCTCTGGTCGGCCCTGCCCTCCACGACACAGACCACAGATACATCGAGGAACAGGTACCGGGATGTCAGCAGGACTTTGGTCTGAGAAATCCATCAGTCCTGTGCAGGGAGGAGAGTTTTTAAAGCTTTTGGATGTTTTTTTGTTTTCAGCTCCACGGCAGCAGCGTGGGAGGAGGATCTCTGGACAACAACGCCTTCAGTCTGTGTGAGCGGAGCGAGGAAGTACCGGCTCCTTCTCCTCCTCCTGTTGCTCTGACCGCCGCCACTGTCCGCCTCTTTGGAGCTCTCTTCCCCCACATCATCCCCCCTCAGAGGTAACTCGCCTGGGACTGTTAAAGCCCGACTCTTACGTGTGGGCTGTAATGTCGACATTTTAGCAGGAATAGTATTAGATGTTTAACTTACTTTTACATCTTTATATCATTTCTAAATGAAAATCCACCTGGGTGTGGCAGGTGGATCTGCTCCCTACTCTTCAACACGCCCACATTTGACCATCAACAGTCGACGTAAAGCTCCTGATGATGTAAAATAGCTTTAGCTATGCATTACTGTGTAGAGACAATGAAGTAAAGTGTGAACTGTTATCTTTTATCATTTAAAAGCTGGATCATGTTCAGATTTTAAAGAAAGACCACACTAGAGCAGCGGCTCTCAACCTTGGGGTTGGGACCCCCTTTGGGGTCGCGAGACACTGAGACGGGGTCTCCAGATGCCCTAAAAAACTACTTATATTTTTTAAATTACACTGTTGCCACTTTACACAAATTTTGTCACATTTTTTATCCCTTTTCATCATTTTTTCACACCAATTTGAACCCATTTTTGCCATTTAACCCCTAATTTTGTCAATTTTAAAACCATTTCCACCACTTTTTTCTGCCTGTTTTTGCCACTTTTAAACCAATTCTAACCACTTTAGCTTAATGTTGCCTCTGTTAACCTACAACTGCTACTATTGACCCCTTTTAACACCCAGTTTTTCAGATTTTAACCAGATCTCATCATTTGATATGCCTAGTTTTGGTAGTTTAACCAATTTCTGCCAATCTCTGCCTTTTTTTTCCCTCAGTTAACCCTTTTTTTGCGAGTTTATATACATTTTCCATCACATTTGACCAAATTTCCACCCATTTATGCTAATTTAAAGCCATTTCAGCCACATTTTAACTCCCTTTTACTGCTATTTATGCACATTTTTGCCACTTAAATCCATTTCTGCTACTTTTAAAATCCAACTTCACCACATTTTCCACCACTTCTTTGCCATTATTAACTTATTTTAGCAAATTTTACTTTTTTTTTTTTTGACAAAAAGGATTTCAATTTTTAAGAAGGCTTTCTGCTAGAAACATGAATAAATAAAGATAATTGTTTCTTTGAAATGGTTAAATATAAAATATGGATATCACAGCTTAACTTTACAATAGATCAGGATTTTGCTGACCTCCCTGGGGGTCCCTGGTCTCTGGCACCTTTATTTTAGGGGTCGCGGGCTGAAAAGGTTGAGGACCACTGATTTAGAGAGTTCCAGTGTTTGAGTTCATGATATAAGGTGTTTAAATAATAAAGCTGACGGTGTCTTTGGCAGAGTCGATTATAGGAACGTTTTAAATGATGCTGTGATGAAACATCCACTCTGTCTGTTTCAGGGTGAAGATTTTGGAGCAGTTTGTAGAAACGGTGAACCAGCTGAAGGGTCAACGCCAGCAGACCATTCAGACACACGTCTGTGCTGCCCTCTGCAGTCTGCTCAAGGTACTACACCTGTCTTAATCAGGGATATCAAACTCAAGGCCAGGGGGCCAAAGCCGGCCTGTGGTACAGTTATTCCAGCCCGCATGATCATATCATATTTATTATAACAGGCCCACCAGTATGAGGTCTGTGGATTTCCTCCAGTATAAAAATGTTCTTTAACTTTGATGATTTTAAAAAAGGGTAAAAATAATTCGATAAAAAGTCTGGACACATCAGCTTGTGTTTTCATTTCATATCTTCAGATATACATCTCACAGTAACCTGGTAAACTTATGATTTAGTATTTTTATTTCATATTTTGACCTTTTCAATTCATAATTTTAACTTTTTATGTAACATTTTACCCTTTAAATTCACTGTCTTGACTTTTATCTCATATTTTGACCTTGGAAACTCATGATTCAGACTTTTATTTCACATTTTCACCTTCAAGATTTACAGTTCTTTTAATTTTTTCTTGTATTTTGACCATAAGACTCACAATTTAAAATTTAAACTCATATTTTGATCATTTAAACTTATTATTTTACATTTTATCTAATATTTTGTCCATGTCCACTTCTTACTTTGACCTTTTCTCTCATATTTTGACCTTAAAGAGTCACAATATTGAATTTTAACTCATATTTTGATTTGTTGAACTCATGATTTCGATTATTTTTCTCATATTTTGACCTTGAGTCATTTTTTCAAACTTTATCTCATATATTGACTATTAAGATTCACAATTTTAATTTTGAAGTCATATTTTGACCTTTAAAAATCCATGATTTGAAATTTTGTCTCATATTTTGACCTTTAAGATTCACAGTTTCAAATTTCATCTTATATTTTGACCTTTAAAACTCAATGTTTCTAATTTTATCTCATATCTTTGCCTCATAAAAACATCATTTTGTCTTATAATTTAGAGCTCTGACCTCTTGGACCAATAAGTTTGACTTTTTGAACCTTTAAACTTATAATTTTGACTTTTTTTTAATTTCAAGATCATTTATCATAATTTGTCAGGGTTTTTTTTCCATAGTTCATTACTGTTGAAAATTAGGTTGGCAGTTTATGCTTAAATCTTGACCCTGTTAGGTCCTCAGGTTAGACCTAAATTCAGAATCTGACCCCTGCTGTGACTGAGTCTGACACCCCTGATCTAAATGATCAGTATTTCTGGATTTGATACTTCATATTTTTAAATGATAAACTCTGTATTTTTTAATCCAATCCACTTTATTTGTATATTAAATTTTTTTAACAGCTGAGTGGTAGAGCAGTTTTGGCTTTCCACGGTTCCAACAACAGGATAATCCTGATTAAACCGTCCCAGTATGCATGCTGCTGTGCTTGTTTTGTCCGGAGGTTTTGCCGTGTTCTCACTGTTTCAGTGTTTGTTCTGATGCTTCTCCAGTGAATGTGTTTTTTTATTTCTTCATGGTTTTTCTGTAACATTACTCATGAATTTTGTTCTTTTTCCACTCATGTATTTCCCTTTATTGCTTGTTTTTCAGAGTTTTAAAGTGTCTAGGTTTGATAAATGTGATTCCTGTGCTGTTAAATCAGTGTGTGGCCGTACTGGAGCGGCATTTATCAGTGGTTTCTAATGATTTTAGAAACTGTTTAGTTGACCAAATCTGATAACACCGACCTCAGAGCAGACAGATCTCAGGGAGATCTCAGACCGGCCCAGGGTGTTGTTTTGGTCCACTCTGGAGCAGCAGATCTCCTTCACACGCTGAAATAACACCTCTAGCTAACATGCAGAGACCTCTGTCCTCCTCCTCAGCACCAGGGAGGCGTTCGAGGCTCTCTCGGCCCGGAGGAGATCCGTGCTCCAGCGCTGTCTCTCCTGACGGGGGCGCTGGAGAGTGTCAGTCCTCTGCTGCGCTGCCTGGCTGCTGAAGGTTTGGCCCGTCTGGTCCAGGTGGTCGGAGACCCCGGGTTCACCGTCTCTGTCTCTCTGCTCTGCTTTGACAGGTGGGTTGATGGGACACTGAGGTTGTTGTTTTAAATTGTATGTTCTCTTTTATTTTATCTAAAATTATGCAGCTTTAAAAGAATGAAACATCCTGCAGAAGACTGGTGTGGAGGAGCATGAATCCATCAAAACATCACACAACATTACTAAACAAATAAAGCTGTGCATGTAGCTGAAGCTTTATTTTATCCTTTAAAGATGCTTCTGTTAGTGTTCAGAGTGGGCTCTCACAGCAGGAGAGGATCTTTGTGAATGCTCATTTAGCCTCACATCATTTAGAGAACTTCTGCAGCTGATGGTAGATGTTTCTTTAAGTGTTAAAGCCATGTTTTATGATATTTCGCATGCAAAGAGAAGCAGAAGTCCTGCTTAAATAGCAGCGAAATAATAATATTTAACATTATCAGCCCTGAAGGAGATTCTGTGATTTGAAATAAAAGTCTGAATATTGTTTTCCTGAAATGACAACCAGAGATCCAAAAATACTCCCTGCAGTAGCAGAAATAGTCCAGAGAAGCTGAAAATAACAGAGTTAAGGACAGGAGCCAAATATACCACAGAGTGTTTTTATCTGGTGAGTCAGTGATGCTGGGATGCTTCTGACAGGAAACCGCTTAAAAATAGCTCAACAAGGGCAGAAAAATGCTGAAAAAGCAAGTGAAGTAATGTCTCAGAGAGAGTTTACAGGCCAGAATAACTGAAAAAGATCTTCAGGAGGAAACAGGGTCAGAAACAACAGCACTGCTGTCTTTGATACTGGAAGAGGCTGATCTACGGAGGTCAGGGGTCAAACCCACAGATGCATGCATGTGGTAATGGAATGTTAGTGTTTGCTGTTTTCATTTTTCGATTTTGTTCTTTCTGCTCGACTTTATTTTTGCTCTGTGTCTGCAGTAGATCAGCTTTTTCAGATCTAGGCCGTCTTTCTTTAACATTTGTTGTATTTTTTAGACATGTTCTATAGCAGCCCTCAGTTAGATAAAGAAGTTATTCATCTCCAGTAATTCAGCTTCCTTTCCTCTGTTTATCTTCCACTGATGGTTCGTCTCCATCTTTATTCTTTTTATTCTTTATTTATTTCTGTAAAAGAAATATCCGTTCCATCTTAGTGACCATCATGATCAGGCAGTGTTCCAGTGTTACTGGCAGTTGTTGTTAGCTTTTAAGCTAGCCAGGAGTTGTAGTTAAAACTGAGTAGGGCTGGGCAATTAATCGAAATGTAGATTAAATCACAATGTGACCTACTGCAATTTCCAAATTGCAGACAGTGCAATATTTCTTTGACCTGAAATGTGTTTTAAAATAGCAGTTTAATATATTTTTTTAAGCAGAGGTGTTTTGCTCTACACTTAATGCAAACATTCAAGTGCCAATATTTTCTAGAATAATTGACAAAAGTTCCTACTTTCCTTGTTTTTTTTATATATTTTTGCCTTCTTCAAAATAAGAAATCAAAAAATTGTCACTCCATTACAATTCAGATCAAATATGAAATATAGGACAAAATAATTGCATTAAGACATTTTGTTAGATTGATTTGAATTTGGGAGGATTTTTGCTAGAAATTTTTAGATATTTTTGCGGAAATTTGAGAAATTTATTCTGACATATTTTGGAATTTGATTTGAATTGTGGGGGTGGTCTTGCATTAGAAAATTAAAGTATCTTCTTGGAAATGTGATAAATATTGGTAAATTTTTGGGAATTTGATTTGAAAATTTGAGGTATTTTTATGGAAATTTTTAACATTTGTAAATTTTGGGAAACGATTCAAATTTCTTGGAGAATTAGCTTTGAAGCCTTCAGGAAATTTCATGAAAACGTGAGAAATTAATATGCAATTTTTTAAGAAGTTGTTCTCGTTTTTTTTTTTTAGTATTTTTACGAAAATTTGAGGAAATGTTTTGGGAATTTGATTTGATGTTTTTGGGTGGTGGGGCAAGTTTTTAATTTTTAGCTATTTTCTTAGAATTTTTGAACATTTATTTGTAGATGTTGGGAGATTTGATATAAATTTCTACGGGAAATAGCTTTGAAACTTTTTGGTAATTTCATGAAAATTAGAAAAAATTTATTTGTAAATTTTTAAGAAGTTGATTTGATTTTTGTGGGTGGTTGCTATGATTTTTTTTTTTTTTTTTTTAGTATTTTTATGAAAATTTGAGGAATTTATTTGAATTTTTTGGGGAATTTAATTAGATTTTTTGGGTGGTGGGGCAGGTTTTTAATTTTTAGTTTTTTTTTTTAGAATTTTGGAACATTTATTTGTAGATTTTGGGAGATTCGATATAAATTTCTGGGGGAAATAGCTTTGTACAGTATAATGTAGAATGGTTTTTAAGATCAGGGAACCTGAAGAATATTCACATGTTGAATTGCAATTGCAACGTTGGGTGAAAAAATCACAATTAGATTATTTTCCCAAATCGTTCAGCCCTAAACTGAGGTCTTCTTTTTCACCTTTTTTGGGTTTTTCTTGATGGAAATTTCCCGTTCTTTCTCTCAAAGGTGTCCTGGACCATCCTTCTTCTTTGTTTTCACAGGTTTCAACAAATGTTCTCATCTTAATTGTGTAAAACACTACAAACCTGCATTTTTCTTGCTGCTAGCTGCTCTGGTTGCCCGGCAGCATTAAGAATGCTTTGAGAGATTTTCTCCAGGCTTTGCGCAAGCATCCACCAAGATTCAAGCATGAACTGGTTAGATTTTGAGGGTCAAAGGTCAAGGGTAGTCAGTGTCATGGAGAGCCCTTGCTTGTAATCTTTCAGTGTTTCCCACATTCAGACAGTATTTGGGTAGGCCATCGATTATATCTGCGTTTTTAACCACCATCTGCTACCAACTATTAAAAGTTCATAAATCAATTAATCAGAAAATAAAAAAAGGTCTTAAACTGGGGCACAGGTGGCGTAGTGGTTTGAGGTGTGCCCCCTCTACACGGTTGGCCTGTAGCACTCTCCTGCATGTTTCTCGCCAGCTCTCTCAACCCTCTTTCCGATTCTGTCCTCTGTCATTAAAGGCATAAAAAGCCCCAAAATCAATCTTAAAAAAGGTCTTAAACTTTGTAGCAATTTTCAATTTTTATATTTGCCCAAAGAGGTCGTGGTGAGTTTTTTTTTTTTTTTTTTGCTTTGACGTATGCATTGCGGTGATACGTGAGGAGAGGCTAGACATTAAAGATGCTGCGGGGTCCTATAATATCTTAGAATACACCCTCCACTGGTAATTTTAGACCAGGCGTTGGTCCTAGTGTACCACATTCACACCCATCTGTTATATTTTTCTTTTCCTTTTATTTGCCTAGTTTTTTATCTTGTTTCTACCCTTTTGGAGGATAGAGTGCTGTTGTCATTTTATCATGTTTAGTCCTGTGGCTGGTATCTGTGTGAAGGAGGCTGACTTACATTCTCTAAACCAGATCTAGGTCCAGGAATAAATAAAGACCCCTTAAATCAATCAGTCGATCTACTGATCCGCCTTCCAGTGACTCCTGTGTTTCTGCTTATCCCTCACAGACTAAAGACGGCTCGGGATGCAGCCTCTCGCAGTGGCTATGCTCTGGCTCTGGGGGCGCTGTACCGCTACACCGGAGGAATCAGCTCCCCTCAACACCTGTCCACCTGCCTGGGCGTGCTGTTCACCCTGAGCCAGGACAGCACCTCACCTGAGGTCCAGGTAAACACCAGGATTGTATTACTGAGTCTGAGTTAAACTCTGAATCAGCCTCTACTTTTTAACATCCTCATCTGTGTATTTTGTCCAGACCTGGTCCCTCCACAGCCTCTCTCTGGTGATCGACCTCTCTGGCGGTCTCTATCGTGCCCATGCCGAGCCGTCCTTCACCCTGGTTCTCCGCCTACTGCTGTCAGCTCCGCCCACTCACCCGGAGGTGCACCACAGCCTGGGACGCTGCCTCCACGCCCTCATCACCTGCCTGGGCCCCGACCTGCAAGGTACCACCCATGGCATGCATGAAAACAAAAAGAGGAGATTTATGGGCGAGTTTCAGGGTGATTTTAGGAGTCCATCCTGCTTCTGAGGATGTTTTATTATTTTTAAGACTCCAACAATGACCCTCTTCCCTCCACATAAACTGTAGAGATAAAATGGACCCGTGCTGCACAGCTACAACAGTTTCTAAAAAGACAGGAGACGTCTAGGATTTACTTTCTAACTCTACCTGCTGTCCTCAAGCAGTGTTCACGTCCCTCCTCTTCAGTCCTTAGCAATACAACTGTGTTTCTCCAGGTGAGGGTCCAGCAGTGAGGTGTTGTTGCAGCAGGTGTAATGATACATACGTGTGTATTCTCCAGGTGAGGGTGCAGCAGTGAGGTGTTGTTACAGCAGGTGTAATGATACATACGTGTGTATTCTCCAGGTGAGGGTGCAGCAGTGAGGTGTTGTTACAGCAGGTGTAATGAATGCATACGTGTGTATTCTCCAGGTGAGGGTGCAGCAGTGAGGTGTTGTTGCAGCAGGTGTAATGAATGCATACGTGTGTATTCTCCAGGTGAGGGTGCAGCAGTGAGGTGTTGTTACAGCAGGTGTAATGAATGCATACGTGTGTATTCTCCAGGTGAGGGTGCAGCAGTGAGGTGTTGTTACAGCAGGTGTAATGAATGCATACGTGTGTATTCTCCAGGTGAGGGTGCAGCAGTCTGTAGTCTGCGCTCCAGCTGTCTGGTGGGCTGCGGCGTGATGCAGGACGGTCCAGACTGCCTGGTTCAGGCCAGATCCATCTCCTGTCTGCAGCAGCTTCACATGTTCTCTCCTCCTCACGTCAACCTAGCCAACCTCGTCCCTGCACTGTGTGTGAGTACACCTGAGATACACCTGGGGGTGGGATTGGACAGCTACATATCTGCAGAAAATTGCTGTAAAATGTGTTTTCATGCACTCTGTGTCTGAGTTTCTGAGGTTTGCTCCATGTTCAGTCAGCAGAGTCTGAGTGTTTCTGACCTTGTGTTTCTTACAGGAGATCTTGTTGGACTATTCCACGTTGGTAGGTCCTCTAAAGCTGCTGTTTGCCTCGCTTTCTTAAAGAGTTAACACTTTTCTGTTGCTGTGGAGCTTTTTGAAACACTTCTTCCTTTTTTTAACACATCAATTTTTGGATTATGAAGCCTGAAACACTTTTCTGTTGATAGGTCCAAGTTCTCTTCTTTTAACACACTTATACTTGTATTGTGGAGCCTGAAAGCAGTTTTATTTTAGCTTTTTAACAGTTTTCCGCTTTTTAACAGTTTTCCTTGTGCACTATTAACTCTTCTGTTGGTTTGATTCTATATTTTTTCACTTTTTGTCTCTTGGTTTTTCTGTGGCAGTTTACCGTCACACTAGCTGCTAACACAACAACACAACTCTTCTTTTGTTTAACTTACTTTGCCTCAGCAGCCTCCTAACCCTTTAATCTGTGTCCTTTAACAGTGAAACTGCTCTGTTTTCTCCAGACAGAGCCATAAAATGCATAATACCATTACCATTTAGAATGATTTTGAGATCTGTCCTGAAGATTTAATGAAATGATCTTTAATTATTCTGCACTTCATCATTATTTGATATTAAGAACCGTTCAATTAAGCTGATAGAAGCATTTATACTCCACAGACCGGCCTGTCCTTCTGGGCTTCAACACATTTAATTTCCTGAATCTGACGATGTGTAAATGTTAACAAAACTTCAGATTAATGCAAGCAGAAAATTAGTTTTTATTGCCTGCATAAAAAGGATGTCAGTTGTTTTGGAGCTATCATACTTTTTCAATACTGCGTGCTTCTTATCCCAATTAAATAGCCATTATATGTACGTTTATAGCATTGAAGAGAACCAAACACATGGAAGAAAAAACATTCACTGTCATATTTACTGCACCGAGGAGATAGAGAGAAAGTGGGCGACTGACTTTAAGATCAAGTAAAGAGAGAGAGCGCACTGCTAGTTGCAGACAGAGCAGTGATGAAGAGAAATAAGACGTTAATTTCTGAGTTCATCTACAGACACATCAGCACAAACATGCAGGAAGTGGCCTGATTTTGTTAAACAGTTTGCAGTTTTGTTATTTAGGTTTTTATTAAGAACAGAGCCATAACATTCCACATCACAACTTGGCCACAAGACTTCCTGTTCCTTTTTTTTTTTTTTCAGAAAAACAAAACAAACTGAGCCAAAAAGGATGTATGCGACACAACGATAATAATAATAATAAATTAGGGCTGTCAAAATTGATGCGTTAATGCGGATTAATCCATCATCATGATTAATCTGATTAGAAACTTTAATGTAATTCAAAATCCCTGAAACGTCTCTGGCAACGCATTTCGGGCAGTTTGTCCAAGTAGGGTCACCACTGAGCATGCCGCCGTGCATGCGCAAATGGGCCGTTGATCCGGTAGTGACCAACTAACTCGAAATGGAAGACGCTGAACAGCACGTTGGCCCTCTTGATGGGAAATTTAAGTACCAAAAAAAAAAAAACCAAGACGGAACAGTCTTCTTTCTTGAGTCTTTTTGCTTATGCAAAATGAAACACGATTAATTTAGATTAAAAATGAATGATATTTAATCATGATTAATCGAAATTAATCCACAGCAACCCTGTGAAAAATCTGATTAAGAATTTTAATCATTTGACAGTACTACAGTAAATAAACTAGAAAAGCACTCAGAGAGCGCAGACCTCCACCATTAGCCCTATCTCCCAATAGTGAAGAATCCTTTAAAAATTTCCTGGATCCGTCCCCATGTACCCCCCACCACGGCATTAGCCGATTACTCCCTCCCCAGTGGGGTGGATATATGGTGAGGTAAAGCATTGGCTTCGCTACGTGTGGACTGTCATGGCGGAAGCATTGCCCGCTGGTGCCAACAGATGCACTGACAGTCTCACCCATGGTCTCACCAGACGACTGGAAGTCATGGCAGAGGGTGAATATTTCTCTATTCCTCCCAACATTGTGAGTATTCTCGCTACAATTCGCTGTCTTTCTCTCTGTTATGCTCTGACTCGTCTCCTTGGCTGGGCGTGCGTCTTTCAAACTCTATGAACTCCAAAACTTTGAATAGAAACAAACCCAAAATGCTGCTGGGATTGAAGTTACTCATGTCCGCCATCTCCTGGTGTAAAGTGGTAACAGCGCAGACCTCCGACATTAGCCCTATCTCCCAATAGTACAGAATCCTTTAAAAAAATTCCTGGATCCAGACAGTGATCCGGATCACTCCCAAAATCTAATCAGTTCTTCCTTATCTGACATTTCCTGAAAATTTCATGAAGCTCCTCCACAACTTTTTGAGTTATGTTGCTAACAAACTAACGAACAAACGAACAAACCCACCTGATCACATGACCTCCTTGGCGAAGGTAATAATCAGATCTAAGTCCTCAACCCATGGGACATTTTCACAAAACACGCACCAAATAAATATATATATACATATATAAAAATAATAATTAAGAAAGAAAGAAAGAAGTAAATAAATAATTTAAAAAAAATAATGATAATAATAATAATAAATAAAAAGTAAATGATAATAATAATAATAATAATAAATAAATATAGATATATAAATAAATAAATAATAAAAATAGATAAATAAAATAATAATGATAATAATAATAAATAATTAAACAAATAAATACAATAATAATGTAAATATAATAATAATAAATAAAATAAATAAATATAATAGTAATAATAATAATAATACTAATAATAAACAAATAAAAAAACACACTTATATTGAGTTAAATCAATTTTTTTTTCAACAGATGTTTCAAAATCAGACAACTATGTACTCTTGAGTAGCTTCACAAAATATTAGAAGGGGGAGTGACACAAATTCGTTTATGATCAGTTAAAGTAGGATTCTATGATTAGATATACCCAGTCTAAGGTGTCCAACAACTTACAAACTTCTCTTGTTCGAGTCTAAGCCTGCAAGTGAAAATATCATGGGTCACATCAAACCAACTCTCGACTGTGGGTGCTACTAATGACATCCATTTTCTCGTGAGAGCTTTTTTACTTGCTAACATTGAAATACTAAACAGGTATTTATTTGAAAGACCCTCAATAGTCTCAGGTCTTAGGCACAGAGTGACAAAACTATAATGAATCTGCACTTTGATTACTTTTTCCATAATACTTCTGATTTGATTCCAGTAGTTCAGAAAAACTGCTGCAGTTTAACAACATCAGGCCACTGCTTTATCAAAATCCTGCAACTTCCTGCATGTTTGTGTTGATGTTGACTTGAACTACGATGAAAGCAAAATCAAATCTAGAATTGTAACGCCTGAAAAGCCAACACTCCACTCTTTCTCAATAGAAACTGTCACACAAAGTTCTCACTCCCCAGTAGTGGATTTCCTGTTTGGAGACATCCTTTTGGAAGCTGAGATTCATGCTACTTTTATAGGGCTTTTTTAGACTTTCATTAAAATACATCATTCTGGAATACTCAGGTGTTGGTCTCTGGGTCTGGAGGAAACACTGTCCGTCTTTACCAGCATGAATCCTGTTATAAACGCTCAGCTTTAATCTACAGAATAACCTGTTTTTAAATGCATGTGCTCAGGCCCACCTGTGCAGCTCGTTCCTGTGTCTGCGGCGGGCCGTGGTGGCGTGTCTCCGTCAGCTGGTGCAGCGTGAAGCTGTGGAGGTTTCTGAGCACGCCGTGACGCTGGTCAAAGAGCTGCCCAGACGAGAAAACACTCAGCTCGGTGAGAATAACACAGACAGTTCTTATTTTTAAAGTATGACGCCATCTTTTAAGGCAAGGATGGAATATTTTGTTATCTTTTAAGGATGAAATCATCCTTAAAGGCAGATGGCAGATTTAAGAAAAACACATTAGCCTACAATGGGTATGTAGGACTTCTATTTTAGTTGCTGTGGTTCAAAAAGGTGTAAGTTACTTTTTATTTTTACTAGAATCATAATTAAGTTCAAAATTCTGCTGATGTGGGAGAATGTACACATACTTACCCACCCCACCCACCCACCCTGTACAGATGTGACCATAAAGGAGGTGGGTCTGGAGGGCGCTCTGTTCACTCTGCTGGACCGAGAGTCAGATCCGGGTCTGAGGAGGGACATCCAGGAGACGCTGGTCCACATGATGACGTCCAGCGCCACCAGTGGGAAACTGGGACACTGGCTGAAGCTCTGCAAGGACGTCCTGTCAGCAACCACCGGTCGGTTTCAGCTGCTGTACATGAACTCTAGTTTTTACCCTTCTATTAAGGGAGTAATAATCCTCTTTAGTCATTCAGTCTGTGTGTTCATACTCTAAATTAACAATCCTTCAAGGATGGAATGTTTTATACGTGTCAAAGTAGGAAATCTAGGAAGACATTAACTTTAAAAGACAATGAGGAATGTTTCAGAAGCTTAACAGGATGGTATCATCATTAAAGACAAAGGCAAGGGTGGAATGTTTAAAAAGGTTTAAAAGGATGGCATCAAGGATAATGTTAGCTTGAAATGCAAGGATGATATATTGTATAAGCTGTAAAGGATGTCTTCATCTTTAAAGGCAAGGATGGAATGTTTGATAAGCTGTAAAGGGTGACATTATCTTTAAAGGCAAGGATGGAATGTTTGATAAGCTGTAAAGGATGTCTTCATCTTTAAAGGCAAGGATGGAATGTTTGATAAGCTGTAAAGGATGACATTATCTTTAAAGGCAAGGATGGAATGTTTGATAAGCTGTAAAGGATGACATTATCTTTAAAGGCAAGGATGGAATGTTTTATAAGTTCAAAGAATGATATAACAGATGACATCATCTTTTTTCAAGACAAGGATGGAATGTTTGATAAGCTGTAAAGGATGACATCATCTTTAAAGGCAAGGATGGAATGTTTGATAAGCTGTAAAGAATGACATCATCTTTCTTAAGCCCACTGAATTTTTTTTTAGGATGATGTCATCAAAAGCAGAGGACAGAATGTTGGTGAAGCTGGGTTGTTGGGGCCTTATTTGTCCAATAGTAAGCCATAGTTGGAAACTTTTGAAAAAAATGACAGGACAGTTAAAGAGAATCTGAATAATTGATTTTATGAGGACTTAAACCTGATTCTGAAAGAACATCTGAAGATCCGGATAGAAAAGCATTAGGGGTGTTTTGAGTTTCTTTGACCTCTGACCTTTCTCTCCTCAGACTGTTTGTCTCCGGTCGAGGCCAGTCAGGAGGACGAGGAGGCGGACGCCAGCAGAGACGACGACTCCTCCACGTTCAAAGCTCGTTCTGAGTCCAGCGGCCCGTTCACAGCGCTGCGCTGGGCCACGCGCCGCTTTGCCATGGAGTGTGTGTGTCGCATCATCGCTCAGTGTGAGAGCGCTGACCCCGCCCACTTCGACATGGTTCTGGCTCAGGAGAGACGCCTGAATGAGTCCACAGGTAAGAGAGAGGTCTGAATGAGTCCACAGGTAAGAGAGAGGTCTGAATGAGTCCACAGGGAAGAGAGAGGTCTGAATGAGTCCACAGGGAAGAGAGACGTCTGAATGAGTCCACAGGTAAGAGAGAGACGTCTGAATGAGTCCACAGGTAAGAGAGAGACGTCTGAATGAGTCCACAGGTAAGAGAGAGACGTCTGAATGAGTCCACAGGTAAGAGAGAGACGTCTGAATGAGTCCACAGGTAAGAGAGACGTCTGAATGAGTCCACAGGTAAGAGAGAGACATCTGAAGTTAAAGGGGTACATTCAGAGATTAGACAACCCTTTAACCAGACAACAGTACAATGAAAAGAGCAAGATAGAAATCAGAGGTCTGACCCCTCTTTAAGTCTAGTTTATGTCTTTAGACCCTGCAGACCTCTCACCTTTCACCCCTCCCTCCATAGACTTCCTCGTCCTCCATCTTGGTGACCTGGTCCGCATGGCGTTCATGGCAGCAACGGATCACAGCGACCAGCTGAGACTGGCGGGGCTCCAGACGCTGCTGGTCATCATCAGACGCTTCTCTGCCATCCCTGAGCCAGAGTTCCCTGGTCATGTGATCCTGGAGCAGTACCAGGCCAACGTAAGGACGTCACTGATAGAAACATGGAGCATGTTTTAGTTCTAAAGAGTCAGGCTAAACAGGAATCTGATACTGAGAAGACCACATTTATTTCTCTCATTATTGGCAGAGAAAAACCTGATTGAGACATCCCAGCTTTAATTGCAGAAATATAAAATGTAGATCCAGTGCTTTGTAAATATTTATATTTTTATTATAAATAGACGGTTAAATCCCTCCTGCTTTCGTCTGCTCAGGTTGGAGCTGCTCTCAGACCGGCATTCTCTGCTGATGCTCCTCCTGATGTCACGGCTAAGGCCTGCCAGGTGATCAATAACCAATCAGTCCCTTTGCTAAGTGACCTCAGGTGTCTCCTCACCTGTGTCTGCAGGTTATAAATCATTACCTGAACCCTAACATCTTAACTCCTCCTCTCCTTTCAGGTGTGTAGTGCCTGGATCGCCAGCGGCGTTGTGAGTGACCTCCGTGACTTGCGGCGGGTCCACCAGCTCCTTGCGTCCTCATTGGCTAAAGTCCAGGCAGGTAGAGAAACCTGTAGTCAGCTGTACAACGAGGCCACAGCTACCATGGAAACGCTGGCTGTGCTGAAAGCGTGGGCTGAGGTGGGTGCTCCCTTTCTCTGATAAAATTATTCTAGTCATAGAAATACGATGAGATCCTGATAACATCCTCACCATTAAAAGCAATCACGATAACGCCTTTGAAGGGAAATATAACTTTATAACAAGATCTGTGACGCTGAAAAACTAACCTACTAGGGAGGGCTGTAAGCTCGCCGCGAAGGAGAAATGGGATAAAAAAACATTCAGCTGAAGTAATCCTTTATCTAAGATTTCTGTGTCAGAGTAAATTTACCCCCCCCTTCCTCCTAAGGTTTACGTTGTTGCTGTGGAGACGAGCAGACAGAAGGAGCCTCCTGCTAAAACCGCTGATCTGCCGTTTTACTCTTCAGCCAATGACAGCTCTGAGTCAGGAGGGGCGGGCCTTCTGAAGTTGGTCCAATCAGATCTGTCGACGCTGAGCCGTCTGTGGCTGGCGGCGCTGCAGGACTACGCTCTACTGACCCTCCCACAGGAGTACGCATCACAACTACCTGCAACAGGTGAGAGGGAGGAAGTTAACCAGTCTCCATTTTAGTGCTTCCTTAGGCGTGGGCTGGGGTACCTGATGGGCCCTGCTGGTGCTTCAGGTGGAACTTAAGAAGTCAGCCACAATCAATCAAAACCATAATCATATCTTTGAGAGTTAAATCACACTCTAAATGACCATGAATGGTGCTGTTTACATGTTTACATGATTCTAAAAAGTCCAAGAACGAAAAAAAAAGCCAGCCAAGACTCTACCATGACACCTTTCTATCATTTACTCTGATATACAGAACCTGTGTCATAATGGTTGGTTGGTCAATTAGTTAGCCCTTTAATTCATTAGTTAGTTGGTTAGTCCTTTAAATCTTTAGTTGGTTGGTTAGCCCTTTAATTCATTAGTTAGTTGGTTAGTCCTTTAAATCCTTAGTTGGTTGGTTAGCCCTTTAATTCATTAGTTAGTTGGTTAGTCCTTTAAATCCTTAGTTGGTTGGTTAGCCCTTTAATTCATTAGTTAGGTGGTTAGCCCTTTAATTCATTAGTTGGTTGGTTGGCTGGTAGGTTGGTTGGTTGGCTAGCTGGCTGGCTGGTTGGTTTGTCTGGTTGGTTGGTTGGTTTGTTGGTCAGTTGGTTGGTAGGTTGGTTGATCAGTCTGTCAATTGGTTGGTTGGTTGGTAGGTTTGTTGGAAGGTTGGTTTGTTGGTCGGTCTGTTGATTGGTTGGCTGGTTGGTTTGTTCGTTGGTTGACTGGTTGGTTGGTTGGTCCTTTGGTTGGTTGGTCGGTTGATCAGTTGGTTGGTTGGTCCTTTGATTCATTGGTTGGTTGGTTGGTTGGTTGATTCATTGGTTGGTTTGTTGGTAGGTTGGTTGGCTGGCTGGTAGGTTGGTTGGCTGGTTGATAAGTCGTTTGGTTGGTTGGTACTTTGATTCGTTGGTTGGTTGGTTTGTTGGTCAACTGGTTGGTTGGTTGGTTGGCCCTTTGATTCATTGGTCTTTTGGTTGATTGGTTGGTTGGCCTTTTGATTCATTGGTCAGTTGGTTGATTGGTTGGTTGGTCGGTTGGTTGGTTGGTACTTTGATTCATTGGTTGGTTGGTTGATTGGTTGGGTGGTACTTTGATTCGTTGGTCAGTTGGTTGACTGGTTGGTTGGTCGGTTGGTTGGTTGGTACTTTGATTCATTGGTCAGTTGGTTGGTACTTTGATTCATTGGTCGGTTGGTTGGTACTTTGATTCATTGGTCGGTTGGTTGGTACTTTGATTCGTTGGTCAGTTGGTTGACTGGTTGGTTGGTACTTTGATTCATTGGTCGGTTGGTTGACTGGTTGGTCCTTTGATTCATTCTTTTGTTGGTTAGCTTGCCACAGCATGAAGGCTCTGTTTAAAGGTAAACTAATGTGGAGTTTTTCCTTCTCTTCTCCCTCCAGGAGGTTCTTTCTACACAGCAGAGACATTAAAGCAGGCCAGAGTTCACTACACCTCCTCCTGGGCCCCCATCCTCCACGCCACCTCCCTCTGGCTCCAAAGCACCGGTCTGTCCTCCTCCTCTTTGCTCCTTTTTACACTTACAATCCCAAACTTTCAGCTGTCTAACAGCCTAACATCTCTGCTTTAAGGTTTCATACTCCCCGACGACTCACCTGCTAACCTGTCCAGACCGGCAACGCCCACCTCTATGGGATACACCAGCTCAGTGGGCGGGGCTAAGAGTCCAGAGGATGTCAACTCAGACCGACTTCATCTCATACTGGGTAGAACACACTTCCAGAGTCAAAAACACATGTATTTATTCTAGTTTTGTTAAATGGTGATTTTTATATGTGGGGTTTGTTTGGATTCTTCTGTCAGGGATCAGCGTGGAGTTCCTCTGTTCTCCACACTCTGAGGACCAGATGGAGAACATCACTTCCTGTCTGCGGGCCCTGCAGGTGCTGCTCGATGTCTCTTGGCCTCGAGCCAAGATCGGAAATGACCAGGTGAGACAGACCTGACCCTGAAACTAGACCAGGGTTCAAACCTGATTACAGACCAGGTAGAAACTTCATAGACTCACACCAGCGTGAACTGCTAGAATATTCAGAAAGACCTGAAATCCTCCTGACTGCACACAGATCCTCACAGATTTAAAACTAAAGAACTGTTGTGTGATTTTGGGTTCGGTGGAGGAGAAAATGACAGATGGAAGAGATAAAAGCTGCTGCAGCTAAATGTATTCATGTTTTATTAAAATGTATTTAAGTTAAAATGAACCCACACGTCTGTCTGCAGGCTCTGAGCGTGGAGCTGCTGAGCGTCCTCCACAGGCTGATGGTCACCAGAGAGTCGGTCTGCGTTCAGCTCGCCGTGCTGGATTTACTGAGACAGATCGTGACGGCGGCTCAGGAGCACGTCAGAGAGAAACGCCACAGCGCCGAGGGTGAACATGAACATCTCTAACCACATTTTTAAAGATCTTTACTGTGCAAAAGTTTGAAAACAACACTAAAAATCACAAAACCAGCTAAAGATAGCAGTGTGGGAGGACGGTGGGACTATTGCACTCTCAGCTAAGGCAGAAGTTTAAACTAGCTAAAACTATCAGACTGAGAAATGAGAAGACACGAGGATGCAGGTTTTCCTTTACAGCAGTGGTTTTCAAAGTGTGAGGTGGGCTTCCCCTGGAGGTGCGGATACACCAGAAAAAAGGTGATTTGCTTTGTGAACCTCTGCTGTGCATGGAGCTAAATGGACAGACTTATAGTTACTATAGGGACTATGCTATAGAGCAGCATTACTCAACCCTCAACCAAAGAGCCAAATAGTTGAAAAATACCTTTGCAAGAGCCACAATCTAAGAGGTGAAAAGTGGCAAAAACAGCTTGAAGTAGCAATAAAAATAGGTTAAAGGTGGCAGAAAGGTCACAAAGCAGCAAAAAATGGCCGAAAAGGAGAGAAAAAGTGGAAAAATGGTCAGAAAGTAGCAGAAATGGGTGAGAAGTGACAAAAAAATTAGTGGAAAGTGACTAAAATGGGCAAAAAGCAGTCAAGAGTGGCAAAAATGAGCAAAAAAGAGGAAACAAGTGGTATTTAGCGGCAAAATGTAGCTGAAATAGTTGAAAAGTGACAAAAACATTGGTGAAAACAGGCAAAAAAATGGATAAAAGTGGCAAAAAGTGGCTAAAATGGGCAAAAACTAGGAAACAACTGGTATTTAATGACAAAAGGTAGCTTAAATGGGTGAAAAGTGGTGGAAAAAAATGGTTAAAAAAAGTGGCAAAAAATAGGGAAAAAGTTGCAAAAAAAAGTGTCAAAATGGGCAAAAGAGTGGGAGAAAGTGGTATTTAAAGGCAAAAGGTAGCTTAAATGGGTGAAAAAGGGCAAAAATGGGATAAAGTGGCAAAAAGAAGTGGCAAAAACAGGCAATAAAATATGAAACAAGTGGTATTCAAAGGCAAAAGGTAGTTTAAATGGGCAAAAAGTGGCCAAAAAAATATGGAAAAGGGCAAAATGGGAAAAAATGGCGAAAGGAAGAGGCAAAAACTGGGGAAAAAAGGAAACAAGTGGTATTTGATGGCAAAATGTAGCTTAAATGGACAAAAAGTTGCAAAAAATGGTTAAAAAAAGGGCAAAAAATGGGAAAAAGTGGCAAAAAGATGTCGCAAAAATGAGCGAAAAAATTGGGGAAAAGGGATATTTAAAGTCTAAAGGTAGCTTAAATGGGCAAAAAGGTGAAAAAGGGCAAAAATGGGATAAAAGTGGAAAAACAGGGAAAACGTGGCAAAGAGAAGTTGTAAAATGGCTAGAAAAATATATGAAAAAGGGTATTTAAGGGCATTATAACTGAATAACAGGGAAGGGCAGATGTTTAAGGACATTTACAAAGCAACATATCCAAAATATATTAATGTTAAATATGTTTAATGATTAGACATAAATGTTTGAAATGTTGTTTAATTTTTTTTTCAACTTCAATCCTTTTTGTGGGTGGGGTTCCACCGAATGAATAATTTCTTCTTAAGGGATGCTCACTCTCACACACTTTGAAAACCACTGCTACACAGCATATCAGCCTGGTCTAAACCTCTGCACTGTCAGTAGTAAAAAAAACTTTATTGTTCCCCAGTGGATGACGGTGCAGCAGAGAAGGAGACGCTGCCAGAGTTCGGAGAGGGTCGGGACACCGGCGGTTTGATCCCGGGACGTTCCCTGGTGTTTGGAGCGTTGGAGCTGTGCCTCTGTGTTCTGGTCCGGAAACTTCCACAGCTCAGCCCCAAACTGGCCGGAACCAGCCCGACCGGTACGGGACCAGAGATTAAATTAGACAGAAACTATAAATCTCTGTTTACTTGGAGGTAAGTCTGTGTAAATCTCTGAATGTCCTGGTATTCTGTGTTTCCAGGTCCTGGAGGTTCAGTCTGGAGTTTGACAGACAGCGACTGTCGGCTGGTGGCGTCCGCTCTGTGTGTCCTCTCTGAGCTGCCATCAGTCTGCTCTCCAGAGGGTAAGAACAGTAAATGTGTTTGGTTTTGTTCCTGACAGGCTCTGATTATTACTCTCAAGCCTGAATTTTACTTCTGCATCAGTGTGTGCAGCCATTCTCTACTAAAACACCAAACTACCCTGAGAACAAACAGGAAATGATGTCAGCATGCACTGATTAACTCGGCTGTCTCCCCCCTGCAGGCAGCGTGTCCATCCTCCCCACTGTCCTCTACCTGCTGCTGGGCGTCCTCAGAGAGCTGGTCCACCAGCCTGGCACTAATACAGGTAACATATGGATGTAGTTTAGTGGGAGCGGGAGCTCTAAACTCTCTAAACTGTAACTCTGTCCTGGAGTGGAATATAATTGACACTGTCCGGGCCATTTTTCCCAGCAGTCCCTGCGTCAGGCTCAGCGGGTGCGGCTGGTCTGGGCATGGTGATCCAGGCGGCGCTTCAGGCCCTGAAGTGTGTGGTGACGTCTCCGATGAGCCGACAGGAGAAGAGCCGAGGAGCCTGGAAGGTTCTGCTGAGATCGGCTCTGAACACGCTGCTGGGACTCTGGGACGCCGGTACGGCTTTCCAAACTCATGAAAGCATAAGAGTATCCTTTGGCTCTAAATGTCTGCAGCTGTTAAATCAATCCCCAAAACAATGAATACTGAAATAGTTTTAGAATAACTGAACATTTGATCTGTTTTTACATAATTATTAGATATTTAAAAAGGGTTAAGGCTGGCTGAAGTGCTGCAAAAATGACCAGATTAAGTGGTGAAAATGGGTAAGAGAGGAGCAAAAATGGGTGATAAGTGGCAAAATGGGTTGTGGAGTGGCACAAAGGGACAAAATTTGGCAGAAAAAATTGTGAAAAGAGGTTAAAATATGGCAAAAAATTGGTAAAAGAGGAAAAAAGGGGCAAAAAGTATCAAAAATTGGTTACAAATGACAAAAAAATAGTGCAGAAAAAGTGGCAAAAATAGAGGAAAAGTGGCAAAAATGGATAGAGAGTGTCACAAAGGGGATAAAACATGCAAGAAAAGTGGTTTAAATGGGTTAGGAATGGCAAAAATTGTGTTAAAGAAGCAAAAAGTATTAAAAGTGGCAAAAATTGGTTTTAAAGTTGCAAAAATTGGTGATAAAATGTAATGAAAAGTGGTTAGAAAGTGGCAAAGATGGATAAGAGTGGCACAAAGGGGATAAAACATGCAGGAAAAGTGGGACAAAAGGGGGTTAAAATCTTGCAAGTAATGGTTTAAAGAGGCAAAAAGGGGTTAAAAGTATCAAAAATGGGTTAATACTGGTGCTAAATCACAACTGTGGAGGGCCCATTCAATTCTGTTGTCAAGCCTGCTGCATTATAGATAATAGGGATAGATCTCACTGGTAATGCGTTTCTGTCGAGACTAAATCTGGCCCTTGTGCAAATGTACTTGATGACCCCTGCCTCAGTGCATCCGATTCATAACCACAACCATCCTGTACAAAAATATTTTACTTAAAACAAGAAGTTTTCACAGCATGCCACCTCTGTTTGCATTGTTTTTAACAGGCACCTGCACAGTCACCTGTATTTACCTTTCCAGGTATTTAAGTCTTTAAACGTACTTTTTGATGCCCCAAACACTTTTCACGTGACGTTAATATCCCCACAAGCACCGATGAATTGTTATATGTAATAGAAAATTGGGCGATATTACTGCATGTTCAGTGCTATTTGGAAGGTAAACACAAACCGTCAAAAGCCACACCCCTTAACATCTGCCTCACTTAATTCAACACCAGTTAATCTGTGACACCGGCCGACACACAGACCCAAGATATCGCCACACAACATCATCGATGTCTGTGTTGGTCTGCGCACACATAGTGCCAACACTCTCCGTTATGTCCTCTACCGTCCTCAAAACAGATTCTCCATCATAGTCATCTTGTTCTGTTACGGTGGCGTAGTGCATTCACGTGAAAATAAAAAAAATCCTCCTGTTTTTACGACATAACTATCTCATAAAAACAGGATCTTTATATTTATTTCTTGTTTTTACGAGATACTATCTCGTAAAAACAGGAAAATTTAACACCCCTGTTTTAGATCAAGTTTAAGAGAACTGAAGTGGACTACCAAGAATCCACAAAAACCAAACATTAAACTACAGCTATGATAAACTAGATCTGTGTTTGATTCTACAGGACGACTGCCTGATATCTGGTAGAAAACTGATGTATGAGTTTCTCACTAAAGGAGATGATTACTTCTTTTGAAAGATTTGAAGTCTCTGATTGAATCAGAGCTGGTGTCGTCTGCAGAAATGTATAAAAGTAGAGTTAGACTCTGAGGCAGTGTCGTTTAGAAAACCAGAAACATTGAAGGTCCTGACAACAGGTGTGCATCCTCTGACTTATGATGGCGTTTTCAGTCAAATGTTATTTAGTGTCTGATAATATTAACAGAAATGTTCTATTGATAGAGCTCAGCAGCATCACATTCAGAAACTAAGTCTAAAATATTAAAGATACGCTGGTATATAATATTCATTTTGACCTGTGTGTGTTTTCAGGAGACTGTGTTGTGGATCAGGTCAGTCTGCTCACCGCTCTCACCGTCTTCCTGCTCTCTGCCGGTCCTGACGTCTGCACCGCAGAGCCACTGCACACGCTCAGTCTACAGCGCTTCAGTGCCAGCATGGAGGCCAAAGACCCGCTGGTTAGTCCAGAGAGAGTTCAGTTTCTGTCAGCAGGTTTTTACTGTCAGAGAGAGAGAGCATGGATTATTCTAGCTCTAAAGCCTGCCACTGACCACATTTACACAGTCTTCACTGATTCTGAGCATCTTCCCACTAATTCCCCAGTTTAGCAGATATTAAGTTGCTAACTAGTGGTGAGAATCAGAAAACACCAACGTTTTAATAGAATAGAGCAGTGGTTCTCAACCTTTTCAGCCTAAAATAAAGGTGCCAGAGACCGGGGACCCCCACTGTACCTGAAGGTGGTTGAACACAGCCATGAACATTCAGAGAATAGTCATGTACAGACAAGGCCGCTCATTAGGGGGGAAATGGGAAAGATTTCTGGAGCCCAGCCGAACTGGGGGCCAGCAAAATCATGGTCCATGTTAAAGTTAAGCTGTGGTATTTTATATTTATCCTGAATAATAACCACTCTTATCAAAGAAACACATTTTAATTCATCTGTGTAGTAAGTAGCCCTCTTAAAAATGTAAATCCTTTTGTTGAAAACAGAATTCAAATACAATGAAAATAGCTAAAATTGGTTAATAATGGCAAGACATGGTGGAAAAGGTGATGCAGTTTGATTTTAGAAGTAGCAGAAATGGTTAGATATTCCAAAAATTAGATAAACGTGGCAAAATAACCAAAAAAAAAAAGGCAAAAATGGGCTTATTCAGTGGTAAAAGTGGATTCAAAAGTGGCTTAAATTGTGTTCAAGTGGCAAAAATAGGTGGAAATTTTGTAAAATGGGATGAAACTTGATAGAAACTGGCAAAAAAGGGTTAGCTGAGGCAGAAAAAGTCAAAAACTGGCATAATTGGTCATATCAAATTGGGAAATGTGGTTTGAAAAGCGGTAAAAGGGGTTAATAGTGGCAATGATGTGTCAACAGAGCCAGCAAAAGGCAGAGAGTGGCAAGATTTGGTTTAGAAGTGGCAAAAACAGGCAGAAATAAGTGGTGGAAAGGGTTTAAAATTGACTAAAAAAAAGGGTTTTAAGTTGCAAAAATGTGTTAGAATTAATAAAATTGGTGGGAAAAGTGATGAAAACGGGTTAAAATTTGATAAAGTTGACGTAAGTGGCAACAGTGTCATTTAAAAAGTGTTCTTAGTTTTTAAGGCATCTGAAGACCCCCTCTCAGTGTCTCGCGACCCCAAATGGGGTCCCAACCCCAACATTGAGAATCCCTGGAATAGAGAAATGTCATGGTTGAACACTTTTGTTAAAGATGATCAGAGTTGTTGGTCTCTAACCCCCCTGTTCTAGAGCAGTGTGAGAATCCTTTAGAAATAAAGTTTTTGTTATTCAGTTATTTCTCCTTTCTGTCTGCAGGTTGTGAGTCGCTGTTATCAGCTGCTGACGTCTGTGTTTCAGGCCCCGCCCACCGTGGCTGTCCCATACATCCAGGCTCTTGGACCGCCGCTGGTTCGATTCCTCCAGGTACTGATGCTACACGGATGTGAGAGGAGTCTGATTCCGTCTGAGTGCTTTTGTGTCCTGATGTTGTTTTAGTCTAGTTATGATTGGACTTTAGTTTTAAGGCGAGAGGCAGCTGGTTGATGTGTCTTTGTCCTGACGGTATGACCACCACTGTCAAACTGTGTCCACTGAACACGCTATTCTCTGCTCTTTAAATTTTAATCTCCTCTGGCATAAAATATGACATCTAGCTTTTTTATTTTGGATACAAAACAAGCTAACACGCTCTGTGAGAGAGGAAATTCTGTCAAATCCAAGTTAGTGCTGAAAACAATAAAACCGATGGCTGATCTAAAAAGCATGAGGATGTATGAAAGACCAGTAGAAATGGAGATGATTTAAAGTCAGCCCTCATTCAGAGACAAAAGTAATGGAATTAGAGTGTTTTTAAGGATGAAGGAGAAAATCCTTCTGTCTGACTGTCCTGGTACCTTGTCATCTCCTTCTTTCCTTGTTCCTATCCATCTCAATGCATATTTTATTGCAGACACTCACTCCTGTTTCTAATATCAGTAAGAAAAATACCGACCTATCTGATTTTTGTGTTTTATCCTCAGAGGGTGGAGCGGAGCCGTCCTCAGAGTCAGGAGGAGCTGGTGGGAGTCCTGGAGGCCGTTAGAGCCATGGAGGCTCTGATCCAGGCTGCAGACGAGTCCCAACGTAAGTCAGCAAATATGAAGTTTATAGAAAGATCTGGAGGTTTTCAGTCGCCTCTTCAAACTCTCTTTTACCGTCTTCCTCACCAGCTGACGAATAAAAAGGCCTCATATAAACACTTCATTCACAGTCAAATTCTCTGATCCAGCTCCTTTGTGAAAAATGTAATTCCAACCAAAACCCCAGCTCTCTTTAAATTCTGGAAACAATGCCAGTGTGTTCGTCCAGTTCAGAGACGTTGTAGGAGTTTGATGCAGTTTTTGTTGATCAGAATGAATAAATGACCCAACACTGGACCTCTAGGTCTTCTGTTTTTGTTGCTGTGGCGTCGAACATTTTTTATTATGGTTTTTACTAGAGGGGTATTTGAAGTTTTGAAAATGAGTTGTCAGTGTTAAAAAGAAGAAATCCCTCTTTCAGACGTTGTGAAAGTCTGTGTTTTCTGTCTTTAGGTCCTCAGCTGGTCGCCATCATGCTGCCTCTCCTTATCTCCTTCCTCCTGGATGAAAACGCTCTTGGCTCCGCCCCCGCAGCGTCCCGTTCACTGCACGAGGCAGCGCTCAAAGACCTGATGCGCCTCGGTCCTCAGCACTCCGCTGTCTTCAGGTAAAACTACAGACATGAGTGTCTTTAACCGCTTTTCTCCCTCGTTTTGACCTAAATGCTTTCAATAGAAACACTGATAGACTATTAAGACAATAAACCGTGGTTTACATAAAAGAATACCAACCTTAAACGGCAGGGATGGAACGTTTTATAGACATTAAAGGATGACATTATCTTAAAGGCGAGGATGGAATATTTGATAGGCATTATAGAATGACAGTCTTCAACAGCAAGGATGGAATGTTTTATAGACATCAAAGGATGACATTATCATAAGAGGCAAGGATGGAATGTTCAATAGAGATTATAGAATGACATAATCATTCACAGGTTGGATGGAATGTTTAATAGACTTTATAGAATGACAATCATTAACAGCAAGGATGGAATGTTTTATAGACATCAAAGGATGACCTAATCTTTAACGGCAAGGATGGAATGTTTAATAGACATTATAGAACGACATAATCTTTAACGGCAAGGATGGAATGTTTTATAAACATAGAATGACATAATCTTTCAAGGAAAGACTGGAATGTTTAATAGACTTTATAGAATGACAATTTTTTACGGCAAGGATGGAATGTTTTATAGACATCAAAGGATGACATTATCGTAAGAGGCAAGGATGGAATGTTTTATAGACATTATAGAATGACAATCTTTCACGGAAAGGATGGAATGTTTTATAGACGTCAAAGGATGACATTATCTTTTACGGCTGGATGGAATTTTTTATGGACTTTAAATGACAACATCATCTTCAAAGGCAAGCATTGAATGTTTTGTAGACATTAAAGGAAGAAATGATCTTAACTGCAAGGATGGAATGATGTCATCTTCAACGGCAAGGGTGGAATGTTTTATAGACATTAAAGCATGACATCATCTTCAAAGGCAGAAGACAGAATGTTTGTGAAGCCAGGGATGTTGGGGTCTTTCTCCTCTAAATGTATCAATATTAAGCCATAGGGGGCAACTTTTAGGCAAGTGATGGAACTCCATCACTTGCCTAAAAGTTGCCAACAAAGGATGGTCGCCATAAGTGATATTGTGTTGATAGTCTGGTCTTTCTTTCCCGCCCCTCAGGTCTCTCATCTCGTCGTCTCCTCACCTGAAGTCTCGTCTCGAAGCCGCCGTCAAAGGAAACCAGGAGAGTCTGAACGCTAAAGCCACCAGCGCCAACCCCCGCAGGGCCACCAAGTCGTCCCCTAGCATCACGCTCAAAACGAACTTCCTGTGAGGCGACGACAGCGGAGGTCAGACAACCCGTTATCGCCAAGCTGTGTTCACTGTCTGCTGTGACAAACCGACGTACGAAGAAGGTCGACAGCAGACAAAAATGTTATGACATCAATTCCACTTTGGGCTAAAGTCTGTGGGCTTTCACACTCTTATGCTGCATGCTAGTCAATCACATATCACTGTTATTGATCACATTATTATCAATCAATCAGAGTCACCATAAAGAAGAATGCTGGTTTTATATCCTGTCTTAACACATTTCTGCTATCACTGATTTATGCATCGATTACTCATGTCTGGAGGGAAGGACCACACCTGTCTCTGCAGGTACGACTGAACCAACAGCAGCTAAACAGAGAAATGTAGTCGCATTTATTAGAAATAATCAAGAAAACAGTCTGAAGTAGAAAAAGGACCACAGGCTCAGTGAGTGAATGTGAGCGATGGAATCATGAAGAGGATTTTATTTTTGTAGTAAAACGATGATTTAACAGATTATATACCAACAGAACCTGAAGACTGTGATTGTTAGGAGGTACAGTTTAGTCATTAGCACTTTAGTTCATTAACACTACATCTTCACTCGTGAGCTATCGGCGTGAATGTGAAGGACTTTTATTGTCTTAATATGAATGTTTAAAGGATTCATGACTTCAAAATAAAACGCTAAAGATTTACCTGCAGTACTCAAACTAACCTCAGTGTACAGGGATGAATGATGTTTTCTAACCGCCAGGACTGAATAAAAACTCTTTTCTTCACACATCAACTCCACGTGTCTTTATTCGTCTTCAGTTTGTGAGCAGACACGACGAGGAGGAAGTCGGTCATCCGACGCTTTCCTTCCACCAGCCTGTGTCCAACAGCTGTGACAGGATCATGCATGTCCTCTTTGGGCTTCCGTAGATCAGTGGTTCTCAACCTTGGGGTCGAGGCACTGAGAGGGGGTCTCCAGATGCCCTTAAAAAACTAAGAATATATATTTTTTAAATTACACTGTTGCCACATTACACCAATTTTGTCACATTTTTTTTTACCCTGTTTCATCATTTTCCCACCAATTTTAACACATTTTTCCATTTAATGCTTATTTTTGTCAGTTTTAAACTCTTTCCACCACTTTTTTTCTGCCTGTTTTTGCCACCTATACACCAATTTTAGCCACTTAAGCTTAATATTGCCTCTGTTGACCCATTATTGCTTCTATTACTCATTTTAACCACTTTTTACATTTTAACTAGGCTGAACGATTTACATAAATAATCTAATTGCGATTATTTTTCCCAATATTGCGATTTAATGTGCAATTATTTTTAGGTTCCCCATCTTATGTGTTCTTTAACAAACACAATCAATAAATCAGTTTTTATAAAAAAAGAGCACCATATTAGATAAACAAAACTAGAGAAATATAACTTTAAAAAAAGAAAAGGCATTTTGATCCATATCTTTTCTTGTTATTCTTGTTTTGAATAAGAAAAACAAACATGAGGGAGAAAAGTGAGATTTTTGTTAAAAAAAAAAAAAATCCACAAAAGAAACTGCATATAGTGTAGAGCAGTGATACTCAACATGTGGCTCTTTTGTGTCTTAATCTGAAATATCATTTGCCCCCAAAAAACCTTTTTGCCATCTTCACCATTTTTGCCGCTTTTCACCCATTTCAGCTATCTTCTGCCATTAAATACCCTTTTTTGGGGCCATTTTGCAACTTCCTTTGCCACTTTTTCTCCATTTATTCCCCTGTAATCCAATTTGTTTGCCGTTTTTCACCATTTTTTGCCACTTTCTGCCTATTTAAGAGGCCTTTTACCACTACATACCACTTACGTAATTTTTTCCCAAATTTTTGCCTCTTCTTTTTGCCACTTTTTCCCCCATTTTTGCCCTTTTTCGCCTTTTTTAATCATTTTTGCTCATTTAAGCTACCTTTTGCCACTACATACCATTTGTTTCCTATTGTTTTTGCTCATTTTTGCTACTCCTGACTGCTTTTTGCCCATTTTAGTCACTTTTCACTCTTTTTTTTTTTTGCCACTTTTGGGCCATTTTTTCTACTTTCTTACTATTTTCTACATTTTCTCCCAATTTTCGCCCTTTTTCACCCCAGCAGGACCACGGACTGATCGGCTCCACCACATGAGCAGAGACGCAGGAATTCATGATTTTTGATTGATGATTTTTTTATTGTTCAAAAATATATCCAAAGCTCAACATAAGATCCTGCTGTGTTCTTACGTCGATTCTGAGTGTTTAAATCCTCCCCTGCAAACTTTATTGTCTAACAAACACGCTGCAGCGCCCCCTGACGTCAGCTGCATCACGTACAGGTGCTGCTTTCAAAGACTGTAGGAAATCTGTAGGAAACAGGAGGGATTACATTTTGTAAATCAAATAAAAAGGAGAGTTTCTAATGAATGAAGTCTAAATGTTTCTTAATCACATTAGAAATGAATAAAGATGACGATGACTGTTTTAAACATAGATTTATTTATTATTATTTATTTATATATTTATTTTACATTTATTCTCCTTACAGAAAGCACTGATGCTGGAAATCCATATGATCATTCTAGCCATGGTGTATTTCCTTGTTTGTCATGCATGTCACTAATTTCCCTGTCATTTCATCTTCATCATCATCACCATCAACAACTGTATAAAAATATGTTCTTACCGTTAGCATATGTTTAACTCTGAGTTTGTATGGAAGCCCTGAGAGGACATGCAGTCCTTCAGATGATGATGATGATGATGTCCTCTCTATTCCTGCTGTTTCAGAAACACATTCTGAGGTTACGGTTCACTAAATGAGAAATAAAACGTACATGTGTGTTATCTGAGGTTTTTCCTTAAAGCAGGAGTGATTGGCAGCGTGCATACAGGAGTTTGATTTTATTTACAGACGGTGTGAGGGCTGGACCTTCAGACAAACAGACATAAAATCATTATTCTGATCTAACTGCCCCGCAAGGAGGCGGTTGGGATATTTTATCTCCGTGTTTCTGAGTTATTTTATTCTCCATCCCTGCTCTGATTACTGCAGGAAACTGCTCTTTGGTTTTTAACCTCACGCATAAATTTTCTCTGCTGAGCCTGAAGTGGAAGGAAAGACAGAAAACTGCAGATTTAATCAGGACTGGACTGATAATCATGCGTCATATTTCAGATAATGACTGAATTTCTGTGAAACCAGATCAAAGTTAAGTCACTCTATGGAAGACGATCTCTGAAAAACGGTTTCATGATAGATGAAGTCAAAATTCTGAGATACAGGGTTATGATAATTGGTCTTTGGGTCTTTCCCCTCTAAATGTGCAGCTAGTAGAGCACAGGGGGCAGCTTTAGGAAAGCGATGGAACAGTCCATCACTTTCTGAAAAGCTGCCAACAAAGGACAGCCATTTAATGTCATGAATTTACTTGCCATAACGATTTCTTATCCTAATACTATTTTATGACAGTATTCTGTTTTTTATCTGTATTTTTAACTTTTTATTTCATTATTGTGACTTTATGTCTCACATTGGTGGCTTTTTAATCTCATTATTTTATGTTCAATCTCATAGTTTTTACTTTTTAATTCATTAATTTGAACTTTTTGATTTGTTATTTTGGCTTTTATCTCACAATTTAGACATGTGTCATGATTCTGATTTTCTACCTCATTATTTAAACCCTTTGCGCTCTTAATTTCGACTTTTTATATCATGACTTTTTATCTCATTATGTTAATGACCTTATATTTTTAAAATGTACATATATATCTAAAATACTAAATTAATGAACTATTTTTTCCTTTATTTATAAGTGTCGTAAATACGTTTCCACTCATTCCTGGTCAAACGTTTTTCAGGGTTGATTTATTTGCTGTGGGAAATTAAATCAAATAGTTTTAAAACCATGTTGTCGTTTTTCCTCGTCGTATTTTTGACTGTAATAATCTACTGAGGCCTGATGGGAGGTTTAGGGGCCCTGACGTGGCCCTCTGTCTGCCTGTTGTGCCCGTTAATGACTCTGCTGTAAGCTAAAGTTCAGTGGAATAGTGATGACAGCGGTTGATTCTAGTATTTCCGAGCTCAGACTCAGCCCCTGAACTCCGCAGCGGCAGCGGCTCCTCTCTCCATTTCAGTCCGCTCTCTGAGCTCCGAGCTGCCGTCTCCGCCGTCTCCTCGCCGTCCACTCTGACCTTTTATCACCGAGTCCGGAGAAAATGGGAACACCTTGATTGAAGCCGACTCACAGACAGCTCTTCTCCCTTCAGTTGGACCTAACAGGACCAGGACTCCTACCTCTGCTGACCGAGGAGAAAATACGGTGAGTAGCTGACCCCGCAGGTACGAGCGAACCCCGGGCCGGTGTCGGTTGTAGCGAGTGTCCGCGTTCGAGCTGCGGCCTCTCGGCTCTCCCGGAACTCGAGCTCCGCGGCTTGGGATCGGAGTAAAGGGCCGCGGATAAAGCTGGTTTACCAAGGAGACGTTATCATGAGCGTTACCGGTTAAATACTTCAGATATAATACATTTAGACATTTATTAGGCATACGGTTACAACTGAAGGCTTCATGTTGGTATTTAATTCGGTTTTTAACCAAGAACCGGAGAACGCTGACGTTATTTAAAGCTAACGTTAGCCTTTACGTTAGCTAGCGTGGTGCTAGCGAGCTAACAGCGTTCTGACAACGTCTTCTTGATAAAAACAACTATTTTGACTCAATATTTAACATTTTAACCATAGAATAACAAATGAACCACACATAGATACTAGTATCAGTATATTTACAGGATCAGACCCTACAGAACAACATAGTCATGTAATGAAGACATAATGTTCAACTATAGACACTAAAACACATAAAAATATAGATTAAACTTCTACAGAGACATATTTAGACCTGTTTCCACACTATTATTGATAATTAACCTCATAACAGATCATGAAAACTCATTATGATCGCTGTTAATCGTTGGCACACATTTAAACTCCCATCAAACCAAAACCTCTACATTTAAACCCCTCCAATAAACCATGATTACAGATTCTCTAGACTTTATTTTTACTGATGTTTTTACATGTATAGACTGTGTGACCCTGTGTACACACTCTACAACTCTATATGTGCTTCCTACTGTAGTATATGAACTTTAAAATAGTCTAAACACATTAAAGGGACATTATTATTCATGTTAAATATTTAAATACACCTTTAACGTTAACAGATAGGAACTATAGTCTCTGTATTTACACCATAAGTACATAATCTTCAGTATACAACCCTATTTATTCATGTATGACCCTAAGGCTGTCTCACAGTACACCCCTTACTTCTTAGACCTGTTTACCCCTAGGGGTAGGGCTGTCCCGGTTCTATCTGGAACAGGAGAGTAAGGTGACGTAGGAGAGGGACACGGCCTTATGAATCATTGGTATCATGGCTTTACAGATGTCAGTGGTGAATAGGGCTGGGCAATTAATCACGAATTAGATTATATCACAATATGGCCTGATGCAATATTCTAATCACAGACAGTGTAATATTTCTTTAACCTGAAATGTGTCAGAATACCAGATACAGTTTTTTGCGGTGGATGTTTTATGCTCTACAGCAGTGATACTCAACCAAAGAGCCAAACTGTTGAAAAATACATTTGCAAGAGCCACAATATAAGTGGTGAAAAGTGGCAAAAACAGCTTGAAGTAGTAATAAAAATAAGTTAAAGGTGGCGGAAATGGTCAAAAAGCAGCAGAAGTGGATGAAAAGGGGCAAAAATGGGGAGAACATGTGGAAAATAGTCAGAAAGTAGAAAAAATGGTCCAAAAGTGGTTAAAAAAAAATGAGTGATAAGTGACTCAAATGGGCAAAAAGCAGTCACAGGTAGCAAAAATGAGCAAAAAAAATTGGGAAACAAGTGGTATGTAGTGGTAAAAGGTAGCTTAAATGGGCAAAAATGTTTAAAAAAACTGTGAAAAAGGGCAAACAAATTGGATTACAGTGGAATAAATGGAGAAAAAGTGGCAAAAGAAGTTGCAAAATGGCCCCAAAAAAGGGGTATATAATGGCGAAAGATAGGTAAAATGGTTGAAATGTGGCAAAAATGGCAAAAAAATTTTTTTTAAGGTTTTCTGGGGTAATAATATTTCAAATTAAGACACAAAAGAGCCGCATGTTGACTATCACTGCTCTACACTACATGCAAACATGTCTTTTGTGGATTTTTAATTAATTAATTTATTTTTTATTTACAAAAATCCTACTTTTCTCCCTCATGTATGTGTTTTTCTTATTCAAAACAAGAATAACAAGAAAAGATATGGATCAAAATGCCTTTTCTTTTTTTAAAGTTATATTTCTCTAGTTTTGTTTATCTAATATGGCGCTATTTTTAATAAAGACTGATTCATTGCTTGTATTTTTCAAAAATTACAAGCAATAAATCATTCTAGATTATGGTGTACACAATCTATGATATTATATACAAGGGAAAAATGAAACAAATAAGTAACTGTGATTATTTTGGCTTATATTGCAAATTTGATATCAGTTGCTATGAAGGGGAGTATCAATTTTAATGCCAAACTCATTTTAAAAAGGGGACCTTAAACATTAAAGAGGAAAAACAGGTTTGCATTATGTGCAGAACATCTCTGCTGCAAAAAAGTATTAAACTGGTATTTTTACACACTTCAAGTTAAGTAACTCTTACCGTTTGTAAATTGCAGCTGGCTATAATGTGATTTAATCTACTTTGCTGTTAATTGCCCTGCAAGGGCAAGGGAGTCCTCGCCATTTACTTTTTGTTTTTAACTTTTTTTAAGCATTTTTTAAAGTTTTTATGTAAATGATTGAAATACAGATATCAATCAGTTAATCAACAAACGGAGCTGAACGCTGCCCACAGACTTTTTTGATGGTTCTGAAAGTAAAACTGGCCTTTCAGGTCCGCCATAGACATTTCTCTAAATCCTTAAATCAGTAATTTAGTGCATGGATGGAGCAAGACAGCTATCTACGTTTATGACTGTAAAACATTTTATTCCATTGTGATAAATTTTATTCCTCAGTAATGATACTTTAAACCATATATACCCTTTTCTACTCTTAATCTAGGGATGGGTATCTTCACTGATTTCATTCTGAAGGTTTGATTTGATTCACTTTAATTAAATATTAATAAGTTAAAAGCTTTTATTTTGCTTCGGTATGAAAGAAACTATCAGAGTTGTATGACGACCCTTCCAACCAATCAAGTACATTATTGAGATTATTACAGTCTGCTTTAAAGACGATCTAAACCAGTAGTTTGGGTTGATTTTCCTCTGTCTTTACAGTTTTAATCTAAATTACCTTTTTTTAAAGTTTGAGGGTTCTCTCAGTGGAGCAGAGCTGCAGGGATTGTGGGTACTGTAGTATTTTTGGCTGAGATTGTGAATACACCATGTTTTTCATGTATAGGAGCATTTACCATCATTTCCCTCTCAGGAAGCTCGTGATTACTCTGACTGAGATTTTTCTGACAGTAATGCTGAGAATTAAAAAAAAAGAGTGTGGATTTTACCTCCAGAACCACGCTGCTGAGCTCCATTCAGACGTAGAAGGATGGTCTCCTTTCATGGAGAAGGATTTTCTCATCACTAGCTTTGTTGTTTAAGGGCAGCTTCAAAACTAGGGGTCAAAGTTAAAATAATGTATTTATGGTTTATTTGTCAGGGACAGATTTATTTATATGGACACCAACCTCATGCAAGTGTCAGTGCTTACAGAGTGCTAATTTTTAACGCTGGTCCCTAGAAAGGCTTTATGGGAATAAAAGGTTGGTTAAAAAGGGGAATTAAAACCTTATGTAGTGGACTAAATGTCGACTCCAAATCCTAGATACACTACACACCACACAGTAGTAAACATCCATGTCAGATATGAACATCTAACCCTTCTAGGGTAGTCTTCTTGCTGGTTCTGGTTGTGTTGTGAGGTTAAAGGTTGTTTTAAGGCCTGACAGCGCCTCAGTCTCCAGTCATGATCACCTTACCCAGTCCTCTGTGTTAGTGAAGGATCTGGCAGCAGCTCGGCGTCGGTTTGCCACGAGGCCCCGTGTGCCCGGCTGGACGCAGAGCTGCAGGGCTTAGCGTTGCCTGTAACGTGTCCCTGCTCTATCCTCTTATGTTGATTTGTGTCTGATGAAATAATTAGGCTCCTTATGCCCAGACAGATGATGAAACTCTGGGTCACACAGCTAGCTTTGTCAGATGTGGAGAAACCATGTCATTTCTCCAGTTAACCCCTTAGTGCCCGGGTGTTTGTGACGTAGAGGGAGTTCAAACTCTCAGACAAAGAAGGGTTGTTCAGACGAGGATGGAAATATCATCGGAGACAACGCAAGACATTGTTTTATTCTGCAGATTTTTGACTGTTTTCTCTCTTTTCTTGAGGAGATAGTGGTCCACCCTACAGCTGCTCTGGAGCTTTCTATCATATCACTCAGATTCCTGTGTAGTAGTAGTAGTGTCGGCCATGTTGACTGGATTTAAGTGTAATCTGTCCTGGTGACTTCAATCAGACGGATATCCAATAAAGTTTTTGTCCTTTTGAGAAATCAGCTGTTTTCATTTATAAAAATGTTTAAGATACTGTATATGTGTACTGTATAAGAAGTACCAGTACGTTTCGACAACCCTAGGTCATAATACTTAAACTCAGAAAAACTCCTTTCTCAGTCAGCAGCTTGGAGACGTTAAGGTCCAAAAACACTGTGGCGCTATTTTAAACTTTAAACTCATCAGGTCCAAGAAGACTACTTTAGTTTTCCTCCATTTTTAGTGCTCAGTTATAGGGGTGTCATGTACCAGATGTTTAAAATTCTATTATAATTCTAGTTAAATAAATGTTAATGCTTATTTTTATGCTTAGACACCAAATCACTGAGTCTCTTGGTTTAATACTAAAATTTCCAGACTAACTCCTGCCCAAATACATTGCCGATGAGTTTTAAACTGTGCTTTCTCTTTAGCTTGGTTATTCCAGTAATAAGGGTGTGTGATATTATTGACATGATGTTGGAAATTCTTCTTTATAAAGTCCACAGTTTCATTCAGATTTCAAGGAATTATCCACAGTTTCTGTAAAATTCTTGAACATATTTTTAAGGAAATTTCCCATAAAAAACTACCCCAAAATGTCTTCAGATCAGCCCGTAATGTTTCAGTGACTGAAACTTTATCAGAAAACCCAAATGCTCAGCTAAAATCCCCCCCAGTAATTCAAGGCTAAATCCAAAAGATTTTTAAGGACATTTCCCAAAATTTAAAATAAATTCTCCCCCAATTTTTTAAAATCAAATTTCCTAACATTGACAGAAGCATTCCCTAAAGTTCCATGGAAGTGAGAGAAATTTCCTCCAAACACATTTACTCACATTTCCCTGACTAATTTTGAAATACTCAAAGAAAAGCAATTCCCAAATGTCCATGGAAAGGCAGGGAAGTTTCCAAAACAATTTTCCTTAAGCATCCAAGCCTCCAACCTCAAACATCCAGTCCCCAAATTCCCACGAAAATGCAAAAAATTCCAAAGTCATATCAAAATAGAATCAGATTGAAAGTTTTTCAGGGTTTTTCAGCTGTAAATAAAAAAATACTGTGCTGGGCTGTCTGTCTTCCTCTCTGAGGGTCCCTGCAGATGAACTTGTGTCTCATGACTGAGGTGAGAACTTGACCTGGTTTGTGTCTTTGCTGTGGTTTTAATGGAATTTGTGTGTAGGAGCAGCTGAAGTGTCATTGTTGTGAATGATAGTTTTATTAGACTCCTCAGAAACGCGTTAAAACAGCGAAGAATTTTAAAAACAACCTTCTTTGTCAAACACTGGCCTCAATCTGGGCTAACAACATGGACACAGGACACCAGGAAGGGTTAAAGGGGCGAAAACTAAACCCCAGGACACGGCACTCACCCAGGCCGTGGTCGGCCCGGGACGGACGGGGGAGAAGGAGGAGAGGACGCTAGCTGGCAAGTTGTGATGATTAATCTGTTGATAAGAGGATCTGTCCCGCACAGCCTGGCTCTATCCAGACAGACTCACAGTCAGCTGCCGTGCTTCAAATTAGGACCTAATCAACTTATCCCAGACCCATCGGACTCCCAGCATGCCCTGCTGCAGGGATATGCTATCAGACAGAGATGCTAGCATACTCCTGTGTTAAAGATACTGCAGGTGTTGCATTTATAGGTTATTACCAACATTTAGAGTCATGCTGCAAACTAAGAGTCACCTGTTCATCACTGTAGCAAACATTTGCAGGTTTTGTTTGCTTGAATGTGAGAGAGGTTATAAGAGGGTTTTTCAAGGAGAATTTTTTAGTCTAAGGACCTAATGGTGTCAGTCAATGAATTGGTCTGTATTTTTCAGAACTAAAAGCTTTCTTTAGCTAGTTTTTGTTTGCATTTTACTTTGATCAGAAGCCCGTAAATATTTATTTAGTAACTTAGAGAAGGCGTGGAAACGTTACAGTACTGCTTTGACGGCATTCCTGTACCTTTCCCAGTGTTTGACAGAGGAAACACAAATAATTGTGTAGCATATAGAGCCAAATCCAACAGGATAGCTGTGCAAACGCAGCCACAGAGGGCCGTATCTGACCAAAACTCCAAATAAACCTCAAAGACTACAAAAATGCAGACATGCTCTCTGTGTCGTCTGACATAAAGCTGGCTAAAGAATCGTAAGCATCTAGTAGAGTTGACTAACATCTGACTGAGTTGACGACCATTTGACAGAGTTGACGACCGTCTGACGGAGTTGACGACCATTTGACGAAGTTGACGACCGCCTGACGGAGTTGACGACCGCCTGACGGAGTTGACGACCGCCTGACGGAGTTGACGACCGCCTGACGGAGTTGACGACCGCCTGACGGAGTTGACGACCGCCTGACGGAGTTGACGACCGTCTGACGGAGTTGACGACCGCCTGACGGAGTTGACGACCGCCTGACTGAGTTGACGACCGCCTGACTGAGTTGACGACCATCTGACGGAGTTGACTAACATCTGAAGGAGTTGATGACCATCTGAAGGAGTTGACGACCGTCTGACTGAGTTGACGACCGCCTGACTGAATTGACGACCGTCTGACGGAGTTGACGACCGCCTGACTGAATTGACGACCGTCTGACGGAGTTGACGACCATTTGACGAAGTTGACGACCGTCTGACGGAGTTGACGACCACCTGACGGAGTTGACTAACATCTGAAGGAGTTGACGACCGTCTGACGGAGTTGACGACCACCTGACGGAGTTGACGACCGCCTGACTGAGTTGACGACCACCTGACTGAGTTGACGACCATCTGATGGAGTTGATGACCATCTGATGGAGTTGACGACCATCTGATGGAGTTGAAAGTGGGGCTTAGAAGTGACGGCTATATGAATTTTTTTAAGCCGAATTTTTATCTTAAATGTTGTTAGATTAGCAAAAAATGAGAAAAATGGTGAAACCAGCTTCTCTGCATGCTCTATACTTTTTAATTTAGTTATTATTGCATACCTTTATATTGTGAGCATTCTTACTCATACATAATTATATAGATCTATGCAAACACACCCCCTGGTTTGGATTGTAGATCTGTCAAAGGTATTTTTCATCAGTATGATTCTCTGGCTGACTAGGGTTGAGTAGACACCGATGATCTTATCTAAACAGATCCTGTAATAAATCCTGATCTAAAACAGCCTTTTTGAGGTTACATTAGTCTGACTTGATTTGATAGAACCAGACATGAATGTTTTGTTCTTTCTGGTGATATTTCAGACTCTGCTCTGGACTCTGACCTTGTTTTTAGTTCCTAAAATCCTCCTGAGCCAGCAGATCCACATGTCGAGCACTTCATCCGTTTTTAACAGGAATCTGAGTGTATAAAACCTCAGCAGAATTAAAGCCTTTCCCTGGCAAACAAGCTAAATCTTCTTGATTGTTGAAGTGATGTTTGTTTTCCCAAATGCAGAAACGTGAGATTTCTGCAGAGTTGTTGAGGCTTTATTCACTCAGGAGCCTGCCAAACCACATTCCCCCCACCAAGACAAGACCTTAACAATTCTGGATTGATCTGTATCTCCTCTGGACATTAACATAAACTGTCCTGTAGAGGTTTTCATCCAAGCATCAGCTCAGAGCTGGATGTTTGATTGGGTGCTTCTATTTTAGGCCTCCTTTTTAAATGATCTGTATGAGATATTTTCTCTGATACTGATCCTTTAGACTGGCTTTTAATGTTGGCTGTTTTTCAGTCGACTGTGGTGGTGTTGTGGCTCTGAACATCTCTGCCTGTCAGACCAAACACAGGGTTAAAACGCTCCAAGGTTTGGAAAAGCTCCAGATCTGTTTTAAAGAGAAAACCACATCAGAGACTGGCTCCTGTGACGACGACATGGAGTTAGATTAGCTCTTAGATCCTGAACCGTGGTGAGGTTTATATATTTTTAACTGCTTGTTTCATCCGTTTGATGCACATCTTTTATTTTTGCCATCTCTTCAGGCTTAAAACTCAGCTATCAGAGAGAAATGGTCCGATAAGATTGCATGCAGAAAACAAAACACACCTGGAAAGATTTGAATTCTGCTTCGTCATGCAGGAATCATCACCTTCACTGAACCAATAAGAACAAGTTCAGCTGTGCAGGGCTTTCTCTGCACAAACTACAGCCTTCTGGAACAAGTGATGGGGTCTGGAGTCGATACAATGCTAGGCTTATTAAACCAGGACCAATAAAACCATACTGATACCACAGCAATGAAAATAGTAGTCCCAAGTAGGGCTGAACGATTTGTAAAAATAATCTAATTACAATTCTTTCCTGGAATATTGCGATAGCGATTTAAAATGCGATTATTTAGGTTCCTCATTTTTTCTGTTGTTCAACAAACATAAGCAGAAATCATACTAAATTACAACGAGTTCAATATTAGATAAGTTAAACTGGGGCTAAATTTAGAAAAAAATATATCTTACTGATATTTGGCCCATAGTGCAAATTTGATATCAATTGCTTTATTAAGGGGATGATCATTTCTCATATTATTCACATTATGATGAAGAAAAATAAATGCATGAGACGAAAGTAAGATTTTCGTTAAAAAAAGAAAAAAAAGATTAAAAGGATACTTGAAGGTTTGAAGGCTTTTTTGCCCATTTTGCCACTTTTTGCCACTTTTATCCCATTTTTGTCATTTTTCACCCTTTTTCTCCCCACTTTCACCCATTTAAGCTACCTTTTGTTATTAAATACCACTTTTGTCCCAGTTTTTGCCAATTTTAGCCACTCCTTTTCGCCACTCTTATCCCATTTTTGCCCTTTTTCACCATTCTTTCCCCACTTTTCACCCATTTCATCTACCTTATGCCATTAAATACCACTTCTTTCCATTTTTTTGTCACTCTTGACTGCATTTTGCCCATTTTAGTCACTTTTCACTCATTTATTTGCCACAGTTTTGCCACTTTTGGACCATTTTATGCCAACTGTAACTTATTTTTTTGACACTTCTCACCCATATTTTGCGACTTTCTGACCCTTTTCCTCCCCATTTTTGCCCATTTTCACCCATTTTTGTTGCTTTTTGAGCATTTTGCCATGTTTAACTTGTTGTTATTGTTACTTCAAGCCGTTTTTGCCACTTTTCACCACCTAGATTGTGGCTCTTGCGAAGGTATTTTTCAACATTGTGGCTCTTTAAGCAGGGTTGAGCAGGATTGCGTAACACTGGTATAAAGAATAAAAAAGAGAAAAAGATTGTATCAAACTGATATTTTGACACTTTTCTGGTTAAAGAAATATTGCACTGGCTGCAATTTGAAAATTGCAGCATGCCATACTGCGATTTAATCTAATTTGCGATTAATTGCCCAGCCCTAGTCCCAAGGCACTGAAACTGAGAATTGTCTTGTTTTTATTTGTGAAATTTTTCAGGCAGACATCTTTACCTTGTCTAAATATTATTAAAACATTGGGAAAGTTAATATTAACAGATGTAATACCAATACTTTTAACACTATCGATCATTTATGAACTAAGACTGTTTTGTTGGAAAGCTTTTGATATTAGAAAATATCAAAATACCAAATCTGAGCAAAATTCATTCATAGGAATTTGCTACTATCGTGTAAAACATTGCAGTCTGCCATATTCCATGTATTTATTTAGCTAAGGTCCTCTTGTCTCATCTAATATTCATCCACTACCCCAAAACAAATGATCTATTATTATCTCACTATCTGCAGATTCTCCAACATTACTCTCAGTCCAGATTAACCATCACCAAGTCTAGTCATCCAGGAATTATCTCCTACCCTGTATATGCAGTTAAAAGTTGCTGTGATCCAGGAATAATTCATTTACGTAATAAAACAATGACTCCAGGAATCCATTCCATGTTTGTTTTGTAAATAAACTGCAAGCGTCATCCTAGACCTCTGTGCCTCCTCTTTTAAATGAGCTATCCAGGAGTTAGCCTGTACCCTGCCTGTGTATAATAATGATGAATAACTCCATTTGAATTCCAGTTTGAATAAGGGAAGTTTTACAGCTGAGATGCTCTGCTTCTTCCCTGTCAGTTATTCAAATCAATCCCTCACTTCCTCCCTTTGTTCTGTCTGCAGGTGAAGAGACTACATGTCCCAGAAGCCCCAGTGAGAGCGTGACGTCCTCCTCCTTGTCCTCGTTTCCTCTCTCCCTCCGTCCGGGTGATTGGATGAGTCCCAAACAGCGACAGAACTTTGAGCAGTGATTGGGCGCTGAGCCAGAGCGGGTAGCCAACGGGGAGCCAGGTGAGACGGCATGCACGCGAGAGTTTAATTAACCTCAGAGCGTCCAGATCAGGACAGAGCTTATTTTACTGCTGATTTTCTGAATGAACACAGCAAATGACTGGAGTAGATACCTGCCAAAACCAAAAGTTTGAGCTCTGGCTGTTAAACTGTTTGGCTGGTAAGGCTGTCAGACCATGCACAGTCATCCGGTAGTGGGAAAATGCAGCTATAACTTAGATTTTTGGCTGAAGTCATCATTTTTAACAGTTATAAATGCAGAAAAACAAAATGTGTCGAATCACTTCTGCAAAGTTTGGATATCTTGCAGATTTCTACTCACAAAGAGATTGAAAAAAGGTTATTGTTGGGATTATTTTCCACCATGCCCTCAGCAGAAATGTTATTAGATAAAACCAGACAAAGGAGCGGAAACAGAAGCTTTTGTTCCTGTCTGTTTTCAGTGGTTAGTCTTATCAGCACAGATAGAGGCCCTAACGTCATCAGAGTTAGTATTACAAACTGTCATGCTTCTAGTGAGATATCTGGTTTATCAGATCCAAACCCGGCCGATTTTAGAACAGTCTAAACCCTAAAATCCAGCTCTAGCGTGGCGACACCAGCCCTTCAAGAGTTCCTGACATATTCACTATCTATCTGTTGGTTTTGATGATTTCCATACCAATATACTTTAGGGCTGGGCAATTAATTGCAAATTGGATTAAATCGCAATATGGCCTGCTGCAGTATTCTAATCACAGACAGTGCAATATCTCTTTAATCTCAAATGTGTCAGAATACCAGATACAGTTTTTGCATTAGATGTTTTATGCTCGACAGCAGTGTTACTCAACCCTGCTCAAAGAGCCACATTGTTGAAAAATACCTTTGCAAGAGCCACAATCTAAGAGGTGAAAGGTGGCAAAAACAGCATGAAGTAGCAAAAGAAATAAGTTAAAGGTGGCAAAAATGTTTAAAAGCTGCAAAAATGTGTGAAAAGGGGGAAAAATGGGGAGTAAACATGGAAAATGGTTGGAAAGTAGCAAAAAATGGTCCAGAAGTGGCAAAAAATTGAGTGAAAAGTGATTTAAATGGGCAAAAAGCAGCCTAGAGTAGCAAAAATAGGAAACAAATGGTATGCAATGGCAAAAGGGAGCTTAAATGGGCAACAAGTGGCAAAAAAATGGTGATAAAGGGCAAAAATGGGAAAATGGCAAAAAGAAGAGGCAACAATTTGGAAAAAAAAGCAATTAAGTGATATTCAATGGCAAAAGGTAGCTTATTTATAAGAGAAGTGGCAAAAAATGGGAAAAAAGTGGCAAAAAGAAGAAGCAAGAATTTGAGACTAAATGAAACAAGTGGTATTTAATGGCAAAAAAGGTCGCTTAAGTGGGGAAAAAAGCGGCAAAAAATGGTGAAAAGGAGCAACAAAAGGATTAAAGTGGAATAAATGGCGAAAAAGTGGCAAAAGAAGTTGCAAAATGGCCCAAAGGGGATGAAGTGGTATTAGTGGCAGAAGGTAGCTGAAATGGGTGAAATGTGGCAAAAATGGTGAAAATGGCAAAAAAGTTTTTGAAGGTGTTTTTTGGGGAAATATTGTTTCAAATTAAGACATAAAAGAGCCGCATGTGGCTCAAGAGCCACGTGTTGAGTATCTTTGCTCTATGCAGAGTTTCGTTTGTGAATTTTTTTTACAAGATCCTACTTTTCTCCCTCGTGTGTTTTTCTTATTCAAAACAAGAATAACAAAAAGTTCATCCCCTTCAATATAGCAATTGATATCAGATTTGCCATATGAATCAAAATTTTTTTATTTATTTATTTTTAAAGTTATGTATTCCTAGTTTTATTTATCTAATATGGTGCTCTTTTTTAATAAAGAGTGATTTATTGCTTGTGTTTGTTTGACAACCCATAAGATGGGGAACCTAAAAATAATTGCATATTAAATTGCAATTGCAATATTGGGAAAAATAATCGCAATTAGATTACTTTTGCAAATTGTTCAGACCTAATCTACTTCCCTTTTTGCTCGATGAAAGACTTTCCATTAGAAACCTGGGTACAGTTGACCTCAGAGTCCAGTTCTGTTTGCTCAGTGTCACTGCAACCGTACCGTACTCTGGCATCGTACCTGAGGTGGTCTCCAGCGTGATCTGTGTGTACTCATGGAAAATATGAATGTAACTAGGCCAAGTACTGCATGTGTGAGTGAGTAGAGTTGGTAAAGTCATGACTAATCGTCTCCATCTATTCCAGAACCGTTATATCTGAAGAGCACAGACTCATTTCATCCTCTGAGCTACGTAGACGTGGAAGTAGGCTGCTCTGAAATAATAAAAACATCCGTAGTAGCAGGATGGAGTCCATTGTCCTCACAGAGCATGGCCTTCTCCTTTCTTCCTTGCAGATTTAGAAACCAGTAACCCTCATACTGCCCCCTACTGGATCGGACTGTGTACATTTGAAAGGGCTCTCAGACATGGAGCGATGTTAATAATGGGGAAGCAGACCAGGAGGGAGAGGGGATTGTACTAAATTATTTTACCTGAAACTCCTAATGTTATCAAAATATTTGATTTAATTGGAACATCAGTACAAGAAAAGATAGATCTATGCTTTTTTACACATACTTTACATATACATCCTTTAAAGGCCGACTCAGACACAAATTCAGTCGGATTATGGCTTTTCTGCATCGTTGCAGCTCACCGTCAAACGTCGAGTCTGATTCTGAGCATCAAGAACGAAAAACACTCTTGGAGTATGACATCAACAACGATGCATCCAGGTCACCCCACGACAAGATGAGCATGTCAGAAGTTTTCTTGACACCCTGACCTGACGACGTGAATCCTGCTGCCGACCAATAAGAGGGCTTTTAGCCCTTATCTTTGTGTCATCAAATACCAGGGACGTAACACCTGTCCCTACTTTTTCTCCACCTGGTATTATGTGTAGCTACATACAGTGAAGCTCAATGACTTAGCTTGGTTAATGAGGATAATTTTCTCTACAATATTCCTATATGAAGTTCTATCTAAAGGATATCTGGTCCAAAGTTGTTTCTTGTTTTCCCCGTAAAAGCCTGCTACCGTCACAAAGAGCCTCTGTTGTTTCTATGACTGACAGTCTTTGGCCCGGCTACTGTAGAGAAATACTGCAGTGTTAAACCCACAGACAAACCTGACAGAGCTTCAGTCACACTAGTGTCTTTATTCTGCCACTGCGCAGGCTGCTGTCTGTACGGGAAAGATCACAAAGGTCATGAATAGTCGGCTTTTCCAACACATAAACTTATATTTATGTGCTTATTTTTGGAGGAATGACACAATCTGGAATCAGTTAATAACCACACAGTTTCTACTCACTGTGAGACACACTGTGCTTTGAGCATGTTCAGTCCGTCACTCTTTATATGACTTGGTTGATTGTTGATCTCTGTTAAATGTCATCTTCTGTTCTTGTTTACTGTGTGTAGTCGGTGTAATCTGATAACGTTATTGTGCTGATTTAGATCATTTCTACACCGCATAATTAAAAACATTTATTTAAGATTGTCAGAGTAGTATGCCAGTAAAGGTGTATTCATAAACAGCAGGAACCTGACCAGTTACAGCATTTTCCTCACACATCACACTTTTTGGTCCACTTGTAAATGCCCCCATGTGAACATGGACCACGCTGGTGTCATTATGCAACAATGGAACACTGACACTGGTCCATGATTAAGACCAGACCAACTAAACTAGAGGTGTGAAAACGCCCTAACTTTTCTGAAAATTTTACAGTGAGCTGCATGTATAATGCAAGATTTTTTAAGCATTTTTCCCTGAATGTAATGTGAAATAAAGCATGCATTCACTGCTAAGTGTATTACCATTCTGCCTCTGTGTTTCTGCAGGCTCGCCATCATGGCCGACGTGGACCCGGACACCCTGCTGGAGTGGCTGCAGATGGGTCAGGGCGATGAGCGGGACATGCAGCTCATCGCTCTGGAGCAGCTCTGCATGCTGCTGCTCATGTCTGACAACGTGGACCGCTGCTTCGAGACGTGAGTGTCCGCTCCCCGACCAGGAGGTCATGGATTATTGATCGGTGCACTGACCGACCGCTCTCTCTCTCTCTCTCCTTAGCTGTCCTCCTCGGACGTTCCTCCCAGCGCTCTGTAAGATCTTCCTGGATGAGAGCGCTCCAGATAACGTGCTGGAGGTCACGGCCCGAGCCATCACATACTACCTGGATGTGTCTGCGGAGTGCACCCGGAGGATCGTGGGCGTGGATGGGGCCATCAAGGCGCTGTGCAACCGGCTGGTAGTGGTGGAACTGAACAACAGGACGAGCAGAGACCTGGCCGAGCAGTGTGTCAAGGTAAGAGGACTGACAGAGTTTATTACCGCTCTAGATCAGCTCTGGAGAGCTGAGGTGTCCACAGCTGCTGTTAATAAGGCTGGCAGCGGCCGTTATATCAGTGTCAGAGGGCTTCTCTTGTTTATCTTTGCTACATAACTACAGCTGACCTCTGCTTAACTCACTGGTTAAGTTTTGGTCCAGGTTTTGAACCTTTCTGCAGGATCAGAATAATCTCCATTGAAATGCAAAGCCTTTTTTCAGAGTAGCAGCAATTAAAACCTGATTAAACACTGTGGTTCTTCTTGTTTCAGTGTTTTAAATGGTTTATTGCTTTCCAACAACCTTAAAGCCATTACTGGAGTCTGCTGAGTCTGTTTTTCCAGTGAATCTCATCCTAGAATCTGCTATTCCTCTCATGTATCTGCAGAGATTTCGCTGTCACAGTGGACAGGATCATTGTGTCAGACCCTTGTGTTTGAGTGTTTGGATACCAGGTTGACTGTTCTGTTATTGTTGTTTTTGAATAAACTTAAAAAAGGCAAAATTGTACCAAATGAAGACTTAAAGTCCTCTGTCCCTGAGATGTGTCAGATAACCCTGATGCATCTATTTCTTCTAGGGTTGAACAATTTGCAAAAATAGTACAATTATGATTTTGTCAAAATGTTGAGATTTAATTTGTAATTTTATTTGAGGTTCCTAATTTTTTGTATTTTTCAACAAATACAAGCAATAAATCTTTTTATATTATAACCTACATTCAGTCAGGAACGCTCTCGTCATACAATTTAACCATTTTATTGCAAAATGTTTATACATTATACATACCTGGTAGAGAAGGCTCTGCTCTGAAGATGCTCCCTAGGTTAGTCAGCAGCATGCTGTGAATATTCAGAGAGTGCATGGATAGAAACACCCATATGCATAGATGCATTTATGACAATGTGTGTTGAAGATAATTAGATTATTTCAGAAGCAATTTATCCATATTAGCACAAATCTGAATATGAGGGTGCAACAAGCTTTAGTCTATAAAGGAGGAGGCTGGGGTGGAGGAGGTGAAGCTTTAGTCTATAAAGGAGGAGGCTGGGGTGGAGGAGGTGAAGCTTTAGTCTATAAAGGAGGAGGCTGGGGTGGAGGAGGTGAAGCTTTAGTCTATAAAGGAGGAGGCTGGGGTGGAGGAGGTGAAGCTTTAGTCTATAAAGGAGGAGGCTGGGGTGGAGGAGGTGAAGCTTTAGTCTATAAAGGAGGAGGCTGGGGTGGAGGAGGTGAAGCTTTGCCAGCAGCAGCAAGCTTCATCAATAGTAGATAGAATGAACTGCAGCACATTAAAGATGCTATCTAAACAGTTAGCATGTGTGTTGTAATTGGACAGTATTTGCACGAGTGCTGGGAGGAGGTGCCATTTATCGCTGTAAAATGCTCACCTATGGTCGGCCTTGTCTACCTGAGTGTCTGCTGGATTGTCACACCTGTAGCTTATCTGTCACAGCAGCAGCCTGAACAGTTCTCTGCTGATGATGAGTTCAGGCAGATTTAAATGCAGGTTAGTCATGGAAAAGAGAAACTCAGTTTCAAAATCATAGAGGTGGCAGCCTAGCATGCTTCAGGTGATGTTATTAATATTGCTTATTCTCGTGATGTGACCTTTGTGCTCGCATCTCTCTGTCAGGGTTGAAGGTTTTAGCGCTTAGCCTCAGTCTAGATCCTTAGAAACAGCTGGAGTTCCCGTCACTATGAGCGAGACTAAACTGATGTTAGTAAACCAGTCTTTTTGCTCACTAGTGGACTAGCATAGATCAGCTGATGGTGAGGCTGGTAATCTGTGTTAGCATCACACCTGTCTTCATCATATTAAGTAAGGATGTTGCTAAGCATCTATTTCTCTAAACCCTCATTTAAATTTTGTCTAACTGGCTAGTCTAAAGAGGAGAAAATCCTTAGAAAACAGTCAAATTCCTCACAGGGTCATTGTGTCAGGGGGCGTGATTTAGCCTGATATACTGTTTACAGCGTGGCTAACATTAGCAGCTAACACCGCCAGCCTTCGTTCCTCTTTGCAGATTAAAATCGTGCTTTGATATTCTGTCTCTCTTCACTATGGGTGAAACACACCACTTTATTTCCATTCACTACTTTAAAAACAGTCATACCGCACTGTTCCTGCAACACACTAACTGCTGAGCCGCCACTGAGCTTCCCATATTTACATGTGGTGAAGTGCCAGACAGGAAGGCAGCGACCATTAACTGCAGCTACAGCGGCCTCTAATGGCAGGAGGTTCATTACATCTCAAAAGAGCACTATAGACCGGGATTTCAAGACTGTGTTTATAAAAAATGATGGGTAGTTAGTTCAACCAACTGCACCGATTACCCACGCACATCCCTGATATTGAGGTGTGTTCACATAAAGGATAAAGGATTACTGCTTGGTAACAGAATGACCATAAAGGATGCTGGTGTGAGGTTTAAACATGGTCTCAGACGGTAGCAGGAGGCCAGGATAACTGCTGATCTGAGCTCAGACGTTCCTGTGGTTGTGTTTTTGGAGCAGAGCCACACCACAGGCAGTAGATCAGAAAGCATGTGCTCACAGAGGTTTATTAATAAAAATCACAGGACAGTGGCGTCGTGTCTCCAGGCTTCAGATTGTCTGCATCAGCAGAGAGAGGCAGAAAGATGCTCCTTGATCTGAGTGTATTTGATCTCCCTCCCAGGTTCGATTCTTTAAATGTCATCAGTGAATGTGGTCTTTGTGTCTCTGAGGAGGTGAATCGGTCTGTTTTAACCTTTAGTCACAGCTCACCTCAACCCAACATTTGGCATAAATGAACCTAAGAGCTGGAACATATGAGAGCTATGGGCTGAAAACATGTCCTGATAATGTTATAAAAATGACCATAGATAACAAACGGTCATCACAACGTCAGAGTTAAAAGCTTTAGTGTGATTCTAGTTAGAATCAAACCATTCCTGATTTATACCAGAAAACCCTGGACACCCACTATTGAGCTATTTTTATTTGTAATTATTGAAATTATAGATAAACTCCTACACAAACTCTACATTTATAAAACCATTGGAAACATTTTTGTATTCTGTCGGATCAAAAAGGACACTTCTGTGTTTGTTGTTGTATCAAAAATGTCTGTATTGTTTAGTTTAATGTGAATTAGAGCTCCTTAAATGAACAGAACATACAGAAACCATTAGAAGTCGATAATCTGGTGGTTAAAAACGGTTGTTATTCTAACAGTAACTGTATTTTTGCAGAAACATGGGTAATCTCACCTTTATAACTTGTCCGTTTGCGTAGGTGCTGGAGCTGATCTGCACGAGGGAGTCTGGCGCCGTGTTCGAGGCCGGCGGTCTGAACTGTGTGCTGAGTTTCATCAGAGACAGCGGTCACCTGGTTCACAAAGACACTCTGCACTCGGCCATGGCCGTCGTGTCCCGACTCTGCAGCAAGATGGAGCCGCAGGACTCGTCTCTGGAGACCTGCGTTGAGTCTTTGTCCAGCCTGCTCAAACACGAAGACCACCAGGTGAGCGAGGACGAGTCTGACGAGTCTCCTCAGGGAGTACTCGGACTGCCGGTTCAGGCTGAGATATTTAGGACAAACTTTTCTCTGTTCTGCAGGTTTCAGATGGAGCTCTGCGCTGCTTCGCCTCATTGGCTGACAGGTTCACTCGTCGTGGCGTGGACCCCGCCCCTTTAGCCAAACACGGCCTGACAGAGGAGCTGCTGTCCCGTATGGCGGCCGCCGGTGGCACAGTGTCAGGCCCCGCCTCTTCCTGTAAGCCTGGCAGGACCTCAACCGGCGCCGCCCCCTCTGCCCCCGACTCCAAACTTAGCAACCAAGTGTCGACCATCGTCAGCCTGCTGTCCACGCTGTGCCGGGGGTCGCCACTCGTTACACATGTAGGTCAACTCACCTTTAACACGAGACAAATACTTTCCTGACAGTGCACGGTAAATAAACACCGTTTTATTGTCGTGTTTTCAGGACTTGTTACGTTCAGCACTGCCCGACTCCATGGAGTCGGCCCTGGGAGGAGACGAGCGCTGCGTGCTGGACACCATGCGCCTGGTTGACCTCCTGCTCGTGCTCCTGTTTGAAGGAAGGAAAGCTCTGCCCAAATCCACAGCGGGCTCCACGGGTCGGATCCCCGGCCTGCGGCGCTTGGACAGTTCAGGAGAGAGATCGCACCGACAGCTCATCGACTGTATCCGCAGCAAAGACACAGACGCTCTGATCGACGCCATCGACACGGGAGGTAAGGCCTCAGAAACACCCATACTAAGAGCCATGCTGTAGAACAGTGGTTCTCAACTGGTGGGTCGGGACACAAAAGTGGGTCACAGAGCAGTTTTGAGTGGGTTGTGAAACAAAAAAGATGGCTAAAGTCTATGAAGCATACTGTTCATTTAACACTGTTTTATTGTGATAAAGCAGGGGTGTCAAACTCAATCACAGCAGGGGCCGGATTCCGGATTTAGGTCTAACCTGGGGGCCAAACAGGGCCAACACAGCCCTAAACTGTCAACCTCATTTTCACCATATGAAATATGAAAAAATGGCTCTGATGATAAATCATTTGGAAATTCAAAAAATAAAAATAAAGTTTAAAGGCTCAAATCTGAGATAAAAATTCCAATTTATTAGTTCAAAAGATCAGAACAAGATATTAAAAATAGAAAAAGAATGTTTTTAAAGAGCAAATATGCAAGGAGAAAGTTGAAATCATAAGTTTGAAAGGTCAAAATATGAGATCAAATTTGAAATCATGAGTTCAAAAGTCTGTTATGTCTTAAAATTGAATTTGTGATTCCGATAGTTCAAAATGTGGGATTAAAAAGCCAAAATTAGAAGTTGAAAATGTCAAAGTATGAGCTAGAATTCAAAATGATAACTTAAAAGGTTAAAAATAAGATTTTAATTCAAAATTGGGAGTGGAAAAGGTCAAAATATGATTTAAAAAGTAAAAATTATTAGGAAAAAGTTTGAAATCATATGTTTAAAAGGCAAAATTTGGGATTTAAAAGCTAAAGTAAGGAGTTGGAAAATGGTCCAAATATGACTTAAAATTTAAAATTGGAAATCTAAAAGATAAAAATGTGACATATAAAGTCCAAATTATGAGTTGAAAAGCTCAAAGCATGAAATGAAAAATCAAAATCATAAGTTTAAGTCGAAACCTTCGGTATAATCGTTCCATGGGCTGGATTTGGCCCCCGGGCCTTGAGTTTGACACCTGTGTGAGAAAGGGTAAATTTAAATGTTGATCAATATTTCAACTCATTTTTTTCCTGTTCATGCAATGAAAAACCTGCTTTCACCATGCTGATAAATTAATTTCTCAAGATTGTGCATTGTTGAAGTCTTTTGGACATTTGGGTCAGGATTTGTCATCAGCGGTATCGGTGGGTCCTGAGGCTAGACCAGTTGAGATCCACTGCTGTAGAACATTTATATCAGCTGGTCTCAACCCTACTGCTGAAGTTTGTGAAGCCATAGAAACGGCAGACTGATCTTCCAGAGCTTCACGCTGATTCTCTTGTTCCTGATTGAAGAATGAGAAAAGATATTTACTCTTCTCCTGACGGGCTTCACACAGGGTTAAGTTTATTACCTGCAGCAGGAATCTTAATCGCAGCACCAGTGAAACTCTTCTTCTTCTGTTTCAGCGTTTGAAGTGAACTTCATGGACGATGTTGGACAGACGCTGCTGAACTGGGCTTCAGCTTTTGGCACACAGGAAATGGTAAAATAAAACAACTGAGCTCTTCAGTGCTTTATTAGCCCGTGTAGCTGCTCTTACTGTTAGTTCTGTTTAAATCTTTGTATGTCATCTGCTTTCAGGTGGAGTTTTTATGTGAGAGAGGAGCGGACGTCAACAGAGGTCAGAGGTCTTCCTCACTACACTACGCTGCCTGTTTCGGACGCCCACAAGTAGCCAAGGTAAAACCCTCATAACACACAAACTACACACTGATGCACAGCATGAATGTAAACAACCCCTCAGTTCTGATCAGGCTGGGACTCTAGAGGATCTTAAAATCTTCAAACCTGGAGAGTTGACCCTTCATTCATGAAACTTGAGTTTGTGTTGCTGGTGTCACTGGGGTCAGAGAGATGCGTTACATTAAAATAAAATAAAACAAGCCTTCCCTTCTAAAGGCTGACCTATTTTTATAACAGAATGATCGATCAAACTTTGTGTCTGGGCAACTTTAAGAAACTTTCTGCAGATCAAACTTCAAGTAAAAGAAATCTGCAGAAACACAAGAACACTTCAAGCCCAAATGTTCAAGTTCTCTAACGAATGCATTCATGACAAAGTTTCAGAGGCATGCAAGGCAAGACACACTTGAAGAATGCAGCAGAAAAAACACATTTACTGGTCCATAATTAATACATTTCTTTATGTTTTGTAGACTTTGCTGCGCCACGGAGCAAACCCAGACCTGAGAGATGAAGACGGGAAGACTCCTCTGGACAAAGCCAGAGAGAGAGGACACACGGAGGTGGTGGCGATACTGCAGTCTCCAGGTTAGTAAAAACCCATGAAAGTCAGCTCTCCTGTAATAACACTGCTACTCTGAGTTACAGAGAGGTGGAGGATTTATGAGTCTTTCTGATTCAGGGTAAGGGTAGCCAGTTTTTTATATATTTTCAAACATTCTGCCTGAGTCCAGATGAGTCAAACCACAATCACATGTTGGAAAACACCAAATATTACAGCCCATGACCTGTATTTTTGGTGAACAGGATATCGACTTTTTTTGCTGGATTATAACAAAATTGAAAATTCTGATTTAGTGACAACCTCATACCAAAATACAGACACTTGGATCAGAGAACAACTGGAAAATTATTGTCAAAATCTAACAAAGACAGAAAGATTCCATTCATGAAATCCTGGCCTGTTACCTTATCAATAACCTGTTTGGTAATCAGGTTTCCTGGTTTGTTTCTTTGCTGCAGGAGACTGGATGTGTCCGGTAAACAAGGGCGATGACAAGAAAAAGAAAGATGTGAACAAAGAGGAGGAGGAGGGCAGCGAACCCAAAGGAGACCCAGAGATGGCTCCGATATACCTAAGGAGACTTCTGCCTGTTTTTGCACAAACCTTTCAGCAAACCATGCTGCCTTCTATTAGGTAAACACCAACACATGCACGGTAAAGATGGCGCCTTCTATTAGGTAAACACCAACACATGCACGGTAAAGATGCCGCCTTCTATTACATAAACACCAAAACATGCACGGTAAAGATGCCGCCTTCTATTAGGTAAACACCAACACATGCACGGTAAAGATGCTGCCTTCTATTAGGTAAACACCAACACATGCACGGTAAAGATGCCGCCTTCTATTAGGTAAACACCAACACATGCACGGTAAAGATGCCGCCTTCTATTACATAAACACCAAAACATGCACGGTAAAGATGCCGCCTTCTATTAGGTAAACACCAACACATGCACGGTAAAGATGCTGCCTTCTATTAGGTAAACACCAACACATGCACGGTAAAGATGCCGCCTTCTATTACATAAACACCAACACATGCACGGTAAAGATGCCGCCTTCTATTAGGTAAACACCAACACATGCACGGTAAAGATGCTGCCTTCTATTAGGTAAACACCAACACATGCACGGTAAAGATGCTGCCTTCTATTAGGTAAACACCAACACATGCACGGTAAAGATGCTGCCTTCTATTACATAAACACCAAAACATGCACGGTAAAGATGCTGCCTTCTATTAGGTAAACACCAACACATGCACGGTAAAGATGCTGCCTTCTATTAGGTAAACACCAACACATGCACGGTAAATATGCTGCCTTCTATTTGGTAAACACCAACACATGCATATCAAACATGTTTGATATTCAGTATTTAAAGGATCTGAAGAAATCAGGAGCACAAAGATTATCATATTGACACAGGAGATCAGATGATTTAGAAGATTCTTTGTCTCATGTGTGCATTTATGTTGTGTTTTTAGGAAAGCCAGTCTGGCTCTGATCAGGAAGATGGTTCACTACAGCAGCGAAGTTCTGCTAAAGGAGGTGTGTGACAGCGAGACAGGACATAACCTTCCCACTGTGCTGGTGGAAATCACCGCCACTGTGCTGGACCAGGAGGTACACTGATGTTTTTTATTTCTTCTGTAGCTTCTGTAACTCTGAGGAGTTAAAAATCCAAACTACTGCAGTTATAACGTCTCCTCTGTCTGTTTCCCTCAGGACGATGACGACGGTCACCTGCTGGCTCTGCAGATCATCAGAGATCTGGTGGATAAAGGAGGCGACGTTTTCCTCGACCAGCTGGCTCGACTTGGAGTCATCAACAAGGTTTCTACTCTGGCTGGACCGGCGTCAGACGACGAGAATGAGGACGAAGCCAAGCCAGAGAAGGTGAAAAGAGTGAGAGAATTTATTACTGACTCTAAATCAAAAGTTTGTCTTGAATCTTTTCAGTTTTTGATTTTGCTCTGAAACTTCCCTGTGAGGACAACAGCATGGTCTATTTATTATCAAACTAGTTAAATGAGATTAAAATCCATCTGACTAAATATCTGCTCTGTCCTGTCGTTGCAGGAGGAGGAGGTTCAGGAGGACGCCAGGGAGATCCAGCAGGGGAAACCGTATCACTGGAAGGACTGGTCCATCATCAGAGGGAGGGACTGCCTCTACATCTGGTCTGATGCCGCTGCTCTGGAGCTCTCTAATGGCTCCAACGGCTGGTTCAGGTTCATCCTTGATGGGAAGCTCGCCACCATGTACTCCAGTGGGAGTCCAGAGGGAGGGTCAGACAGCTCCGGTACGACAAACAAAGCCATTAATAATTATTGATCTGTGGTTTTCTCTGTCCCTCTCACTGATCCTCTACATTTCTCTCCCCACCGTCTGTAACCAGAGTCTCGCAGTGAGTTCCTGGAGAAGCTGCAGCGTGCGAGGAGTCAAGTGAAGCCGGTCACAGCCAGCCAGCCCATCCTGTCCAGCGTGGGTCCCACAAAGCTGACAGTGGGGAACTGGTCTCTGACCTGCCTGAAGGAGGGAGAGATCGCCATCCACAACTCTGACGGCCAGCAGGCCACCATCCTGAAGGAGGACCTGCCGGGCTTCGTCTTCGAGTCGAACAGAGGAACCAAGCACTCGTTTACAGCCGAGACCTCCCTGGGTGAGCTAGCAGCTTCACCAGCAGCTCCACGGTTCTTTCTAAAGCTGCTGCAAGAAAACTTCAACACTAACTCAGTAAAATATGACAAGTTAGAAAATCTAGATCTAAAACCTCAGTTTTATACCTCCGCTTTCTTTAAATGCACTATTATGTTCTAATAAGGGAGAAAAGCGGTTAAAAATGGGAGCCAGTCCTTGCATGCTGGGCAGGGTTTCTTTATGTCCCAGCACATTTTGAGTAGAGAAGCTCCAGCTTGAAAAGCATAATAATGATGCACAAATTTTCAGTAGTGTTAGTTGTGAGCCGTGTGTAATGGTGGCAAATGCACTTCAGGTCATGGTTGCAGGAGTCTCAGTAATTTATACTGGTAGATTAGTCCCAGCTTACCATTCTTACAGAAAAATGGGTGTTAAAACTCAGTCCCATTTCTCATTTTTTCCCCTCTCTTGTTTACCCTTGTCACGTTAAGCAGTGGTTCTCAACCTTGGGGTTGGGACCTCATTGGGGGTCGCGAGACACTGAGAGGGGGTCTCCAGAGTCCTTTAAAAAAACTACGAATATTTTTTAAATTACATTGTTGCCACTTTACATCAATTTGATCAAATTTTAACCCCTTTTCATCACTTTTTAACACAATTTTGCCAATTTTAACACATATTTGCCACTTAAATCCCATTTTTGTCCATTTTAAACCCTTTCCAACACTTCTGCCTGTTTTTCATTTATAAATCAATTCTTGCCACTTTATGCCTGTTTTTGTCTCATTATTGCCACTATTAACCACTTTTTACACCCCTTTTTGCCCATTTTAACCACAGTTATCCCATTTTTGCCAGTTTATATCAGTTTTTCATCCCAGTCTACTTAATTTCCCTCCATTTTTTTCACTTAAAAGCCATTTCAGATCCTTTGTAATCCACTTTTACCACTTTTTGTGCCAATTTTTGCCAGTGTAATCATTATTTGGTTGTTTTTTTGACCACTTTAATCTAATTTTGCCACTTTTAACCCATTTTTGTTCTGTAAAAATCCAATTTCAACATATTTTTCACCGGTTTTTGCCAATTTACACCAATTTAAGCAATTTTTCTCCCATTTTTAATGTTTTAACAAAAGTTATTTTCATTTATAGAAGGCTATTTACTACACAAATGAATAGAAAGAGATATAGATAACCTCCCCCTTTATCCTTCCTTATGGACAGCCTTGTATCCACATGACTATTCTTGAATGTGGTTGGCTGTGTTCAACCACCTTCAGGTCCAGTGGGGGTCCCCGGTCTCTGGCACCTTTATTTTGGGGGTCCAGGACTGAAAAGGTTGAGAACCACTGACCTTAAGGACAGAGGAACGGGGGGCGCAGATAGTTCAGGCACTACCCATGTATGCGGGCAGCCCAGGCTCAAATCTGGCCTGTGACCCTTTACTGCATGTATGTCTCTCCCCACTCTCTTCCCTGTTCCTTCCTCTATCTAATGAAGGCATGAATAGGCCCAAAAATAAATCTTAAAAAAAGAAAAAAAAACAGAGTGGCAATGGTAGTTGTGACCCGCAAGTTTCTGACGCATCATTATCAGCACCAGGTAAATAGATGCAATGACTTTACCAGACACTTTTAAAGTAAAAGCACACAGTGGATTTTAACAGTTCTACATTTTCAGACTAAATTAACAGAGATAATACTGTGTTTTGGGATTGGGCTGAAAGAAGTGGTTTGTTTTTGCACAGCCAAGCTGAATCTGAAAAAGTGAAGGTTCTAAGATTGACCCCTGAGGAACGCCACTCTTTGTCTTCATGCGGTTTATAAAGACAAGAGTTTTCCTGGTTTATTTCTGTTGACGTTGTGTTTTTCCTTTTTGTTCATCCCAGGCTCGGAGTTTGTGACGGGCTGGACGGGTAAACGGGGCAGGAAGTTGAAGTCAAAGCTGGAGAAGACGAAGCAGAAGGTGAAGAGCATGGCGAGGGAGCTGTACGACGACCACTTCAAAGCCGTAGAGAGCATGCCCAGAGGAGTGGTGGTCACCCTGAGGAACATCTCCACACAGCTGGAGTCATCCTGGGAGCTTCACACCAACAGACAGGTTCATAAATACACATCCTGAGTAAGTCGCGGATATATTACAGATGTTAGAGTTTAATTTTTACTGTGTTTGTTTGTTTTCAGTGCATCGAAGGAGAGAACACGTGGAGGGACTTGATGAAAACAGCCCTGGAGAACCTGATCGTGGTTTTAAAGGATGAAAACACGATTTCTCCATATGAGATGTGTAGCAGTGGCCTGGTCCAGGCTCTGTTTACTGTCCTCAATAATGTACGACTTCTACAGTAACTTGAAACACTTCTACTTTTAAACACGTGAACGTCTGGTTTAAATAAAGTTGTTTCTGTCTGCAGAGTGTGGAACTGGACCTGAAACATGATTGTAAGCCTTTAATGGAGAGGATCAATGTCTTTAAGGCGGCTTTCAGTGAAAATGAAGACGATGAAAGGTAACCGCACTCAGAAGCAGGGGGGTTAAAAATATTGGATAGATGGATGGAACTTGATATAAAACACATAACACTCAGTTTAAATTTGTTTGGGGACTATGTAGCAGGAGTGAACTTCACCTTTGGTTAGATCTGGGATCTTTAAGAGAACACAGATTAGAGGAAACACCTGCTTGGTGCGTGCGTGTTTGCAGGGCTTTAACAAGGTGCTGCCCATGCTGCTGCTCTGTTGTATATTTAGTCTGAATTAACGTAAACTTAATCCGCTGTGTTTGCAGCCGACCAGCTGTTGCCTTAATCCGTAAACTGATAGCTGTCCTGGAGTCAATAGAACGTCTACCTCTGCACCTGTACGACACTCCAGGATCCTCATACAACCTGCAGGTAGGCCACAGAGCATGCTCAGTCTAGGCCTGACTCCTCTCACTTGCGCATGTTTCAACGTTGAGAAACTCAACTGTGTTTGTTGATTTGATCAGATCTTGACGAGGAGGTTACGGTTCCGTCTGGAGCGAGCGCCAGGCGAGACGGCTCTGATCGACCGGACGGGCCGGATGTTGAAGATGGAGCCGCTCGCTACGGTGGAGTCCCTGGAGCAGTACCTGCTGAAGATGGTGGGTCCGCCGCCATGTCATGTCACTCATGACATTCATATGCTACAGAATTTCTTTATAGAGCACTGTTCAAAATCTAAGTTGATAAAAGGCTCACATTTTGAAATCACCTCATAGGACCTTTAAATTAATTGTAAATAGGAAATTTCTTGTACAAATTGCATTTCCAGTACCTCAGGACAGATCCTCTGGTAAAGTGGGTTGTAAAGAGACGACTGACTCTCAGCAGCCTTCTCAGATCATTTCACACCTCTGTCTGTCTTCTCCTGGTCCTCTAGGTGGCGAAGCAGTGGTACGACTTTGAGCGTTCGTCCTTCGTCTTTGTGAGGAAGCTGAGGGAAGGTCAGACCTTCACCTTCAGACACCAACACGACTTTGACGAGAACGGCATCATCTACTGGGTCGGAACCAACGCCAAGTAAGAACTGAGACTGCTCAGCCTCCTTCTACTGAACTTTATTATTCTGTTTTACTCAGAAATGTGTGGAATATACAGCCTGAACTTTAGCAGCCGTGGAGCAGGAAAGAGTGAATCTAGCGGACAGTTTGGTATGATATAGGAATGAGGTTATTCTCAAAAGTGTAACTGGAAAATCTCAATAATAATTAAAATGGATAAGAGACTGTAAACTTTAGGGTTGAAAGTTAAAAGTAAACATCCGTGTCCTCACACCTCGTCTCTGCTCCCTTCAGGACCGCCTACGAGTGGGTAAACCCCGCTGCCTATGGCCTGGTGGTGGTGACATCATCAGAGGGGCGGAACCTTCCCTACGGGAGGTTGGAGGACATCCTGAGTCGAGATAGCTCCGCCCTCAACTGCCACACCAACGACGACAAGAACGCCTGGTTTGCCGTCGACCTCGGCCTCTGGGTCATCCCTTCAGCGTACACGCTCAGACACGCCAGGTTAGAAAACAAACGCACCTTAGATGACGATCATGCAAATAATATACCAACTATTCTACCTGTGCCTTCTTAATGCATCCTCCCTCCGTCGTCCTGCAGGGGTTACGGCCGCTCTGCGTTGAGAAACTGGGTGTTTCAGGTGTCAAAGGACGGTCAGAACTGGACGACTCTTTATACACACGTAGACGACTGCAGCCTGAATGAACCAGGGTGAGAACTACAACCTCTCTGTTCATTTCAACTTCAATTTATCATCTGCAGCTAAAGCACAGTTCAGCATAAGTGAGAAAACACTTATCATGCTAGAAGGTTCTCCAGGATTTGATTGGAGCTAAGAGGCAGATCTTTAAAATCCTTTAAAGGAGTGTATTGTTGACGTTGTCTTTGTTTTTTAATGGTAGGTCGACGGCCACGTGGCCTCTGGACCCGTCCAAAGAAGAGAAGCAGGGCTGGAGACACATCAGGATCAAACAGATGGGGAAGAACGCCAGCGGCCAGACTCACTACCTATCACTGTCTGGACTGGAGCTGTACGGGACGGTCACCGCCGTCTGTGAGGACCAGCTTGGTACGTCTGCTAGGATACAGCGATGCAGAGAGGGACTGATGTGACCGCAGCCGTGTATTTCATGCAGCAGATATCAGCTTAGTGTTGGATATTAACCATCGTCTTCCCTCAGGTAAAGCTGTGAAAGAGGCAGAGGCCAACCTTCGCCGTCAGCGCCGCCTGTTCCGTTCCCAGGTGATGAAGTACATCGTCCCGGGGGCGCGGGTCGTCCGCGGCATCGACTGGAAGTGGCGGGATCAGGATGGAAATCCAGCCGGAGAGGGCACGGTGACAGGAGAGGCCCACAACGGTAAGAAAAGCCACGAGACAAAGAGGAGCTGAAACAAACCCTCCCTTCAGTCCCACAGCCCCTGGTGCCCGAGGATCCAAAAACCATCTATCCTGTGTGTTTTAATGTGCATCTGCTCTGTTTGAAAGTGAGGGTTCCTCAGAGGGCTGTGGGTCCCTGGTCTGCTTTCAGAGACCCGACTGTCGGCAGGAGTCTGAACCAGCAGGTCAAAGCTAAGTCAGACATTTATTTCATGATTTTGTGTTGTCAAATTTATATTAAATCCCTAAAAACAGCGCTTAAGATAAAGGATAAACAAGCTCAGATGTTTACGTTTTATTTACCCTTTAAGCGCCAAAGTCGCAAAATTGCGACAAGCAGTATTGCTGAATTGAACAGGCTGTAGCTGCAAATATGGTGCCTAATGTTGTAACTACTTTACACCAGGAGATGGCGGACATGAGTAACTTCAATCCCAGCAGCATTTGTCGGTGTGTTTCTATTCAAAGTTTTGGAGAGAGAGAGTTTGAAGACGCATCGCCAGTTGAGGAGACGAGGAAGTGGTAGAAGTGGTTGTAGTCGGAGAGTGGAAGAGAGAAAGAGAGCGAATTTTAGCGAGAATACTCACGATGCCAGGAGGAATAGAGGAATATTCACCCCTGTGACGATGACGTTCAGTCATCCAGTAATAGTGGTGCGTCAGAGCCACAGTGACTCCATGCACCATGAGAGTCCACCAGCAGCACATACCCAAGCCAGTGCTTTTCCTCACCAGGGCCGGGGTGGGAGTAATCAGCGAATGCCAATGAGGGGACGTGGTGGGGGTTCCAGGGGTGGTCAAAACACGAATATTGACAGAGGTAGCAGGAATAAAGAGGTGGGGGCAGAGGTGGTAGAAGCAGTGGCGGTGGAGGCCGCCTGGTGGCGTAAGAATATGCAAATTAGATGAGTGAATTTACTCTCACCACAAACTTTGGGTCATACTGAAGATTTTTCTCATTTAAAGTATGCCTTTTTCTTTAACCACCTTCAAGCTACAGCGATTTGAAATCTTCATATCACAATTGAATATTTTCTTGAAAAAACTGTGGCGCCCAAAGAGTTAATTTGATGAAATTAGCCTCAAAACTGTACAGGTGGGCATCCTGCTGGTTCAGATATCTGCTCACAGTCACCGTTAATAACTAATCATTTATTTCTCTTAGACAGGATCCAAACTGAGGAGAATGCTGGAACATGTCATTTCTCTTTTAACCATTTCCTCTCCAAGCTTCTGTGTTGTTTTCCCTCAACGTGTTTAGTTAGACGAGCGTTTCATTGTCTGATTCAGAATTACAGATAGTAATTATAGCATTAAAAATGCTGATTTAAAGTGAACAACAGTAGAGTCAGCTGAGCCCAGTTCAGACCAAGGATTTGCAATAAGATAGATTTTTAACGACTAATTTTTGGGCTTTTAGCCATAATTTAGAGGACAGGGTTAAAAGTGGAGTAAGGAAATCAGGACAGACTTTACTTTAGCAACAACATGGCTTTAAATATTCAGACCTGTGGCCCTTATCTTTGTACCTTTGGCATTATTTGGCTCTTAGCTTGTTTATTGTATTTAGACCCTGACTCATCCTGTTGTAGCCTCTGTAGAAAGTCTAATAAAACTGACAGGTGTAACCATCCTTTTGGGCTCTGAGATGCTGATTGGCTGTTGAAACATGACGTGCCTTATGCTCTTAAATCAGCTGCTGTTGACTTGATAAACTGAATCACTGACAGAGCTACCAGCCGGCCTGATCTGAGCTGAAAGCCTCAGTCCACAGAGCTTTAACTGTCTCCTGCAGTGTCTGAGTTGATCTTGTTGTTTTGGGTCTCTTTGGTCTGACCTGGGCTCTAGAAATTTTCTCTTTATTAAATACAAGTACTATTTAAAAAACTGGACAGGAAAAACAGTGTTTAAATGTTTATCGTAGCTCTTAAATGCCAGAGTTGTGTTGGAGTTGGCTCTGCAGAAGGAGAAGATTCTGTCATGTTTTGGTTTTAGCGTAGCGTGAATATTGATCATTCCAGACTCAGTGTTAGCATTCTCACCCTCCTATCCCTGCAGACAGCCTGGACAGTTTGTGTTAAATAAAGACGCTCTGATTTGTGCTCATCAGGAAATAACGCCACATTCCCTCCTCCCTTCGTCCTCGTCTTCGTCCTACCTCTCGCTCCTGTCCATGTTTCTGTGTTTTAATTCAAATCCGTCTTTTCCCGTCAGCGTGCTGAGAACATGAAGGCACCGGCAGCAGCGACTCTGTTGATTCACAGCTCAAAAATAATCATGAATCAGGATGATTTATGTTCCTCTGTTTGATTTCTTTCTTTGTGGCTTTTTGCATTTACCAGAAATATTTTCTACTTTTGCTTTGATTGTCATTTTCTGTGACTGTGTTCATATTTTTCTCTCTCATCGCTCCACCTGGACCTTTAAAAACCACCAGAATAAACAAGCTACATGCTTAAATATGCAGAAATGTAGGTTTTTGACTTGTTGAAATTAAAGTTAGCCCATATTTATCATTAATAAGAATGATTTAACAGCTCAAAACAAAAATTTACAGCTTTAAACACAATCACAACTAGTGAAACTGTCATTTTACTGCCAGCACCGAGTCTAGAGCACATGGGGCAGCGGGCAGAGATCACAGGATAACTCTGAGTCCACGCAGAAATAGTATGTCAACAGCGGACTATTTTACCTTTTGGGGTTAATTTATCATCCTTTCAGGTATAAGTCTATGATATTATTGCTTCCTCCATTGAGTGAGTACATAAAAGGTTAATGTTTGCTTAAAGGATCAGTGATTTTATGTAAAATCCTTTGGCTAAATGTCCTCAAAAGTTAACTTTTCCTTGTCAATGGTGCCGTTGTAGCTCTGTGACCCACTGACTTCTCAGTGACCCTTTGATCTCGCTGCAGGATGAGAGGTAATGTTGATGTAGTGATGATTTATGACCAGGAGTCCGTGCATTGTGTTGTATTTTGATAGAACCGGATGTTCTACGCTTGTGACTTCCTGTTTGGAGCATTCTGATCGAGGGGTAAGGTTTGGCAGCGGTTGGCTCTGAAAACAGACCTACAGCGTATCTCGAATGAAGCGGAGTAGTGGCGCTCCAGGCACACGCCTCTGCCGGACTGTAGCGTCAGCTGTGGAAATGCTCCACAGTACGTTTCACTGGCTGATCGCGGCGTGTTCTCTGTGTGTGGACATTAGAGGTTACAAACACATAAGATAAGATAAGATAAGACAAGACAAGGTAAGATATTCCTTTGTTAGGCCAACAAGGGGAAATTCCAATTTACAGCAGCAAAAAGTATCTTAGACAAAGCAGGCCATTAGCGACAGAAACACAATAGAAATAGAGTACAAATAAAAGTAGTATTGCAAGAGCACTAATAAATACAAAAATATGGAATATAAAAACTTTGACTTGCAAATTATAAATAGTATTTACCATTACCTGCAAACAAAACTAGCAGCTAAATAAGAACAAATATTAATCTAGAGGTCAAACACTACCAGCAGCTCAACAATAACAAATATGCTGGAGGTCAGACACCACTAGCAGCTAAATAAAGGCACATTGAAGCCTATTTCCTGCTCATTTATCCGCTTGATTAGAAGAAAGGCATTACTGCTGCTGATGTTGTGATTTCAGACGCTGTCTGACAGTTTACAAAGTAAGAAATCTTAAAAGTTGAGGATTCTGCTGCGGTTCTGCCCTGGGAGTGTGCTCAATAATAAAACCAAAATATCAAATATGATAGAAAATGTCCGAACAGTTGTCCCTTACACTGGAGAGGTTTCTTTTTAGCAGTTTTTTCCCCTCATTGGGTGAAATTCATCTATGAAACCTCAGTGTTTAGTAAATGCACCTTATGGAGTCTGCAGTTTTGAATAAGTAGTAGAGCAACAGAAGAGCAGCTTCCTGTAGTCTGGTGACTTGACGTGTCCCGTTATGGCTAAAAATGAAGGATATAAAAAAAAATTTAAGATGAAGTTTATGGTGGTTATAGTGTTTCTGTAATAGAAACATGGATCTCATAGTTCTGTGCTGAGTTTTGGTCCAGTGTGGAGCCGTGTGGAGCTGCTCTGACTGTAAGCTGCTTCTCTGCTGTCTGTCTACCTCGCTCTACCACTCTCTCTCTCTCTCTCTCTCTCTCTCTCGCTGTCTCTCTGCCGGGTCTCTGACATCCATCCGTCCGTCTCCCTCCTATCTCTCTGTCCATCCAGGCTGGATTGATGTTACCTGGGATGCTGGCGGCTCTAACTCTTACCGTATGGGCGCTGAAGGGAAGTTTGACCTCAAGCTTGCTCCAGGGTACGACCCTGAGTCGGCTGCCACAGCGCCGTCACCCAAACCTGTCTCATCCACTGTTTCAGGCCCCGCCTCCTCCACGGTGGGACCCTCAGCGACGCCGGCGGCCAGCGGCAGCACCACCACCACCACCTCGTCCTCGTCCTCCTCCACCTCGTCATCCTCGCAGCAGCAGTCGTGGAGCAGCCTGGTGAAAAATAACTGTCCCGACAAGGGCGGCGCCACGTCGCTGGGCGGGGGCAGCTCCTCCAGCAGGAAGGGCAGCAGCAGCTCCGTCTGCAGCGTCGCCTCCTCCTCTGACATCAGCCTGGGCTCCTCCGCTGGGCTGCCGGGCGCTGGCGGCCTGAGGCTGGAGAGGAGGGCTGAGGGGCTGCTGCTGGACCAGGGCCCAGGGGTCGGGGGACTGATGGGGGGTGGGCTCGGTCTTGATGGACAGCAGCAGGAGCCAATCGTTGTGCTGTCCTCCGCAGTGGAGGGCGGGTCTGGATCGGCGTCCAGCTCCGGCACGCTCACAGCCGATACACCCGCCCCTGGAGACGACTCAAGGAACAAGGACTCTGCAGCGGCCGGCACTGACCCGGCAACAGCGATCTCCATGGGCCTGGTGAGCGTGAGCTCCCCGGATGTCAGCTCAGTGTCAGAATCCTCCAGCAAAGACACGCCCTCCCAGAGGCCTCTGTGCTCTGCTACCAACGCCCGGCTCTCTGTAAGCTCCCTGCTGGCCGCCGGCGCTCCCATGAGCTCCAGCGCCAGCGTCCCCAACCTGTCATCTAGAGAGGCCAGCCTCATGGAGTCCTTCGTCCGCCGCGCCCCCAACATGTCCCGCACCAACGCCACCAACAACATGAACCTGAGCCGAAGCAGCAGCGACAACAACACCAACACGCTGGGCAGGAACGTCATGAGCACCGCCAGTGAGTACTGCTGTTAAAGTTCTATAATACTGCAATAACACTGCCAGTGAGTACTGCTGTTAAAGTACTATGATACTGCAATAACACTGCCAGTGAGTACTGCTGTTAAAGTACTATAATACTGCAATAATACTGCAATAACACTGCCAGTGAGTACTGCTGTTAAAGTACTATAATACTGCAATAATACTGCAATAACACTGCCAGTGAGTACTGCTGTTAAAGTACTATAATACTGCAATAACACTGCCAGTGAGTACTGCTGTTAAAGTACTATAATACTGCAATAATACTGCAATAACACTGCCAGTGAGTACTGCTGTTAAAGTACTATAATACTGCAATAATACTGCAATAACACTGCCAGTGAGTACTGCTGTTAAAGTACTATAATACTGCAATAATATTGCAATAACACTGCCAGTGAGTACTGCTGTTAAAGATCTATAATACTGCAATAACACTGCCAGTGAGTACTGCTGTTAAAGTACTATAATACTGCAATAACACTGCCAGTGAGTACTGCTGTTAAAGTACTATAATACTGCAATAACACTGCCAGTGAGTACTGCTGTTAAAGTACTATAATACTGCAATAACACTGCCAGTGAGTACTGCTGTTAAAGTTCTATAATACTGCAATAACACTGCCAGTGAGTACTGCTGTTAAAGTACTATGATACTGCAATAACACTGCCAGTGAGTACTGCTGTTAAAGTACTATAATACTGCAATAACACTGCCAGTGAGTACTGCTGTTAAAGTACTATAATACTGCAATAATACTGCAATAACACTGCCAGTGAGTACTGCTGTTAAAGTACTATAATACTGCAATAACACTGCCAGTGAGTACTGCTGTTAAAGTACTATAATACTGCAATAACACTGCCAGTGAGTACTGCTGTTAAAGTACTATGATACTGCAATAACACTGCCAGTGAGTACTGCTGTTAAAGTACTATAATACTGCAATAACACTGCCAGTGAGTACTGCTGTTAAAGTACTATAATACTGCAATAACACTGCCAGTGAGTACTGCTGTTAAAGTACTATAATACTGCAATAACACTGCCAGTGAGTACTGCTGTTAAAGTACTATGATACTGCAATAATACTGCAATAACACTGCCAGTGAGTCCTGCTGTTAAAGTACTATGATACTGCAATAATACTGCAATGACACTGCCAGTGAGTACTGCTGTTAAAGTACTATAATACTGCAATAATACTGCAATAACACTGCCAGTGAGTACTGCTGTTAAAGTACTATAATACTGCAATAATACTGCAATGACACTGCCAGTGAGTACTGCTGTTAAAGTACTATAATACTGCAATAATATTGCAATAACACTGCCAGTGAGTACTGCTGCACTAATACTACAGTGTTTCTGTCAGTGAGAGTACTTCTACTACCTTTATACTGTGATGCTGGGCCCTGCAGTACCATCACATGAAGGCTAGAGTCCTGCTGTTTGACCTAAATATTGCGCTCTCTAACCAAATAAACCCACAGTTCTATTTTCCCACTTCTCCTTTTTTACTGCCAGGTATTCCCTCAGTCTTGTGATGTTAATCTTCCACTAGTAATGACAGGAAGTTGTACTTTATTGCTGTAAATCCTCCTGGTTGGGCTGTAGTTACAGAGGGGTCCTAAGCTCATGTTAAAGTGCCTTCTTGTCCCGCTCTACTGCTCTGATGTAAACAAGCACAGTGAATAGGCAGCTGTCGTCTCTGTGGATAGGTCCGTTTTGTCCTCTTGTTGAAATTTCCAGGTTGGGTTGGCATTGGTAGAAACGTTCGTGGTGTTTTTAAGGAGCAGGTTTTTTCAGTCCAGCTGTTCTTAGAGTTCCTGGGTTCCTTAAACATGCACACGCTGCTGAAAATGTCTGGAAAGTACCGTCAAAGCTCGGTGAGGTTCCTATAGAGACAGATAACAGACATGTAGAGATGGTGCTCCAGTCTGCTGTGTGAACAGCTTGAGCCTCCTCCAGCCAATCAGCAGCTGTTTCCTGTCAGCTGACTGCAGCTTATAGAGCTTCCATGCTGCTTCGTCTCTTTGGTTTCTGACAAACTAACCCCCCTCTGTGTTTGTGTGTTTGTTTGTTTGTTTGTTTGTTTGCAGCTTCTCCTCTCATGGGCGCTCAGAGCTTTCCTAACCTCACCACCACCGGCACCAGCTCCACCGTTACCATGTCAACCTCCATAGTAACCTGCAGCAATAATGTAGCCACGGCAACCACCGGTCTGTCGGTGGGACAGTTGCTAAGCAACACCCTGACGACCAGCCTGACGTCCACGTCCAGCGAGAGCGACACGGGCCAGGAGGCCGAGTTCTCGCTCTACGGTTGGTGACCACACACACAAACATGCAGCACGCTTCTACTAACCTGCTGTTTAACTCCGCCCACATTAGAGAGCGCCACTAAAGCACGGCTTAAAACTCTGATTTATTTAACTCGTATAGAGAACTGTTTAAATAGGGACTCAGCTGAGGTTGTGTTCGGAAGACTTTATAATACACCACCTCCTCACAAACATGCAGGAATTAAACTGATTTAAATACAGCTGCAGCCGTGCTTCATCCCGCCTGCTGTGTCTGTCTTTATGCACCGCTCGCCATCAGACCTGCAGCTCTGGCACAGCAACATGAAGACAGCTGAAGCTGTTTTAATAAAATAATAAACTTAATAGAGCTGTTACTATTCTCCTTCCACTACTTTGACTGAACATCCTGTCTCCTCCCGTCTCTCTCTCTCTCTCTGTGTTCTGCAGACTTCCTGGACAGCTGCCGTGCCAACACGCTACTGGCTGAGCTGGACGATGAGGAGGACCTCCCCGAGCCCGAAGACGACGATGACGAGAATGAAGACGACAATCAGGAGGACCAGGAGTACGAGGAGGTCCTGGTAATAACATGTTTTCAATGTTTTTAACTGGTAACAGAAGATAGATGAGCTCTGACTTAGAAGACGGAGGATGGAGCGACAGGAAGTGATGTCAGAGGAGGTGACGAGTGCTTTTGCTGCTCTTCTGCAGGAGGAGGAGGAGTATGAGACCAAAGGAGGCCGCAGGAGGACGTGGGACGACGACTTTGTCCTAAAGAGGCAGTTTTCTGCTCTGGTTCCAGCTTTCGACCCCAGACCAGGAAGAACCAACGTCCAGCAGACCACGGACCTGGAGATCCCTCCACCAGGTACGAAAACAAAGTCTGAGAAAGGAAGTACTACAGTCCATAGAATTAACAGTGAAGGACTGTGTTTTTACAGTGTATATTTCCACTGTGATCTAATGGACATAAAGTGTCTTAAACTGTAAGTGTTTGGTGTTTTTTTAGATTTTTGTGTTAAGAATATTCATAGGACTAGAATACTCTGCTCAGAGTATCCTTTAAAAACACTGGGGTATTTAAATATTCTCTTTCGTGTTGGGAAATGTTTTTCTACCTTTATGATGATTTTGATCAGGATATTTGCATCTTAAAACATATTTGAGAGGAATTAAGAATCCAATATTTGCAGTTCTTATTAATGAAACTGATTCAGTACTTTATGAAGTTGTGATATATTATTGATGAACATGCATTTGTTAAGTCATTTGGAACTTACCAATGTGGAAACTTGTACAATCTGAGGAGAAAAGACAGAAATCCTAATATAGAAGCTGTATTTATTATTATTCTGTATTCCACTATTATTATAGTCTTTAACAGTTTGAGGAGTTGTTTGATAAACCTAGTGCGTTTTTATTTTCCTCAGGAACTCCTCGTTCGGAGGTTCAGGAGGAGGTGGAGTGTGCTCCGTCTCCACACCTCGCTCTCACGCTGAAGGTAAGACAACACCTGTCAGGTTTTACTAATGCCACTATTTTAAACTTTGGTACAGTTTAGAGAAAGTCAGACAATACTGAGAACTTTTTTAATACCATGGCATCAAAAATAGAAGTCTAAGATAATAATAAGAACTTTATTTGTATAGCAGCTTTAAAACAGAGGTTTATAAAGTGCTTGACAATAAGTAGAATCACAGTTAACACAAGCAAAGAACATAACCCGATTAAACCTCATCAACAGGAGAACCCATGAGAAATAAAGCCAGCAATGTAACTCCAACTAATAGACACATTATAGAGCCTGAAAACATGATATGATATGACCGCAAGTCCAAGACTAGGAAAAGACTGATACAAAACAGCACAGATTACCACCTTAAACTTAACGATAGAGATGACGGGAGCACGCCGTGACTCCAGTAAGACTCCTAAAATTTACTAAAGACTTTGAGTTTTTAGTCTGTGACTGTGAAAATCTTTTGGTGTAAGCCCAGCATTAGGTATTGGCTTTAGAGATCGGCACATTATTACATAACCAAATCTAGCTGTTGAGTCTGCATCGAGCTAATAGTTCCAGGATCGATTCAGCTTACCTCTGACTTTAGCATCCATGTAGATAAACTAGTGGATCTACAAGCAGCAACGTTCTTTATTATAATGATGGACAGTAAAGTTTATTCTGTGTATCTTAGAGAAAAGTCAGACCTCTCTCGGGAGTTTAAGGCTCCTATTGAAGGCTCATATGTAAAGGTCAGCTTCCAGCTGAAACGCTGTGCTTAATTGGGTTGTTGTTGTTGTGTTTAGGTGGCTGGTCTGGGTACGACTCGGGAAGTGGAGCTTCCTCTGTCTAACTACAAATCCACCATCTTCTACTACGTCCAGCGGCTGCTGCAGCTCTCCTGTAACGGGGCCGTGAAGACGGACAAGCTAAGAAGGATCTGGGAGCCCACGTACACGTAAGAGGAGCAACAGGTTTAAGATTTAATGTTTGATAAAAATGTCTGTGATCACTGAGGCCGTCTTCTCCTGCAGGATAATGTACCGAGAGCTGAAGGACTCCGACAAGGAGAAGGAGAGCGGGAAGATGGTGAGGAACACTTCTATCTCAGCGTTGTCATAAAAACATGAATAAAACTCACATCCTGACCTGATGGCCCTCCTTTCTGCAGGATTTGTGTGAACACGGCATCAGCGTCGGCAGTCGTTCTGGCGGTCTTAGCCCCAGCTCGGTTTCAGCCAATCAGAGCAGTGAGATTCTCGGCATGGCCCGAGAGGTGGCACAGGCGAAGGCGGGCTGCAGTCAGAACGCCTGTGGGGTTGAGGATGTCCTGCAGCTGCTCAGAATCCTCTACATCATCGGGGGAGACTCCGCCTCCAACGTTCGCACGCTGCAGGAGGGTACGAACACACACCAGACACACTCGCAAAGCTGAACAACACATCTGCTGTTCTCCTTAAAGCTCCGTAGGACTTAAATTCTTCTCGGCTCTGTCAGCTGTTCGCAGATGATGTTTAGTTTTGTTTACAGCTCTCTAACCTGTCAAACTGCAAAAACAAGAACATGAGATCATTTAATTGGAGCTGCATGCTGGCTAAAGGCTGCTGTAAGAAATTAATTGTTCTTTCTGTGTAGACTTCGATGAGCTGCAGTTTAACGCGTCTCCTGAGGAGTTCACCAGTAAGAAGATCACGACAAAGATCCTGCAGCAGATCGAGGTCAGAGTTCATATATCTGTGCAGCATGATGCTGGTGTTTAATCTTTGTCCTGCATGTTTTCCATCACTCTCCAGCCTTTCTATCTGAATATTTCCCATCGTTAAATTAGAGGCTCGGTGCATTACAGCAGAAGATAATCAGTGTGTGTCTTTGTTTCCCAGGAGCCTCTCGCTCTGGCCAGCGGCGCTCTGCCTGACTGGTGTGAACAGCTCACCTCTAAGTGTCCTTTCCTTATTCCCTTTGAGACCAGACAGCTTTACTTCACCTGCACGGCGTTCGGAGCGTCCAGGTGAGTCTAAGGGAAGAATTAAGGGCACGCTCACATTTGCTGATTAGCACTGTGCTTGAGCACGCTTGACCCCCTAAATCCAGTTTGTGTGACTGGTTTGAGCGCTGGCTCTCTTGGCCCTACGGTAGGGATGCCCACGCAAGAGCAGAAGCAGGATGAGACATGATTAAATCAGCGTGACCTTCCCTCATAGCTACATTTAACAAGCAACAGAGTTCAGATGTGTCTGATGAGAAGGTCAGATGTTTACCCAGACTTCAGGGATAATCGGAGCAGCTGGATCAAATGCTCTTAACAGTGATTGGGAAAGTTTAGGACTATCTTCCCCTGGTGAGTTTTATCTTTTGATGTGATGATGTAGAACAGGGGTATCAAACTCAATCCCAGCAGGAGCCGCATTCTGAATTTTGGTCTAACCTGAGGGCTGAACAGGGTCCACATTCAATCATAAACGGTCAACCTCATTTTCACCAGCAATGAATTATGGGGGGGAAAGCCTTAGCACTGATGATAAGTGCTTCTGAGGTTTTAAGAAGTTAAAAAAAGAAGATTAAAGGCTCAAAAACTGACATGAAAAGTTAAATTGTCACAATGTGGCATTTCAAGTCAAAAACATGTTTTTTTAATGAAAAAAATAGATGAGACAGAAGTGGAATTCATCATTTTTAATGGTCAAATCTTGAGATAAACATTAAAAATCACAGGTTTAAAATGTCAACGTTTAACTTTTGAGTTTAAGAGGTCAAAATATGACTTAAATTGAGGATTGAAAAGGTCAAATTCTAAATTAAAAGTCAAAGTAAGGAGATAAAAAGGTCAAAATGGGAGATTAAATTCAAAATCTTGAATTTAAAAGGTCAAAATATTACTTAGAATTTAAAACTGTGAATCAAAAAGGTCAAAAATAAGATAAATCAAGATTATGAATTGAAAAGGTCAAAATATGGCATAAAAATTCAAAAACATGAGTTTACATCATAACTGCAGAACTGAAAATATGCGTAATATCTTGTCCCACATTCCTGACTTTTTATCAAATTATTACAACACTTTATGTTCTCTAATTTTCAAGACTTCACAAGGATCATCAGGGTTAAGTTTACATTTTTAAACTGGAGGAAACTTGCAGACCTCAATCCAGTGGGTCAGTCACAATAGAAATATTATGTCATGTGGTAGGCTGGGTATAACTGTACCACGGGCCGGATTTGGCCCCCAGGCCTAGAGTTTGACACCCCTGATGTAGAAGGTAAGATAAGACTTTATCATGGATGTATAAGAGGTAAGCATGCTTAGGCGTGTTTGGAGAAATGAGAGAGAGCCAGCAGGGAGCTGGGGTCTAGTCATGCTCTGGCACAGTAGGGAAGACTGGGCCTGGTGTGAGTGCTCCTAAAGTCGATTTTAAATCAGATAGACTCTGGTTTGTGCCTGTTAAAGTCAGATTTGATCAGATATATTTAGATGAACTCCAGCAGACCCTCCTCTCAGACTCTGTTCGTTTCTCTGCAGGGCGATCGTGTGGCTGCAAAACCGGCGCGAGGCGACCATGGAGCGCTCTCGGCCGTCCACCACCGTGCGGCGGGACGACCCCGGGGAGTTCAGGGTGGGTCGACTAAAACACGAGAGAGTCAAAGTTCCCAGGGGAGAAGCCATGATGGAGTGGGCGGAGTCTGTGATGCAGCTGCACGCCGACAGGAAGTCTGTGCTGGAGGTGAGCGGTGGACTCAGAGACGGTGGCTTCATTTAGGGATTTATACAACGAGTACTGACGTTCCTCTGAAGCGTCCGTCAAATCTGACCGCTTCAGGTCTGATGTTTATTTTAATACAGATTTCACTGTAGAAGCTGTCGGTCATCATTTAAATGTATTTTGTGAGTTTCCTTCGTGTTTTTCTTCCATTACTGCCTCCTTAGGAAGCTTAAACTCATTTATCATGAGCTCCTGACCCTGACTGGTGTATGTCTCCTCCAGGTGGAGTTTCAGGGTGAGGAGGGAACAGGTCTGGGTCCGACTCTGGAGTTTTACGCTCTGGTGGCTGCAGAGTTCCAGAGAACGTCTCTGGGGATCTGGCTGTGTGACGACGACTTCCCTGACGATGAATCCCGACAGGTGAGATGCTGAAGTGTTGAGTTTATCCTTCTGGAGCTGCAGGTCTGTCTGCAGACTAAAATCAGAATCTCATTTCTTTGACCTTTGAAAACGTGCAGAAGATTTCAGCTGGTTCTTGACATCCTCATCCTCTGAACACTCCTGTTTTTACCAGAATAAGTCCAGAGTTTAAATATTATCTCCTGCTTCTATCAGGGTGATCTTATAAACCTCCTCACTGAAGTCCACTCCTCTGTTTGTCTCAGGTGGATCTGGGTGGCGGTCTGAAGCCTCCCGGGTACTACGTGCAGCGTTCCTGCGGCCTGTTCCCCGCCCCGTTCCCTCAGGACAGCGAGGAGTTGGAGCGCATCACCAAGCTCTTCCACTTCCTGGGAATCTTCCTGGCTAAGTGCATCCAGGACAACCGCCTGGTGGACCTCCCTGTGTCTCAGCCCTTCTTCAAGCTGCTCTGTATGGGGGATATCAAGTCCAACATGAGCAAGCTGCTCTACCAGTCCAGAAGCTCCACCCACGACCCCGAGCGCCAACACCTGACGCCCTTCCTGCTGCTGTCCGAGGTGACGTCGGAGGCGTCCACGGAGGAGAGCCAGGAGACGTACTCTGTGGGCAGCTTCGACGAGGACTCCAAGTCCGAGTTCATTATGGACCCCCCTAAACCAAAACCCCCCGCCTGGTACCACGGCATCCTGACCTGGGAAGACTTCCAGCTCGTCAACCCGCACAGGTGAGGCAGGGAGAAAGAGGAGATTAAAATGTGTGTTTAGTTCTGCTCCTCTTCATCATCATCCTCACCTTTCTCTCCTCCTCCTCATGCAGGGCGAGTTTCCTGAAGGAGGTGAAGGAGCTGGCGGTGAAGAGGAGGCAGATTTTGTCCAGTAAGAGCTTAAGTGAAGACGAGAAGAACACCAGACTGCAGGACCTGATGCTGAGGAACCCGCTGGGCTCCGGACCCCCCCTCAGCATCGAAGACCTCGGGTAAGAACAGCCTGACTGCATTTCCACACCCTCCAGGGTTTATTAAGCATCTGTTTCAGATTCAGTAGAAGGTCTGAGATCATTAACTACAAATACAGAGATTTTAATCTGGAGTTGAACGCCATCTTAAAAGAGGCAAAGAGAGGAGGCTAAGCGGCTGGTTAGTCATGAACAAAGGCGTCTTAGAAAATATATACACCAGTTTTTATGAGCTGTAACCTTTCACCTTCCTTCAACAACCTCTCTAGAACCTTTAAAAACGGAGGGAAATGAACTCAATCAGCCGTCTGATGTTTCACTACACTGTTGTTTTCTGTCTGCAGGTTGAACTTCCAGTTCTGTCCGTCCTCGAAAGTCCACGGTTTCTCAGCTGTGGATCTGAAACCAAACGGAGACGACGAGGTAGAAAATACCCATCAGACAGAGAGGGAGCTCTGATGATAATCAGAGAATAAATTCTACTTCCTGTTTTAGAGGACAGAACATTCATTAAACCTGTCTGCTCGTGTCTGTGGTTTCAGATGGTGACCATGGAGAACGCTGAGGAGTACGTGGAGCTGATGTTTGACTTCTGTATGCACATAGGCATCCAGAAACAGATGGAGGCATTCAGAGGTAAACATAGATATCTGAATAAGTAGAGTGTACGATAGATGTTTAACACCTACAGTGTTTAGGAAGGACTGAACCTTTCAAAGTAAAATGGCTGGATGAATATAATTGCTCATCAGAGCAGCCAGATGTGTGACGGTGTTGTAGGACTAAACAACATACCTGATCTCTGCAGTCAGCTGGAGTGGGAGCCAGGATCGTTCACTATCAGTGGAGCCGGGTGGGAGAACTCAAATTTTAACTCTAAATTTGCAAAAAAGACAGCATCTTTTAATTACTACTAACTGTAATCCCAGTCTGGATTCTCAGTTTTAGATTAGAAAGTAGTCACTAACTGTAATCCCAGTCTGGATTTACAGTTTTTAGAAGCAGTCTCATGCAGATTCAGAGTCTGGGTTCATAAAGGAGACAATGCTCTGTTGATGCTCTTTATTTTATAAATGTCTACTTTTTGGCTCTGTTTAGAACTTTAAACGGCTGTTTCTATGAAGAAGTTTCCTTCTATCATCCTTAGCCATATTATTATCTCATCTCCTTCTCTCCTTTTTTTGTCTCCTCATCCTTCCTCCTCTTTGTCTGTTTTCTCTTCTATCTTATTTCCACCACTCTCTCCTTTCCTGTCTTCCTCCTCTCTCTTCTCTATCCCCTCCTTTTCCTCCTCTGTCTCCTCTTCCTTCTCCTCTTCCTCCTCTGTCATCTCGTCTTCCTCCTGTCTCCTCTGTCTCCTCCTCTTCCTCCTCTGTCTCCTCCTCTTCCTCCTGTGTCTCCTCCTCTTCCTCCTGTCCCCTGCTCTTCCTCAGAGGGATTTAACCGAGTGTTCCCGATGGAGAAGTTGAGCTCTTTCAGCCATAAGGAGGTCCAGATGATCCTCTGTGGTAACCAGTCACCTTCCTGGACTGCTGATGACATCATCAACTACACAGAGCCAAAGCTGGGTTACACCAGAGACAGGTGAGCATCTCAGAGAGACAGGTGTGTGCTGTGATGACATAATTTCCTGCTTTGACCTGCTCATTCTTTGCCCCGCCCCCTTCAGTCCCGGCTTCCTGCGGTTTGTCAGAGTTCTCTGCGGGATGTCGTCTGACGAGAGGAAAGCCTTCCTGCAGTTCACCACCGGCTGCTCCACGCTGCCCCCTGGTGGCCTCGCTAACCTGCACCCCCGCCTCACCATCGTCCGGAAGGTACGCTCGTCTCTGATTGGGCGAACTGATTCAACAAATTTCAAACCTTTAAGGTTTGATATGAGCTAAAAACAGAAAATACCAGAGTCATAATAATCTGGTTTATATACATGTTTATAATGGCCAAGTAAGGGAGAAAAGCGGGTAAAAAGTGGCACTGTTATTCACCATGCATCCACAGTGAATAGAGGGAAGTGTCAGAGACGTGCGTCTGTCGTGCATGCGTTGTATTTTTTGCAGTCCCAACGCCATTTATCTCAGTCGGTCTCTTGGGTTTATAGAACAGGCATTAGAGTTGATCCTATACTCTGGGTTTTATGGTAATCCGGTCTCATTGGTTTATAAAACAAGAATTAGAGTTGCTCATATACCCTGGGTTTTATGGTAATCTGGTCTCACTGGTTTATAAAATCCAAATTAGAGTTGCTCATATACTCTGGGTTTTTGGGTAATCTGGTCTCACTAGTTTATAAAACAAGAATTAGAGTTGCTCCTGGACTCTGGGTTTTATGGTAACCTGGTCTCACTGGTTTATAAAACAAGAATTAGAGATGCTCCTATACTCTGGGTTTTTGGGTAATCTGGTCTCACTGGTGTATAAAATCGGAATTAGAGTTGCTCCTATACTGTGGGTTTTATAGTAATCTGGTCTCACTGGTTTATAAAATCCAAATCGGAGTTGCTCATATACTCTGGGTTTTTGGGTTATCTGGTCTCACTAGTTTATAAAACAAGAATTATAGTTGCTCCTGGACTCTGGGTTTTACAGTAATCTGGTCTCACTGGTATATAAAATGGGAATTAGAGTTGCTCCTATACTCTGAGTTTTATGGTAATCTGGTCTCACTGGTTTATAAAATCCGAATTAGAGATGCTCCTATACTTTGGGTTTTATGGTAACCTGTTCTCACTGGTTTATAAAATCCGAATCAGAGATGCTCCTATACTTTGGGTTTTATGGTAATCTGGTCTCACTGGTATATAAAATGGGAATTAGAGTTGCTCCTATACTCTGGGTTTTATGGTAATCTGGTCTCACTGGTATGTAAAATGGGAATTAGAGTTGCTCCTATACTTTGGGTTTTATGGTAATCTGGTCTCACTGGTTTATAAAATACAAATTAGAGTTGCTCCTATACTCTGGGTTTTACAGTAATCTGGAGTAAAGATCTAGTTAGGTAGATTTATGTTCAAATGTTTTTAAAATTCTGTGTTTTCCTATGATGTGATCATTTTCTGATGCCTGGATCTGATTGGCTGCCCTCCTCCCCTCCAGGTGGACGCCACAGACTCAAGCTACCCGTCAGTGAACACGTGCGTTCACTACCTGAAGCTTCCAGAATATTCCTCAGAGGACATCATGAGGGAGCGTCTGTTAGCCGCCACCATGGAGAAAGGCTTCCACCTCAACTGACCGCCTCCTCCTCCTCCTCCTCCACCGCTGCCACCACCGCCCGCCACACTGAGCATGCTCCAAGAGTCCGTGTCGCCACCCGCCGCCGCCGCCGCTGCTGCGTGATTGACGGATCAGCCAGCCAATGAAAAACCAGCCTGACCGGCTGACTGAGCGACTGAGCGCCTGACGAAGAGGAGGGTTTCTCACCTGGTTGACCGCCGCGTCCTTACCTCGCCTCGTTCATCGCCATCGTCGTCCTCGCCGAGCTGCTGCTGCGTGTGCGTGCGTGGGTGCTCCTCCTCTTCCTGTCTGTCCTCGGTTTAGTGCCTGGTTTGACTCGTAGCTTTCGTTTCAGCTCCTCCAAACAATCATGCCCCCCTCCTCTCTTTTTGTTTTTCTTTCGTTTTATTGCTTTCGTTTCCGTGTGTGCGTGTGCGTGCGACAGTTTTGGGGTTGTTTCTGACCGACTGTAGCGGTCAAACGTCGGAGTGCATTTGGTGTTCTTTAACCATGAAGCTGTAGAGACAAACACTGGGCGTGTGCCAGGCACATCTGAAGAGAAGAAAACAAATGTAAAAGCTCTGCTCTCCTTGTATTTTCTTTGTATATTATAAACATTTATTTAACTCAAGTTGCAGTTTGAGGTAAACAGATATTTTCAAATGTGTATGCTCCAAAAAATAATCATTAAAATGTTTGCAAAGTATGAAGAAAACTGGACTCCTGTGGTCTGTGGAGGACCGGGGCAGGCTAGAGCTGGGGGACTGAGTCTGGGACAGCTGAGGAAGAATAATTCAAACATCCAGATATCTAGTGCTCCCTAGCTTTGGATGAACGTTGGCAACATATTTGTGCAATTTATCAAAACGTTGCAACACATTTAGGAATTTTAGACAGTGATCTGTCTTTGAACGCGGCCCATTTATTTGAGCAATAGAACAAAATATTGTGTATTTTTTGGTGTCAAAAGGTTGCCAACAAATTTGTTCAATTTAAACAGTGGTAATGGTTTAGTAGAAATGATTACATGTCCAAACTTCAGCAACAAATAAACTTGTCTTAGATGTCCAGTATTTATATTTATGCAATAAATTGTTTTCAGTTGACCTAAAACAAGCAACTCCTGTATGATGTCTAAATTGCACAATTATGTTGGCAATGTTTGGACAAAATGGTGACGCTGGAGAGAAAAGCTTCAACATCTTCAAACAATTCAGCAAACAGTTTTTATTTCAACATTAAACACTGGCAACAAATAAATGCAATTCAGTCAGGACTACCTCACTTTGTCTAATGTTGCCAACACATTTTGGCAATTTGAGACTGCAGTCTCTTCTTTTTCACAAATGTTGCCAACACATTTGTGCAATTTTAGACCGCAGTCTTTTTTCCCAGATGTTGCCAACACACTTGTGCAGTTTTAGACTGCAGTCTCTTTTTTCTCCAAATGTTGCCAGCACATTTGTGCAATTTTATACTGCAGTCTCTTTTTTCTCCAAATGTTGCCAACGTATTTGTGCAGTTTTAGACTGCAGTCTTTTTTTTCTCCAGATGTTGCCAACACATTTGTGCAAATTTAGACTGCCCTCTTTTTTCCCAAATGTTGCCAACACACTTGTGCAATTTTATACTGCAGTCTCTTTTTTCTCCAAATGTTGCCAACGTATTTGTGCAATTTTAGACTGCAGTCTTTTTTCCCAGATGTTGCCAACACACTTGTGCAATTTTAGACTGCCCTCTTTTTTTCTCCAAATGTTGCCAGCACATTTGTGCAATTTTAGACTGCAGTCTCTTTTTTCTCCAAATGTTGCCAACACATTTGTGCAATTTTAGACTGCAGTCTTTTTTCCCCAGATGTTGCCAACACACTTGTGCAATTTTAGACTGCCCTCTTTTTTTCTCCAAATGTTGCCAGCACATCTGTGCAATTTTAGACTGCAGTCTCTTTTTTCTCCAAATGTTGCCAACACATTTGTGCAATTTTAGACTGCAGTCTCTTTTTTCTCCAAATGTTGCCAACACATTTGTGCAATTTTAGACTGCAGTCTCTTTTTTCTCCAAATGTTGCCAACACATTTGTGCATTTTTGATGGTGCTTTCTGACAACCTTAATCAGAATTGGTTCAAACTAGCTCCACCAGTTAAATTTCAAAATAAAATTCCGTTGTCTTCACTGGTACCTTTACTATGAAGGAACAGAGACGGGACAGGAAGTGAGGAAAGACCACCTACGCTCAGAAACAGGAAGCATGATTTTAATGATCTCTAGTTCATATTTACAGAGGAACTATTCTGGATTCTTGGTTTAATCTGAAGTCTGAAGACTTGAATCTGTGTCCAGAAATATTAAGAGCAACCAGAGGGTTTTACTGAGAGAGAACAGATGTGATTTAAAGATTAGACAGACTGTCCCTTTAATCCTTGGTTCCTTTTTGTCCGTCGAGCAGCAGGTTTCAGTTTTCCTCTCCCACATTGATGTCAGTATTTTGGTCTTTAAATCAGAAACAAACATCCCAACACCCGAGGTCAGATTCCCTCAATTGTGGCGGTCTGAGTCTGTCAGTGACATCACTTCCTGTATCTCAGCCGTCGGCCATCTTGTCCAAAGCAGTGAGCGGTGCGAGGATTCGGCTCTTGTTGGTCTCCACGATGTGTCCGTTCTGGATCATCTCGTCCAGGATGATGTGGACTCGGTCCAGGTTAAACATGATCTGAGAGGGGGCGGAGTCAAAGAAACCAGAGGACGAAGAACAGCTGCTCAGATTCAGCAATTATTTCATGAAAAATGCAACAAACTTTTTATAAAACAACTAAAGAGAAGCAATTATACCGGAATTCCTGGACACTAAATAACGGGCAATTTATTGTTAACGTCAGCAACTCCTGCATGATGAGCAAGTTGCACAATTATGTTGGCAATGTTTGGACAAGAGGGTGAAGTTGGAGAAGAAAGCTTCAACATCTTCAAACAATTCAGCAAACAGTTTTTATCTAAATATCTAAACATTGGCAACATTTTTGTGCAATTCTCTCAGGACTGCCTTTCTTTGTGTAAATGTTGCCAACATATTTGAGCAATTTATACAATAATGGTTAATTCTGTTTTTATATCAAAACGCTATAAATGTTTCCAAATTAGGTAGTGCTTACCCTCTTTGTCAAAATATTGCCAACATATTTGCACAATTCATGCAGTTCCAGTTTTTGTCCTTCTGTTGCCAACATAGTGGTGCAATTCCACAGGAGATATTTGTGCAATTAAGAAAACAGAAATGTAGTTTTCAGTAGGGCTGAGCAATTTGCAAAAATAACCTTATTGCGATTATTTTTCCCAATATTGCGATTTAATGTGCAATTATTTTTTGGTTCCCCATCTTATGTGTTGTTTAACAAACACAAGCAATAAATCAGTCTTTATTAAAAAGAGCACCGTATTAGATAAACAAAACTAGGATTTTGATCCATATCTTTTCTTGTTATTCTTGTTTTGAATAAGAAAAACATACATGGGGGAGAAAAGTGAGATTTGAAATATTATCCCCCCAGAAAACCTTAAAAAAAAAAAAAAAAAAAAAAATTTTTTTGCTATTTTCACCATTTTTGCCACTTTTCACCCATTTCACCTATTTTTTGCCATTAAATACCCGTTTTTGGGGCCATTTTGCAACTTCTTTTGCCACTTTTCACCCATTTATTCCACTGTAATCCAATTTTTTTGCCTTTTTTCACAATTTTTTGCCACTTTTTGCCAGGTTAAGCGACCTTTTGCCATCACATACCGCTTGTTTAATTTTTTCCCCAAAATTTTGCTTCTTCGTTTTGCCACTTTTTTGCCTCTTTTCATCCAAATAAGCTACCTTTTGCCATTAAATATCACTTTTCCTTTTTCCCCAAATTTTTGCCTCTTCTTTTGCCACTTTTCCCCCCATTTTTGCCCTTTTTCACCTTTTTTTTTTGTCTTTTTTTTGCTCATTTAAGCTACCTTTTGCCACTACATACCACTTGTTTCCTTTTTTTTTTTTTGCTCAATTTTTGTTACTCTAGACTGCTTTTTGCCCATTTTAGTCACTTTTCACTCTTTTTTGCCAATTTTGGACCATTTTTTTGCTACTTTCTGACTATTTTCCACGTTTTCTCCCAATTTTCACCCCTTTTCATTCATTTTTGCTGCTTTTTGACCATTTTTGCCACCTTTAACTTATAGTTATTGCTACTTCTTGCCATTTTTGCCACTTTTCACCTCTTAGATTGTGTCTCTTGCAAAGCTATTTTTCAACAGTTTGGCTCTTTGGTTGAGTATCACTGCTGTAGAGCATAAAACATCTACAGCAAAAAACTGTATCTGGTATTCTGACACATTTCAGGTTGAAGAAATATTACGCTGTCTGTGATTAGAATATTGCAGCAGGCCATACTGCAATTTAATCTAATTTGTGATTAATTGCCCAGCCCTAGTTTTCAGTATCAAAATGTTGCTAAGGTTTTTGTGCAATTTAAACATTGCTTTCTGTCTTTTTCCAAAAGTTGCCAACAATGTTGTAAATTAAGTAAAATACTGGGAGTTCGTTTTCAGTGGCATGTTTGTGTAATTTTGTAAAATGTTGTCTTTGTGGTTTCAGAATCAACATGTTGCTCATGGATTTGGGCAGTCTAGTATCCAAATGTTGCCAACATATTAGTGCAATCTAGACGTCTCTCTCTCTCTCTCTCTCTCTCTCTCTCTCTATTTGGCCAGCCGTTGCATATTTGTACATTTAACCAAAACAGCTTTTTTGTTACAGAATGAAAATGTTGCCAGCATGGTTGAGGATCCCTGCCCCTCTGATATGTGGAGTCAGTAAATTGCCCGTTGCTGAGTGTCTACGGCTTCTCTGTGAAATCAAACAGGTAAAGGTTCAGACTGATGTCTGATAGAATCCCGATTAAGTCCATGATTCTGGTGTTTGACCAATCAGGATTCAGCGTTCAGATTAAAGGATACGTCCAGCTCGCTCTGCAGACAAAGACAGAAACCATCAGAAAGATGTTTGACAGGAAGTGAGGCTGTTTTAAAGTGATGAAGAAAAAACTGGAACTCACCACCCGGCTGAAGTATTTATCTAAAACCTCCACAAAGTTATGAACCAGCTCGTAGACAGACAGCTCGTTCTGTGGACAAGACAAACACACGCTCAAACATCTAGACGCCCGTGATTATAGGAAGAACAGGCAGAATATTTTCACGTGCTGAGTTTGACGTGAGCCGTTGCTTCTCACCTCGTTGTCCGTGACTCCGACCACGATGTAGAGAGCGGCGTACTGACGGTAAACCAGCTTAAAGTCTTTATACTCCACAAACGAACACTGAAACAGACAGTCAGGATTCATCTCCTCATGTTACTGAAGACTCAGACAGACAGGTGGACAGGTAGACAGGTGAGCAGACAGGTGAGCAGGTATACAAGTGAACAGAGAGGTGAGTAGACAGGTGAGCAGACAGACAAGTGAGCAGACAGACAGGTGAGAAGACAGGTGAACAGGTACACAGGTGAACAGACAGGTGAGCAGACAGACAGGTGAGAAGACAGGTGAGCAGGTATACAGGTGAACAAGCAGGTGAGCAGACAGACAGGTGAGCAGGTATACAGGTGAACAGACAGGTGAGCAGACAGACAGGTGAGCAGGTATACAGGTGAACAGACAGGTGAGCAGACAGACAGGTGAGCAGGTACACAGGTGAACAGACAGGTGAGCAGACAGACAGGTGAGTAGACAGGTATTCACCTGGTCCTTCTTGCGGCTCAGGCAGCAGCGAACCACGTCAGCCTCCAGCGGCGCCCTCCTGCTCAGCTCCACAGGCTGGTAGTAGCGGGACAGTCTGGTCTGACCCTGACGGTTCACCATGAGGATGAACTTTATCATGGCGGCATCATCCGGCTAAAGACCAACGAACCCCATCAAGAACAGCAGGTAAACCTCTGAATGCTGGCTAAGTTGCACAAAAATTCTGGCAATGTTTCAACAAGAAGAGAGAGAAGCAAAGCCTTAACCCCTCTGTCCAAGTGTTGCCAACATTTTTAAACACAAAATATTCATCAAACAGATAAATCAGTGAAACATGGCATGGCAACTGGTCAATTAAGACAGCGCTCCCTGTTGTTTTCCAGTGTTGCCAACAATACTCTGCAATCCTGACTGTCTGAATTGCACAAATATGTTGTAAACTTTTGGACAACATGGTGAAGCTAGAGAGACACGTGTAGTTCAAGTTTCCTCCAAACGTTTCCAACATTTTTCAGCAATTTAGCAAAACGTCGATTTTGGTACTGGTCCCAGACTGATGCCCAGATCCTTTTTAAAATTCTGACAGTGCTCCGTCTCTATTGTCAACATATTTATTTAATTTTGATCCAAAAAAAGGTGCAATATTGAGTGTCTGGGCTGTACATTTGTGTTGATTTGGTTTCAAATAGAAATTAATATTCAATTTTACAAGAACTGGACAAAAACTTTAAATCTCATCATAACAGAAAAAACTCAAGACACCTGAACACATCCTGACATATTCAAACCTAAAAATGTAGACATAAAAACAGGAAAAAGTGACTTACAGACTACTTAAACAGATAAAATCAGGCTTTAGTATCAGCTGATTTTAATCAGAATTTTACAAAGTTTTATTTTTGTAAGAAAAAAGCATAAATTAAACACTTACTGTAATCTAGTCCAGTCATGTTATATTATTAGTAAAATAGTTTCTGGTATTTAAAGAGAAACTAATCAAGAACCAGCGAATGCTGCTTTCAGGGGCTCTATTGCTAGGGTAGCATAATGTCCGAGGAGCCCATGAAGGCAGCATCCGTAGGCAGCCTACTCCTGTTTCACAAACCGTCAATAAAGGGTAACACTCGTTTAAATGTACGATAATAATTATTAATAGCGGTATTTAAAGTCTGAACCGTTAAGTTAAGGATCATAAATGTCATTCGACTCACCGGTTAGCCTGTTAGCTTCACATTCTCATCACACAAGCTAAAAACAACCAGCTAGCTGACGTTAGCTTGTTTTAACGTTTATTTTTAACTGTTAGAGAACGAGGCAGAGCCGTTATTAAAGCATTCGCTGTGAAATCAGAGCTAAAATAAAGATTAAAAACTTGACTGGAGATTTCCGTTTTCAAGCTAGCCTGAAATGTTGATAAATCCTACGCATGCTCAGTAGCGCATTCAACTGGTGCGTTCATAGGATCAATTGTAACTCGGAGTTTCTAGCTTCTGCCGCCCCGTTCACCGGTCTTTCATCTCAGATTTGTAAAGGAAGGACACAAATTGAATTATAACACATTTTACTGAAGAAACGTGCTTATTTGGTAGTTTTTCATCATTAATGTCAGTAAATGTATTTATTAATACTTATGAAGTTTTGTTTCTGTTGTGTGTTTAATGAAGGCGTTACTTACGGATGTTTTATTTTGATGGAAACGGTAAATTCTTAGATGCTTACTATGGTTTGACCTCATTGACATTTAAAATATGACTAAAGATTTCACAGTAACAGCCCTAGGTTTTAGATTTAATGATAATGTTTAAACTGATGATGTGCCCGTTCTCATCCCAGTGTTTTCAATTCTTCAAAGCGACCGCTGGGTGGCGCTATAGTCATAAATAAAAACCATTCCTCCCATTAAAAAGAAGAGGATTTAATGTGTGGATGGTAGCAGTATTGATTAATTTTATTTTATTTATATATATATTGCCTTGTAGACTTCTGCTTTCTCTTTGACATTAATTTTCTGTAATTATTTGTAAAAAAAAAAAAAATTATACAGACCATGAATGATTTATAAAATGAGTAACAGGGTAAAGCAGAGGGGCTGCATAGTTTATAAAAAGCCTAACTAAGACTATTATTATTAACACATTTGACATCAATACTCGATTAATCTGTCGAGATTAATCTCAGAATTCTGAGATTAAGACAGAATTGTGAGATTAATTTCAGAATTTTGACTTTTTCCCTCAGAATTCCAACTTTATTCTTGGAATTATGATTTAAAAATGTATAATTCTGAGATCTAAGTCTTAGTGATATTGATTTTTGTGGCTCTTGTCCGTAATGTTTGTTTATGTGGATGCCTAGGCCTCACATTACTGCAGTTCCTGTTTTGGACTGAAGGAGTAACTGGATACTTTTTATTCTATGAACTAATTATGGCTCACAGACAGATGGCTGTAAATGAGATTAACCCTTGTGCCTCCTCGGGCATTTTTGGCCATTTTTCTCAACTTTTTTTTAAATTTGTGATCATTTTGTCAGTTTTACAGCTTGTGGCATGAATTTTTACAGGAACTTTTCTTAGTTAAATTTTTGAAATCCAACATGTTTAACTCTTAAATGTCATTCAGACTCTCTCAGTGAATTTTCTACCCTCTGGACACCTTCGAGGCAGAAATGTACATGAACAAAAAAACTGCCATTAAATCAGCATACATCAATATTTTTTCTACCTTTTTTCATAAATCTCTTTAACAACTTCAGACCTGCTCAAAACTACCAAACATTCAATAATTCTCTGAATTTTAACCCTTTTAAACTCACACAGAACTCTCCATAATATAACAGCAAAAATAGAAGAATGTGGTGCATGGTCCTACAATGAGGAAACGGTTGAATCTGGAGGAATACGGTAAAAATGTCAAACTTCACTAGACTTCTTCACATTGAAATGCTGACATTAAAGAATGCATGATTTTATACTGCAGTGACAGTGAGATTAAAAAACCTGGTTTTAATGGAAGTCAATGGAGGCATTTTAGCCTCCAAGGTGTCCAGAGGGTATTTCTGATATTACGTAAAAAAAAACATTAATAATAATTAATTAATAATTGATTGCTAATCTTTGACCCATCCAAGACTCATCAGCACCAAAGCCCCATCTTTCTACTATTTTATGGAAAATAATTCACTTTTTGTGTTTTTTGCAGTAAAAAAGGACATTTTTCACATAAACTGGCATTAAAAGGGTTCAAATTCTGAGAATTATTGATTTTTTTTGTAGTTTTGATCAGGTCTGAAGTTGTTAAAGAGATTTATGAAAAAAGGTAGAAATAAATATTGATGTATGCTGATTTAATGGCAGTTTTTTTCTATGTGTATTTTTTTTACCTTGAAGGTGTCCAGAGGGTGTTCTAATGTTAAAGCTGGCACTACATAAAAAATATTAATGCAATCAAATCAGTTTAGTTGCTAATCTTTGACCCATCCAAGACTCTCATCAGCACCAAAGCCCCATCTTTATACTATTAATTATATGAAAATAATTCACTTTTTTGTTTTGCAGTAAAAAAATGAATATTTCAAATAATCAAACTGGCATTTAAAGGGTTAAAATCTTGACATTTATTGAATGTTTGGTAGTTTTGAGCAGGTCTGAAGTTGTTAAAGAGATTTATGAAAAAAGGTAGAAAAAAATATTGATGTTCGCTGATTTAATGGCAGTTTTTCTGTACGTGTCCATTTTTGCCCTGAAGGTGTCCAGAGGGCAGTACATCTGAGGGCACAAGGGTTAAATTACATAATCCCTGGTGAGACAGTTACAACACTAATTGTTTTGGGGTGAGTTAATAGCTGTAGGGATTTAAAGAAAATGAACCAAACAAAAGCACGGTGTCGTCGTTTTCCCTCCCACATTCTCTGGATTTAATCGTCTTTTGGGGCCGGATGGGAAGCGTTAGGAGGCCTGATATGGCCCTCGGGCCGCCTGTTGGCGACCACTGTCCTACAAATTTGTGACGTCCTACATTTTGCTGCCCCTGAATGTAACACCGTGTATGTGGATGACAGAGGTAAAAACCAGGATATCTTTTTTCCCGTCATGCAGCGCGGCAGGGTTCTCCCTCCGTGATGATCGCATCCAGGAGAGAGAGAGAGCAGTAATGGCGGCCGGATAGATCCACATACAAACACCGAGTCCGCAATCAGCCGCTTCACCGCAGCCCTCCGGGGGCAGCCAGTCTCTACACCGCGGCGGAGCTACCGGGACAGACACGGAGCGGAGACACGGGCTTCAGGGGGGACGGGAGACCTTTCTGTCTGGGACTTTCCTTCTACTTTACTAAAAAAAAGGAAAAAAAAACATGGACGAGCACCCCGGCGGAGGAGGGGTCGGAGCAGGAACCCCGAGACAGCCTCCGCCGCCGCAGCAGCAGCAGCAGCCGGGGAGCAACAGCAGCGCTAACCCCCCGATCGGAGGAGTCATGGTGCCGCACCAGCCGGACGAGCTGCCGCGGCCCCAGCAGCAGTACACCATCCCCGGCATCCTGCACTACATCCAGCACGAGTGGGCCCGGTTCGAGATGGAGAGGGCGCACTGGGAGGTGGAGAGGGCCGAGCTCCAGGTTAGCACACTTAGCTTAGCATAGGGAACACACTGGGGTGAGCGCAACAACAGCGGTTAGGGGGGCAATACAGGTTAGAGGAGAGGTACTGTTGTTTACCTGCCCTTAGATTATTCTCTAATCCCTCCTAAATATCAGATTATAATCTCTGTGGTCAATAATGAGGCTACACTGTCTATGCTAAGCTAACGGCTCACTGCATGAATAGCGGAATGCGCTGAGTTACCGTTAGCCTGAATGGAGCTAGCCGTTAGCTTCTCTCTGCTGTCAAAACACGACCTCGATAAACAGAAAGCTTATTCCTGACAACACTAGACGTTTTTAACCCTGAAGTTTTCGACATTTACGAAACTTTAACAGTGAAACTACACTGTAAAAACCCCCCTTTGTTATTTTAGTGACTAGTATTGGTGTGGAAAAGGAACAAAGCTGTCAACCCCGTCTGTTTCATAAACCAGTCTGTTTAAACCTCCAGCTAGCCTGTCTGCTCTCTAAATGGAGCTAAAAGCTTCTCCTAATAGAAATACTGAGCTGTTTTAACAATAAAGACGGAGTAGGAGTCTCCTTCATTTTTGATCATCAAAACTTAAAATAACCCATTTTTGGTTCCTGAAAATCAATTCCTGTTTTTGGTGTCAGATATATCTCATTTCACTAAAACAGAATCACATCAAAGTGTAAAAATGGGCATAAATGAAGGTTATTACATTTAATTTCAACACTGTTCTTCCTCTATGACACATTCTTTAATATTTTGATGCTTTTGGGGAAAAGTAGGGCTGTGCAGATGCATCAGTTTAACAGCGGTATCAGCAGGGGTGCACGATATTATTGGTCTAAGATATCAAAATTTCTGCCGATATTTACATCCGATATTTTGCCTGTGTATTTCAGCATATTGACTGTAAATTTTGACCGTACATACTAACAAATTAGTGAAGTTTTTGTCTGAACCGACATATCTATGACAGTTGAGGTTTTTTCTTTATTTATCCTCATTCTTTAAACATGAAAGTGTTTTAAGGACTAAAGTTTGTTTCCTTGGTCATCCTTAAACCTTAGAGTGTCCAAAAGGACTGACATTTTTTGTCTGAAAAGGGCATTTAAATATCGGTGTTGATATTGGCTAAAATGAATCTGTAAGTATTGGCAAATCGGATATCGGCAAAAACCCAATATCGTGCATCCTTAGATATCAGCCTTGTTGAGAAAAATCAGCCTAATTATCTGGCATGAGGACAGACCAATTATCCACCTGGCCCGTTATTGAGGCTGATAATTGGCTGATTAATACCTTCACCAAGGAGGTTATGTGATGGGGTGGGTTTGTTACTTAGTGACATAACTCAAAAGGTTATGGACGGATTTTCATGAAATTTTCAGGAAATGTCAGAAATGGTATAAGCAAGAACTGATTAGGTTTTGGGAGTGATCCGGATCAGCGTCTGGATCCAGAAATTTTTTAAAGGATTCTTTACTATTGGGAGATAGGGCTTATGGTGGAGGTCTGCGCTGTTACCACTTTACACCAGGAGATGGCGGACATGAGTAACTTCAATCCCAGCAGCATTTTTGGGTGTGTTTCTATTCAAAGTTTTGGCGTTTATAGAGTTTGAAAGATGCACGCCCGGTCGAGTAGAGGAGTCGGAGTGTAACAGAGAGGTGCTGGGAGGAATAGAGGAATATTCACCCTCTGCCATGACTTCCAGTTGTCCAGTGAGACCATAGGTGAGACTGTCAGTGCATCTGTTGGCACCAGCAGGCAATGCTTCCGCCATGACAGTCCACATGTAGTGAAGCCAGTGCTTATCCTCACCGTGTCTCCACCCCACCGGGGAGGGAGTAATTGGCGAATTAGATTTTGGGAATGATCCAGATCACCATCTGGATCCAGGAATGTTTTCAAAGGATTCTTCACTAATGGGAGATAGAGCTGATGGCGGAGGTCTGTGCTCTCTGAGTGCTTTTCTAGTTGGTATCTGCATTTTATCGCATTTATCAGTAAATTCATTCGACTTCAGCTGCAGGGTACGGTGTGTCTCCTCCTCTAGCTTTACCTTCACCCTCCACAGTCTCACAGAATGTCCTAAATACAGCAGTCTGATTGGTCAGGTGTCACATGAGTACTGTCCAATCAGCACTTAAGCCTGGGGGCCACTGACACAGTGAGCGGATGACATCACTTCCTGTTTACTTGTTGCTACTGTGCCTTTTGTCATGCTGATAGGACTGGAGCTAATTTAGGGCTAGAGCTTCATTTCTTAATCATGCTGTTTTACTTTTGCCATATTAAGTACATTTTCACATGATAGTAAATGTATCTGTTCCAGATATCAGTTGTGGGTCTCATGAACCACCGGTGATTGGTATCGGCCCTGAAATAATCAGTCGACCTCTAATAGGAATGGGCAGGTATTTCAGAATACATGAATACTAAGGAGTAGCCATGGAGTTTCTTTAATCACAGTCATGAAGACGATGCTGTGAGCGTGTTTATATATATTTTTATTTATTTAGAAACTGTCTGTCTCCGCCAGCAGCACTGCTGCCTGAGTGTGAAGATGCTGGAAACATGATGAATGAAATGCTGCTGATGATTTCAGGCCAATCAAACATGCTCATACAGCTTTTCTGGTGTATCTGTACTTGTCTGCGGCGCTGTTACTGTGTTATCATCTCCTCTAAAGTCAAATGGTTAAACGTATACTACCGGCTGTAACGTGAGTTTAAAAACACATTAATTCCTCTTCCTGTTGTTTCTCAAAGACGAGGAAGGATCCTGGGACGGGCGTTTTGAGGGATACTGCATCATTGACAGCATCATGTTCTGATCCTTTAAACGACCCAGTCCTTCAGAGGATTTCCAAGGATGCACATGTAGAGGAATTGTGTTATATTAGATTATATGATGATATGAGAGCGTATCAGACAGCGCTGGGCTGTTGTCAGCTGCTGCCGTGTTTATAGTCATGACCGTTCCAATGGCGTAATCACGCACACTTGCTAGCCTTCTCCAAATGTGTTTTTAACAGTTACTGCAGAGGACTCTGGTCTCAACACTGTAGAACCTGAATCAGGAAGATCCTTCAGAGGAAGGGCCCTGAATTGTAGAGACGGTTTGCGTGTAGATCAGAGATGAGAGATGCCAAGGTTTAGGCTATGCCTGCTAGTTTTGGTAATCAAAACAAACAAAAACCCTCTGTTGAGCATCTAGGATTAGGCTGTTGAATTTGACCGTCCTGGGACGGGTCGGTATTTAAAGGTAATGATGCAGCACCAATACGGGAAAATACCCAACCCTAAGAAAGACACATTGGTCTGAGCAGCTTTTCTGTTGAACCCTCCTGTTCCACGTTACTCTAGCCACTCCAACGAGAACAACAACAGCGGACCTTCGTTAATGTTTAGCTCAGATGGGACAGGTGAGGAGACCAGGTGAGGAGACCAGGTGAGGAGACCAGGTGAGGAGACCAGGTGAGGAGACCAGGCGAGGAGACCAGGTGAGGAGACCAGGTGAGGGTCAGACATCAGCATGCTAAGGATCGGTTGGTTAATTTCCCATTTTGTAGGTCAGTAGAGACTCAGAATATCCAAACATAAGTTAAAAATGCTAAAAGAGTTTTTTATTATATATCTTTAAAATCGTCAGCTTCTCGCTGGCGTGTGAATGACGTGTGTGAAACATAACTGACAGAGCTCTGGTCATCTCTCCGTGTTAATGCTGCGTCTTTAGCGTGTGTTTTTCCCGTAGAGAGCGATCTATGATGGATGTGATTGCTGAAATGTTGGATGGTTCATGTCTTTGTCATCACACACCCCTGGCATGGGTTCTCTGTGTGCACACTCTCTCTCTGTGTATAATGACAGGCTCTCAGCTCACGGTGAGTTCGCTCTGCTCTGACTTGTTGTGGTGTGACACTGGATGCCTTCAGCATGACTCTGACAGAACTCCTGATAAGAGCCGAACACACAAACTGCTGCTGGAAAACAAACGCGCCGCCGCGGTGTCGACATTCCTGCCGGTTAGGTTTACTGCAGGAGGGGCAGAGGATTCTGGGGGAATGTTGACGGTTTGATTGTTGGGAGTTTTAAAGGTTGGGTTTATCATTAATGTTTAATTTTAAAGCATGATGTGTCTTATAATGCCTGGCTTAAAGCTGTCCTTGTGACCTAATTCCATTAAGGGTTGCTCCGATGCTGACCTCATTAAGGCTGGCTAAACTGGATGATGTTTGATATTCATGGATCCTGATTGGGCGCTGTCTGACCTGTATACCTGCAGTAGCCAATGAGAGCAAGCAAACCAAAGAGCATCACTGACCACATGTTGCATATCGTTAGCCTTATAGCATAATTGTCTCAGTCATATTTCAAAGTTTTAAGAAAACACACAGATTTTGGCAAACACAGTATTTTTTATTTATACTGTAACAGTTCTACTAAAAAATGCCACAACAAAGACTACATAACAAATAAAAGTGACTTAATAGATAATGATTGATACAGTGATTATGGACTGTAACAGGCGCTCTGATTGGCTGAGGATATCGGCAGTAAGGCAGAATGAATCAGCAGTGTTAGGAGAGTAGAGTTGGGCAGATATCACAATTTGGCCAAAAATGACTTGTGCTATTATGCTACAAGGCTAACAGTATGCTAATCTGACCCTGTATTTGCCATGCAGCTGACAAGGAAAGCTGCTTTGTTTTGTTTTTGTCTTTGTAGGGTCAAATTTTTCATTAAACCACAACATGAAACATGAGCTCTGCAGTATGGGCATCTAAGTTTTTAGCAGCAAGCGTGAATACATCCAAACATCTTTGCATTCGTCAGTGCTTTGTTGACTCCTTACACCAAAATGTAAAGACCTTCCTGCAAACTGAAACCTGCATTGAAGCACATGCTTGTAGTAAACACAGAACAAAACTGAGCTGTATAGATCAGTCTCATGGATCAGCCCATCATCACTGATATCCAGGCTGGCTTTGAGTCCAGATCAGACTCATATGTGGTGTCAGGATTAGATCAGGGCTAGGATATGGCAGTATTCCTTTTTAATACCAGTAAACCTTTCTAAAATACCCCACACTAAACAGCAGGGATTCTCAGACACACTCTGCTCAAGGCACCCCATCTTCATACTGCAAACGAAGAGGGCTTAATATAAGAAAAACACTAAATCTGAGAAGACAGAGACTTCTCTGTCCATGCAGCAAGATCATTTGGCTTAATAAGATATCTTGAAATAAAATTGTTAAATCTAGAAACAAGTGAGTCGGCAGAACCCTTCAAAAGAGTTAACCCTTTACCTACTAAAGATGGTGATTTGGACATATTTAGTTATTCTGGCTGTAAAATAGTCAGGAAATGCCCTAAGTCTGAGAGCTTTGCTCCCTTTTCCCAGGAGTACTTGAACTTGACTTTTCAACATCTGGTTAATGATTATTGCACATTATATGGAATTGTCAGCAGTTTAAAAGAAGAAAAACACAAAAACAGATTTGTTTTTCATGGCTTTTATGAGAAGAAATGTTGTTATTGCTCATGAAGTTTTGATTTGACATTTGAAATGTGAACCTATACATGTTTAGAACAATCAGCAGTCATTTTTGGAGTCTAGGACTCTGGGTGTGCAAAACACAGTGCAAAAGAGAACTATATACATAGGAGACAATTAGTGGAAATAAAGGTGGAAAAATGCATTCTCAGCATCCTCAGTAACATGTTGTTATTGCACATGACATACACGGACAAATGCCACTATCTAACACTATTTTTAGAAAACTAAACTCCACTCTCACTCGCTCTCCTTTTACTCTCTTCCTTCACTCTCCTTTCTCACTCGTCTTCTGCCAAAGCTGCCGTTTTCGCGGTGCTGTTCAACATTACTGTAATATATATACCACTCATCATATATTGCTGGAAAGCACGGATTCTCAGCTCTCTGTCAGCGTTAGAATTTTTTAGATTGAGCAAACTTTCGAGGAGTTACGGTGTTCAGAATCCGTGTAGTGGTCACATGATACTTCTGGTGTTTTGCTATTAATGCCCACGTCATATGGTTGTGAGTACCGTAATGAACCATATATGTGCACATGCCCACAATTCTCAGCTTTCCAACGCTGTTGGAATTTTTTCTGATCGGACAAACTTTGATGGAGTTATGGTAATAATACTCTGGACATATAAAACACAGCGCTGGCGCTGGGTCTGTAGGTAAAGGGTTAAGACTATACTGTAAAGTTACACCCTAAAATTAAGAAATTAACTTTTAAAACAAGGTAAATTATCTGACAGTTCTTAAACTAAGTTTTTAAATCTTGGTAAGCACCAAATAACTTGCTGTGCATATCCATACTAGTTCCTAGCTTTAGTTGTTTGATGTATGGTTGAAGCACAGTGCACACCTAGACATGCCTCACTCCTCCGTCTGGGAACAACTAAACTATAAACAACAAATGTGCAAATATATTTATATTTCTGCAGTTATTGATTCATAACTGTAGCCAGTCCAAACTTATCGTACTTGTTTACATCAAATTCTCCAAAATCATGCCTACTAAAAGGCACAGTGAAAAACTACTGCAGTAAAAATCTAGCTGTCTAAGAGGTTTTCTTTTTGAATATTCTAATACCTGATGATATTGTGAGGTTTAAAAGTGGTTTTCTTCATCATTGATAGAATCCAAAAATACCAGTGCAGACATGTGTAAAAGCGTCTTTGGTTGATACATAGTCATTTTGATCAGGTATGCTGTTGCAAATTTGTACATGAAATCAAGCTTGCCTTCTCTGAGTGCTTGCAGATATGCACATTGGCTGACCCTAATTTATAAGGCTCTTTTAGGCTTGAGTCCCTCTTAGTTGTGCACTTTATTGCAGAAAACAAGCAGTTGCTATGCCTTGCATTCTTGCACTTAACTAGTTTTATCTGTTCCGAGGGTAAGGACAGAATTTTTTTTTTCTCCATATTTTCTTACTGGTGGAATGAGGTTGGTAGTTTATGGTTAAAAAGGTGACCCTGTTAGACCCTCAGGATAGACCTGAATCCAGAATCTGGCCCCTGCTGTGATTGACTTTGACACCCCTGCCTTAATGCCACATCATCTGAGAATCACTGCTATTCAGTATTAAAGCCGGATGTTTAAAAACCGTTTTATTGAAGGGGGAGGTTGGACCAAGCACTCCAAGCACAGAAAGCTGAGCGTGCTCCTCTACACATGCTTCATTCAGTCCTTTAACAAAATGCTTGGAGTGAAGTTAAAAAGCTAAAGAAAATAAGGACGTTAGTTACGGCGGTGCTGGGACAGATTTAGAGTTGCAGTGTTGTTCACACACCGATGCTGGTTATCATTGAAACAGATCAGGGTTTGTCCAGCAGCTGACCTTCCCACGGTGTTGGGCTCATGGTCAGTGTTTGTCATCAGGGAGGATGTCAGCGGTTTGGTTTGTTAAACTGCAGCGTCCCTGCTAATACAGGATAAATACATGGATGAGTGGATGTGGCCCTGCAGCAGCACAAACTCAGTAAATCTGTTTTGACTGTGCTCATCTCTCTCAGAGCTGGCCTGTTGATGTTGACTGTGGTTTAATAAATAAATTCAGATTTCTCTGTAAATGTGTTAAAGGTTTTAGTAAGAACTGAAAGTGTCAGACGCAGCAGAAAACTGAAACTTTGGCCTTTACAGCAGCGTCAGAATCTATAAACAGCACATGAAGTACAAATGTTCAACTTTTACTGAAGTCACCCAGGTGTCACCAACCTGTGTGACTGTCCTGGGGTCAAAGGTCAGAGCCAGCAGCGCAGCATCATAGCTGCTGAGTAAAGAGGGCATTTAGTGAATGTATTAAACATTTTTAACACTAAAGGAGACACGATGCTCTCAGGATGCTTTTAATACCATGACAGCATGGAGAAAGGAGTATCAGCCAATCAGGAGGGCTTATTTTGACCATGAGAGATGCAGATATTGATCAAATTTAACCCCTGGTTACAGGTGTGCAGATAACTGAGACTCTAGTAGCTGAGATGCGATGGAGTGTTTTTAGTCAGTAGAAGAGCTGCAGGGAGCTTTATCGTTCTGTTATCAATGAAATCATGCTGTTTGTTGTTGTTGTGTCTCTGCTGTGATTGGCTTTTCAGCTACCAGATTTTGATCCTGGTTCTTGGTTCTTTCATAGTCAAACCCCCTTATTTGAAAGTGAGTCTTTCTCTTAGTTTTTGCACTTTTCTCATTGTGGTTTTGCAGAATTCCCCTCTGAGGGATAAATCAGTGGACTCCCTGCTGAGTCTGAGGTGGAGTTGAGCTTAATCATGTTAGCGTTGTCGTGTCTGTGGCGTAAACTTTCAATGACCTCTTTAAAAGAGCCGTATTTATGCTGATTAGGCAAAGACACTTCATGAGTATATAACCGAGAATTGACTGAGGATTTTTCCTCCTGGTTCTTGGGGAAAGTCGAGTCTAGATCAGTTTAAAGCAGCTTTTGGCATCTTTCTGTCTTGATGATGGCGCCCCCCTGTGGACCAAGCAGCACATTGTTACTCTTTGCAGATGATGCTCTACACATGTAGGTTTTTCGGAGTAAAAATCTCCTCCTGCTGTCTTCTAACAGTCAAACAAATCCTTCTCTGTAAATCTCTGCTGAGGAAATGTCAACAGCCTGTCTCTGCAGCCGTATGCTAATCTCTAATCAGTAGATTCTACTGGAGCCACATGTGCTGCGCCCCATCTGTGCTGCGCCCCGTCTGTGCTGCGCCCCATCTGTGCTGCGCTTCGTCTGTCAGAGCTCTCTCCTTGCCACAGTCTGTGTTTCAGCAGCATGTGCTGTAGTCCGTCTTCGGCGTGTGCCAGAAGCACCACTCCACTTTGCTCTGCTGGAATATTTGCTGAGTCGACATGTCAGCTGGACCCAGACAGGAAGTCTTTTCAAAATAAAACACCTCATAAAGAGTCATATAGCGCCACCATTATATCAACATTATGGAAGTGAATTACCTGCATACCAGCCTTGGATCAACAAAGTAACAGGATAGCTCAGTGTTTTCTGGGGTCTAAAATCCAGCTAGGGTCCGTCAGTCAACAAATCTTTATTACCTCCACCAAGGAGGTCATGTGATCGGGTGTGTTTATTAGTTTGTTAGTTTGCTTGTTTGTCACCGTCTGGATCCAGGAGTTTTTTTAAAGGATTCTTTACTATTGGGAGATAGGGTTTATGGTGGAGGTCTGCGCTGTTACCACTTTACACCAGGAGATGGCGGACATGAGCAACTTCAATCCCAGCAGCATTTTTGGGTGTGTTTCTATTCAAAGTTTTGGAGTTCATAGAGTTTGAAAAACTCGAGTAGACGAGTTGGAGTGTAACAGAGAGAAAGACAGCGAATTGTAGTGAGAATACTCACGGTGCTGGGAGGAATAGAGGAATATTCACCCTCTGACATGACTTCCAGTCGTCCGGTGAGACCATGGGTGAGACTGTCAGTGCATCTGGTGGCACCGGCAGGCAATGCTTCCGCCATGACAGTCCACACGTAGCGAAGCCAGTGCTTATCCTCACTGTGTCTCCACCCCATCAGGGAGGGAGTAATCAGTGAATCCCGTGGTTGGGGGCACATGGGGACGGATCCAGGAATTTTTTAAAGGATTCTTCACTGTTGGGAGTTAGGGCTAATGGTGGAGGTCTGCGCTCTCTGAGTGCTTTTCTAGCTTTTATTATGCCAGTCTTTTTTTACTGACTCTAGATGGATTTCATACATGATATTTTTGTTTCTTTGGCTCTTTGGTATCTGAACATCCCTCTAGTAGGGATGTTCAGATACACTCAATTTGACTCTAATCCCAATTTTCTTTAAAGAAAAACAAAATTGAAAAATATATTTTCCTTTTTTTTTTAAAGCAAAGTAATCTTTCCCCCAATTTTTGATTTATCTTTCTGGTTCAAAAACCCCAGAACCTGCACATTTTTCATATTTACTGCTGATATTAAAAAGAAAAATGTCATTTGAAACAATTCCCCAATAAAATAAAATAGATTCCAATTAAAGAGCAGCAGTGGAGATGATGTTCCTGTCTTGGTTTTTCCATGTTTTTCTAAAGGAGTATCAGAATATCTACATTCTCGGGCAGACGCTGAGACCTCTGAACAGTCACATGTCTACCTACGTTGTTGATTAGCCTGTGCAGGGACAGTTCTAGCAGTTTCTGTCTGGACATGAGTACCGCCGCGGTGTCTCCTGAACTCTGGTGGAAGAACGCTGCAAATCTCCTCACTCGTCCCAGTAACGACTGACGCAGGTTCACGCAGACCGGCTCGGGTGGTCATATTAAGCGTGGGGGCGGAGCATTTGATGCATTAGAGGATGACACATCCAGCACCGCAGAGTTTTCATCCTCCTGCCATCACTGTTTTATTTGACCTGATTTTATGATGTTGAATAAGTGGAGTTAAAGGCAGGCAGCGCCCCCTACTGTTCAAACTGAGTATCAATACACATACCCTTTATTTGGGTGGATTTTTAGCTGAATCAGGATAAATCCGTACATCCCTACCCTCTAGCTCTGTTGACACTTCCACGGTCTCCTTTAACATCCACTCTGCCATCACTTCCTGTTTTCCCACTGCTCTGCATCCACAGAGCTCGAGCTAAATTGTTCATTTTGCTTTGTTGATCATGCAGCTTTCAATTTACATTTGTGTTGAAATAGTTTTAGAATGACTTCACATTCGATCTGTTTTTACAGGAATGACTTTTCAGTCATACTTATTAAATATTTGAAAAGGAGTAAGGCTGGTAAAAGTGTTACAAAAATAATGGGTGATAACTGGTAAAATGGGTTGTGGAGTGGCACAAAGGGACAAAAACTGGTGAAAAAAAGTGATGAAAATGGGAATAAAGGGGCAAAAGTACAAACATGGGTTAAAAGTGTCAAAATAGTTCAAAAATATAATGAAAAGTGGCAAAAATGGATTAAAGTGGATAAAACATGCAGGAAAACGGGTTAAGAGGGGTTAAAATCTGGCTAAAATTAGTGAAAGAGGACAAAAGTGACAAATAGTATTAAAATGGGTTAAAAGTGGCAGAAATAGTGCAAAGATTAATGACAAGGGGTTAAAAAGTGGAAAATAGAAGAAAAGTGGCAAAAATGGATAAAAGAGTGACACAAAGAGGATAAAACATGCAGGAAAAGTGGTTTTGTAAAAGTGGCAACAAGAGCAGAAACAGCCTGGCAAAGTTGCAAAAAGGGGTTAAAGAGTGGTAAAATGGGTGAAAAGTGGCCAACATTGATTCAAAAGCTGCAGTAATTGTTGAAAAAATGTAATAAAAAAGGGTTAAAAAGTGGCAAAAATTGAGAAAAGAGTGGGTAAAACATGCAGGAAAAGTGGTTTAAGAGGGGTTAAAATCTTGCAAAAAAATTGGTAAAAGAGGAAAAAAAGGGCAAAAAGGGGTAAAAATGTTCAAAAATGGGGGATAGATGGGGATAGATCCCACTGGTAATGACTAAAAATGTTCTGCGTTTTGAAAGAAAATCCAAATACTACTACAATAATGTTTCAATCAGACCAAAATATTTCTTTAATTTTTGTGTATTTGAAAGTCCGGCCCCCAGGGTCTCTGTGGAGAATAAACCTGGCCCTTGTGCAGATGGACTAGATGAGCCCTGGTTCAGAAGGTTGATCTCCAGTACTGGTATTTCAGGATGTGCTGATGTTTATAACCAGTATGTCAGTGGTCATATTACAGATATAGCTGTGTATATATTAGAGCTGTGAAAAAATATCGATACAGCAATATATCGCGATACTTTGACATCCGATACAATATCGATACTTCAACTCTTAATATCGATTTTTTTTGTAAAAAGTAAAAACTCATATTTTAGCCGAGTTGTTAGTAAAATACGACTTCCGCACCTCCACATGTCTTACAAAATAACGACACCTGCACAATTCAAAGCAGACGTTTGGACGCATTTAGGCTTCAAAGTTAAAAAGGAAAGCACAAACAGCAAGTTAGAGAAAGGAGATGCCGTTTGCAAGCTCTGTCTTGCTGCTGTGAAATATAGAGCGAACACCACCAACGTATTGTGTGATTTACATATATACATCATCTCTATGTTTTTCTTAGTTAACTGTAGAATATCACAATATATCACAATATCATGATATCCTGATATATCGTGATGCGTATCGTATCCTGAGGTTCTTGCCAGTACTCACCCTAGTGTATATGATACAGTAGTGATGCATGAACATCCGTACTCCTTCATGCTTTGTTCCTCTTCATGTTTCCGGCTCTTTGCAGACCAGTTTCCAGTGTTTTTCTGTTTCCAGCCCTCTCAGTTACACAACATTAAATCCAGAGAAACACCCCGATGACTGTGCTGCTGTTCAGAAATCCCATCTCACATCACACACACTCTTTAATCCCTGATTGGGCTAATTTGCCTAATCTTCACACTTCTTCCCATGAGGTAGAAACGGGCATAAATGCTCCTGTGAAGGCGTGCTTTTATTCTGAAAGGACTTCAGGCAATCAGAGAAAAACAGCAGCTTTGCCTCGTAGATGTGGGGTGCAGACGAGACGGTGTGAGGTTTTAGTCACCAAGCGGCCCAATCACAGGGACTGTGGTCTGTTTCAGCTTCTTTAGTTAGACAATAGTCAGACTTTAGTGCTCTTATTCCTGATCTTTAGTCCTGCTTTAACTATATCAACATAAACCATCATGTCATACCTTTTATCTCCATAAACCTCTAAAGGCTTGTATTCTGCCCAGCCCTAGTTTCTGGTTAAATCTTTCTGGTCCACTTCCTGTGTTTGTGGTGTAAATGGAGGTCGGACATATTTCCCCCCGCCTGCTTTTTCAACACAGTTTTATCAGACAGACTTGTAGCTGTGCTCACCTTCCCTCTCCTTACATAATGATTGGTGCCTTGTCCTCACTCAGGTTCATCTCTGATTTAAAATCAGCTGATGTAACCTTGGAGACGGAGCGGCGCTTCACATGAAACTCGTCCTGTCAGAGCTGCGCAGGAAGCAGCAGCGGATGACTTTTGCGGTCTGTGCTTGTTATGAGGGTCTGAGCTGTTAATCATTGATGCTCAGGCCATCTCTGCCATTAGAGAGAGAGAGAGGATGTGAGGAGACGCCAGGAGACTAACTTCCTGCTTCAGTGATCAGAAAGATGCTGAACACGCTGACCTTTGACCTCTGTGCCTGACTCTTCCTACCTCAGCCATCTCTATCGATATCTCTCTATTTAGATTACCCCAAAAATAAAGGTGCGAGCTACTGGGGACCCCCATGGTACCTCAGGGAGGTTGAACACAGCCATGAACAATCCAGAATAGTCATGTGCAGACAAGACCGCCCATAAGGGGATAAAAGGGAGAGCTTTAACCTGAAAAATAACCACTTTTACCAAAGAAGCAAGTATGTTTCTATTCTAGTTGTAGATAAAATTCCTTTTTGTTAAAAACAGAAATAAAATGTGATAAAAGAAAATGGCTAGAATAGGTTAATAATGGTAAAAAATGGTGGAAAAGGTGGTGACATTGGATTTTAAAAGTTAATCTGTGATAACCATATTTTACTTTTCACCTGAATAATAACCACTTTTATAAAAGCAAAACATTGTGTAGCGTATAACCCTCTTCAAAATGTTCAGCCCGTTTCTAAAAAACAGAAATTTAAAGGGTTAACAGTGACAAAAAGGCTTGAAAGTGGCTAAAACTGGCAGGAAAAAGTAGTGATAAAGGGATAATAGTTGCAGAAATTGATTTTAGGTGGCTTAAGTGGACAAAAAAAAAAAAAGAAATGTGGTTAAAATTGACAAAAATTGGTGTGTAAGTGGTGTAAAGGGGTAACAAATGGCAGAAATTGAATTTTAAATGGCAAAAATGGTTGTTAATGCAGTAAAATGTGATTAAAATTTTCATGAAATGTGGCGAAAAGGATTTAGTTAGTGACAAAAACAGGCTCAAAGAAGCAACTATAGTCAGAAAGTGGTAAAATGGGCGGTGAACTAGGGTTTAAAAAGAAGCAAAAATGGGTCAACAGTGCCAAAAGTGGCACTAATGGTGAGTTCTGGTAAGTCCTTGCTGGTTCCAACCACTTTTTCCAAAGCTGCCAGTAATGGACAGTGAGAGTAGTCATGGTGATATTTGTGTTCGCCATGGAACAGGAAGTTCTTTCAGAGTCCTTAAACACCAGTAGAGACGTGAATCTTAGTACAACGTTTCTGACTGAGAAAAGGAGGGGACTGATATCAATTATGGCAAATTTTGCAAAATCCAAGAGCTCTCTTAAACGAAGCCCTCAGAGGGCCGATCCAAATATACTTTATTTTATGTTCATAGAGAGCTGACAAAAACAAACTTTTTTGAACGTGAACAAAACTCACAGGACTAGGCTGGCTCTCCCTTATAAAGTGTGTCTTAGACATACAGGGGGACAAACATCCTGAGACTAACAACAGCTTTTGAGTGGATGGGGATTTAGAATTACAGTAAAACAATAAAACTGTCTGAGTGAGCAGAGTTTCTGTATGTTATTTATCAGATAGATTAGTTATTTTAACCCTCTGGTATTCCTACAAATTGCTGCCTCATTTTCCTCCTAGCGTGCAAAAAATGCACACCTTTAAATCATGTTATAAATATCATACATTTCAAAATTGTTTTACTGTTATTGAATAATATTTTTCTCATTTAAGGTCAGCCCTAACCATTAATGTCAAATACTCATTCATTTAAATTTTTTTAACCCTTTAAATGCCATGTTTCATTGATGATGTCACTGCATTTTTAGATGCAAAATACACAAAAAATGAATTTTTGCAAGTTACTACATGAAAATTTGATAACTTATTTTTTTATCATTGCACAGACACACTCACAGACTCACACACTGATCTGCACTTAGACAAAACCTCAGAGAGTTAGTGAGAAGGGGAGCAGAGGGCAGTAGAACACTGAAATCTGGTGGAAAAAACTTTCCTGCCCTCGCCCATATATGGTAAAAGTGGCGTCACGGGGTAAAAAAATGGTCCAGGTGCAAATGTAAAGCCCCAACTCTCAAATGAAGCCCAGAAACCAGAAAAAGCATGATTCATGCCTTAATGGTGTATGGATCTAAAGAAGTGGTTTGAATGGGTTTCAGTGGGGACTTTTACACAGCAGGGATATTAACGCTGTAAAAAGGTTAACTTTATTTATGTTGGGCTGATTGTTGTGGCTGGGACTGAATTTTGAAAATTGTGTAAAAATGAACAAAAAATACAATACACGATAATATTAATTGTGAAAGAGGACAAAGTTTAAAATAAATAAATAAATCAACTATAAGTGTGCATTTTTGGCACAAGGGGTACCAGAGTGTTAAGATTCATGGCTCTACCAGTGTGTTCAGCCGCTGAAAGAACTACTTCCTGTCTCATGGCGAGCAAAAATTTGCCATAACTTTTTTAATGTGACCTAAGCTTAAGCTGACTTAAAGTCTTGAACTTAATTTTACATTTTACATTTGTAGGGACATTATCACCATTTTGAAAAGCCTGAGATTTTTCCCCTTCCCACAAAGGTCATAAACACCTGTAATTATAATTATTATGTTTGACTGTGGGGTTATTACATTAAAATCTGCAGATATGTATTATGTTTGTGGTTTATTAGGTCTGCAGGTGTAACGATACCTCCAACACAGACTGGTATGTTAGTTTGAATATGTGAATGTGATCAGTGAGGGTTCGCTGTCCTGGCTCTGTGTTTTGGTATTTGGGGGGCATGGGGGGGGGTTACAGGACGGTACGGCTGTAATTAGTCGTCCTGGCCTACTGGGCTCTGCTCTGACAGCCCGATCCCAGCTGGATGCTAAAAGTAGAGCGGCCTGAAATAACTCTGACACTCACACATGCATGCTTGCTCACGCTCGTGCAGAACAATGCAGAGGTTAAAGAGTCTGCCGGTCACTCCATCCAGAGACCACCACAGAAACGTGACCAAGGTTTTAGTGGTAGTTCAAACGTTTTATTTTGAAGGTTATTGAAGTTCCTGTTTTGAAGAGCCTGATGTTTTTGGTCAGCGTGTCCGTCTGTGTGTTCACGGTGCAGTTGTTTAGAGGAGCGGCCCTTAAGACCCCCGTTTAGCCCTACTGATAAGTCATCCTGGTAAATCTGGGCCAGTGAGCTCACTCCTCACACACCTCCCCCTTCATCATCATCATCATCATCACCCAGCGCTCTGACCTCACTCACACTCCCGAAGGAGCGTTTGATTCATGCTCACCAGGTGCACAGGGTGGGAGGGGCCTGTGTGACCTCGGCCCTAAGCTCGTCAGCTCTAAACAAGCGGCCTGTGAAGAAACAAACGCTCGCCGTTAAAACTCAGGATGGCTTTCGCATTAGTCCGGATTCATGCGGGGAAACTCAACACGTGTGGACGCCTCCAGCTGGTCTGAGATCAGTCAGGATAATAACAGAAGAGTGATGGTTAGCTTAAATACAGGAGCGTTATCAGCATAGCTCTCTGCTTTATCTATAACTGTTATCACATCAGAAGCTTTTAAGGGTGGCAGTGCTAATGACATGCTAACACTCACTGGCTCTGAGACTAGAGCTGAATTATATCACCATCATTCTCAGCTGAATAGAGATACGTGATAAATATGTAGTCCTGAATAAAAGGTCTCAGTACCAGAAGTACAGGTTTAAAATCATTCTAGTATGAGTTATATGTGATATGTGATAAATTGTGTTGTTTAAAGCAGGACTTCTCAACCTTTTCAGCCCGCGACCCCCAAAATAAAGGTGCCAGAGACCAGGGACCCCCACTGTACCTGAAGTTGGTTGAACCCAGCCATGAACATTCAAGAATAGACATGTGGAGACAAGGCCATCCGTAAGGGTGTAGAAAAGGGGGAGTTTTCTGGGGCCCAGCCAAACTGGGGGACCATGGAGGTCAACATAATCATGGTCTATTGTAAAGTTAAGCTGCGACATCCATATTTTATATTGAACCTGAAAAAATAACCACTTTTATCAATGAAACAAAACTCTTTTTTAAAATCATTTGTGTAGTATATTCTCCCAAGACCCTGCGTCCACATATGGGGACATGACATTTTTTCTTCTCTACATTATAGGAATCATTTTTTGGTATTAGAATTGATGAGATAAGTTTAAAAGGATTTGTTTGAAATGCTGGGATAATTTGGTGTTTGGATATTTTAGGGAATTTGCTTGGAAGTTGTCAAGTTTTTAAATGAAAATTAGGAGGATATTGTATATTTCAGGGAGTTTGTTTGTTTGTTGGGGGGGGGGGGGCATTTTCAGGGGAATATGGGAAGTTTATAACCAAATTTTGGGGGAACTGGATTGGGAATCTGGGTTTTGGGATTGTCCTTTGAAATTTTCAGGATTTTTCTTAAAAAGTTTTTTTTTTAATGTTTCCATCATTTTTATGGTATTTTGAAGCATGTTTTTGAACATTTCTAGAATTTGCTGAGAAATTTAAGGGGGAAATTTGCTTTAATGTTTGGGAAATTTGCTTGAAAATTTTCAGGAATGTGCATGGAATTTTGGGGGAAAATTTTATGGGAATTTTAAGGCTGTATGAGGAAGTATCACTGAAAGATTTGAGGACTATTTAATGAAGTATTTGGGTACTTTTCATGGGATAGGCTATTTTGAAAATATGTTTAAGAATTTTCAGATAAATTTTAGGGTTTTTTTTATTTTGAATTTTATAGCGTTTGGCGGATTTTGGAAAGGAAAATGTCCAAGAAACTCCTGTTCAACAGCAAAGCTGATGTATTAACCTATCAAACAGTACTTATCCCAGATAAGTGGGAGAAACTAAAAATACTCTCCTAACAAAGGCTCAGGTCTCAGGAGGATATAGCCTTCTTAAAAATGTTGATCCATTTTGTTTAGAAAAAGAATTATAATGGGTTAAAAATTTAAAAAAAAGGTTAATAATGGCCAAAAATAGTGGAAAAGGTGGTGAAGTTTGATCTTGAAAGTAGCAGAAATAGGTAAGAAGTGGCAAAAAATATATAAGAATGGCAAAAAAGGCTTTCAATTGGCAAAAAAGGGTGGAAATCTGGTGAAATGGGAAGAAAAATCAATATAAACTAGCAAAAGAAGTCTGAGAAAGAAAAAATTGGCAGATATTGGTAGAAATTGGTTAAACTAGCAAAAATAGGCATATCATATTGCAAAATGTGCTTTAAATGGGAAAAATTGTGCATACGTAGTAGTAAAATGTGGTGAATAGTGGCATAATGGGTCAACAAAGGCAACATTTGGCTTGAGTGGTTTAGAAATGGCAAAAAAACAGGCAGAAAAACAGTGTTGGAAAGGGGTTAAAATGTCAAAATTAAGTGTTGATGGCAAAATTGTGTTAAAATTTGTGGGAAAAACTTGGTCACAATTTGTCAGAATTGGTGTAAAGTGGCAACAGTGGAATTCTATAATATTCTTTTTCCTTTTTTTAGGGAATCTGGTGACCCCCTCTTAGTGTCTCGCGACCCCAAAGGGGGTCCCGACCCCAAGGTTGAGAACCTCTGGTTTACAGCACATGGTGTGGTAAAATGTTGACAGCCTTGTTTAACAGGTAACAGGTGTTTTCACAGACAGATAGAAGAGCACAGAGACGAGGACACTTTTGGCTCAAAGTGCAGAAACACAGCAAACATTAGCTCCACATCAGAGCGGCTGACAGAGGTAAATACTCAGGGACAGCTGGGAGATGGCCTAAGATCATCACAAACAACAGCAGTCACCATAAACGACGGGTGGCAGTGAAGGCATCATTTTGGTTTCATGGCCATGTTCCCATAACCGTTGGTGACTCACGTCGCCATCATCAGTGTCTGTTATTCTAATGATTGATAGCATCGAAGGTCCTGGAGCTTTAACAGAAAACTACAAATCCTGATTCACATTTCTACACAAAGCTGCCATGAGAGAAAAATGGAGAAATAAAGCGGCTCTAAAAAATCATGATCAATATAATTTGGCTGTTTGACAAAAAGAAGACAAAACCCCTCTCTGACGTCAGTGAAAACAGATCTCTACAAAATAATGTCATGAAAAATAAGTGACTACATAAATATTCCTCCTTCTAGTCAGTCTTTAGTAGACTCTCCTCTGTCTGCAGTCTCAGCACTGAGTCTGTGTGGATAGGTCTCAGTCTCTCTGAGTCTGTGTGGATAGGTCTCAGTCTCAGCTCTGAGTCTGTGTGGATAGGTCTCAGTCTCTCTGAGTCTGTGTGGATAGGTCTCAGTCTCTCTGAGTCTGTGTGGATAGGTCTCAGTCTCTCTGAGTCTGTGTGGATAGGTCTCAGTCTCTCTGAGTCTGTGTGGATAGGTCTCAGTCAGCTCTGAGTCTGTGTGGATAGGTCTCAGTCAGCTCTGAGTCTGTGTGGATAGGTCTCAGTCAGCTCTGAGTCTGTGTGGATAGGTCTCAGTCTCTCTGAGTCTGTGTGGATAGGTCTCAGTCTCTCTGAGTCTGTGTGGATAGGTCTCAGTCAGCTCTGAGTCTGTGTGGATAGGTCTCAGTCTCTCTGAGTCTGTGTGGATAGGTCTCAGTCTCTCTGAGTCTGTGTGGATAGGTCTCAGTCTCAGCTCTGAGTCTGTGTGGATAGGTCTCAGTCAGCTCTGAGTCTGTGTGGATAGGTCTCAGTCTCTCTGAGTCTGTGTGGATAGGTCTCAGTCAGCTCTGAGTCTGTGTGGATAGGTCTCAGTCAGCTCTGAGTCTGTGTGGATAGGTCTCAGTCAGGATCAAACATCTGTACTCTGGAATTTTACTCCATTCTTCTTTAATAAACTGCTCAAGCTCTGTCAGGTTGATCAGGGATCAGGAGGGAACAGTCCTTTTCAAGTCCGGACACTAATCCTCTGTTGGAAGGAGGTCTGGGCTTTTACTCGGCCACTCCAGAACATTCCCTTTGTTGTCTTTAAACCATTTCTGTGTAGCTTTCTCTGGGTGCTTCAGCTCATTGTCTTACTAGGAAATAAATCTTGTCTAAGCTGTAGGTTTGCCATAGGCTGCTGAGAAGCATCCCCGCAACATGATGCTGCTGAAAAGCATTCCCACAGCATGATGCTGCTGAGAACCATCCCCACAGCGTGATGCTGCTGAGAAGCATCCCCACAGCATGATGCTGCTGAGAAGCATCTCCACAACAGGTGTCTTTATGCTAGTAAAATAAGAAGAAAGAAATATCTTAAACTGTAATAATGGTGGCATATAATCTTCAGATTTTTTTGCATAAATTGATGGTTGAATAATTGAAAACCATGCCCATCCCTACCTTTGACCTCTACTTTTGTTGCTGTTGTATCAAACAGCTATCAGTATCTTCTGATGTTTACTGGAGTCATGATGAAATCACGACATCCTCATAGTCCAGAACTTTCTCCTCATTGTCGTCCCTCTGAATCACCGCTCTGACACGCTAAACCTTCACATGTCGATTGTTTACCTCTGGTTTCTACGATGGCTCCTCTCTGTGGCTGTCAATCAAACATCCAGCCAATCAGAGCAGGGCTGTGATAGACTGATCTGTTATGTAATCCTCCCCCCTCTCCGTATCCGTCCCTTCTGTAGTTGGGGGAGAACCTCTGGCCTCCCCTTCATCGAGGCGACCTTCACTAGAGGAAGTCGCGACCCCCCCCGTTTGCCTCTGGTCCCCCTCTTGTTGCCATGGTCACCCTGGCAGAGAGCGCTGCGGGTATAAATAGCCGTCAGCCTCCATCAGTGTTGGGTTTCAGGAGCAGCTGCTCACAGGCGGACAGATGGAGGGACCACAGCTGTCTCACTGTTGGTCCATTTGTCTGTCCGTCAGAGACGGGGGTCTGCAGGGGGGCTGAGGGGGGCTGAGGCCCTGGAGTGTGTGTGTGTGTGTGGGGGGGGGGGGGTTTGGTCTTCTAACTGTATTTGTTTATGACTGTTAAAGTTTAACGTTAGGACTTTCTCTGCATGGCTATGAAAGAGGATGACAGTGATTTAGAGAGGATGTGAGCATACTGACTGATCAGCTAATCAGAAAATCATCATGATATATCAGCTTTAGGATAAATTCTGGTTTATCTGTGCTGGGAGTTTAAAAACACCACTAAAGAGGAGCTTCCTAAAATCTCCCTCAGGAGAAACGATGCATTTATTATCCCGATTTCCTCCTAGAAAGCAGTTTATCCTCACGCCTGTGTTTAATAATCCGTTAACGGTGAAATACCTTCAAAGAGGAGCCTGATGTTAAACTCTCTGACTCCAGAAGCTCCTCTGCTTTTTACCTGATGTGTGTGACAATGAAGCAGACCGAGAGTGTTTGTTGAATTGAATTTAATCCTGTTTGAACCTGAGAATCAAAGACCAATCACAGCAGAGCTTCAGGTGTTCAGACACCTGCGGGGTTTACAAAGAGGAGAAACAAGGCCTCTGCTCTGCTTTATTTACAGACTTTAGTGTCTGAGTCGGTTATGTCACATGCTGCTGCTTTACTTTATTCTAAGGAGAGCTAAAAGCCGTCATTTAGGGATGTTTATGTCTGTCCTCAGCTCTTACGAAGACACCAAAAAGGTGCAACATTTATTTTTAATACTAAAGGAAAGTACTCTGATTTAGGGCTGAACGATTTTTTCCCCCCAATATTTTGATTTGATATGCAGTTATTTGTTTAGTTCCTCATCTCATGTATTTTCCAAAAAACACAAAATTAATCATTCTATATTACAGCCAGCATAATAATAGAATAAGCAAGGGCTGGGCAATTCTGAAAACATATCTAATTGTAGTGATTTTGACTTGTATTGCAACTTGAAGGTGAATTTTAGTTTTGAAGGGAGGGTGATAATTTTTATTTAACTCTCATATTTAGCAAGAAAAATGTTCAAAAATGAAGAAAGGATGATTTTTTCAGTAGACTATTCCAAAAAAATCACACATGAATGATTGCATGATATGTCATGCATAACATCTCTGCTGCAGAGAAGTTTTAAACTGGCATTTTGTCACAAATTTCAGGTCAAAGAAATATTGCTGCTTCGCGATGTGAAAATTGCAGCAGGACATATTGTGATTCAATCAAATTTTTGATTAACTGCCCAGCCCTACTCTGATTTATATACATGTCTCATATCATCTTTCTGTAGTTTTAGACAGATTTTTCTGTCTCGTCTCTGTCCTGCAGTGAAATGGCTCTAATGGACTGTTATTATTCTCTGTGTTTTGATGAACTGTCAACCGTCTGCTGCTGTTTCTCTCCAAACCAGGGTTCTCACTCCACTAGAATTTTAACCTTGGTAAAAATCAGAGTGAGGTTTTCCTGGTTAAATGAATGTAAATAGAATAAATCTACCCTGGTTGTGATTGTGATGTCTGTTCTCCTCGATAACCATGATTCAGTTTCATCTCCGTCTCTCTGTGTTTCTCCAGGCGAGGATAGCGTTCCTGCAGGGTGAGAGGAAAGGTCAGGAGAACCTGAAGAACGACCTGGTTAGAAGAATAAAAATGTTAGAATACGCTTTAAAACAGGAAAGGTGAGACGCTCCTGCTGCTGCTGCTGTGTTTCTTTGAATTGACTGTTTTTAACCTCTTTGAATCCTGATCCGTGGTTTCCTCTGTTTCAGAGCAAAATATCACAAATTAAAATACGGAACAGAGTTAAACCAAGGAGAGATGAAGATGCCAAGCTTTGAATCAGGTAAGGAGAGGCGTAGAAGTGAGAGTCTGAGGCCGCCGTAGTGACGCACTTTCTGGTGACGTCACAAACATTGTTGACTACGGCAACTCCATGTGGACAAACAACAGTGCAGCTGATATTTTAATCATTCATTATAAGCTAGATATTCTTGTTTTAACTTAAAGTGAGTGATGTTTTTGTAAAGTACTTTACTTTTTATCGTAAATTGTGGGGGATTTTTTGTTTTTGTTTTTCTTTTGTTGACAAGCTTCTTCTTTTGTAGGTAAAACTAATATTTTAACTATTTAATAGTAGAAAGATATTTGTAATGAAAATATATAGTTTAATAAAAGTAAAAAAATATATTTTAATGTGTAATTTTCTGCTTTTCAAAACTGAATTATTTGTTTCACTCTCACTTGTTAAACTGTTATTTAAGACACCAATCACAGATCGTCCTTCTGATAAACAGCACAGGCAAACAGCGTGGCCATTTCAGACAGTAAATGTCGCAGAATTTAGATATTTTATTATCGTTTCTCACACCTGCAGGGGGTTGAAAGCAGGTAATTCAGAGGTAAAGAGAACATCAAAGTATAAACAACACTGAAGTTAGCTTTCAACGTTAGCTAGAAAGCTAACAGATTCAGACAGTGGGAGTTTCCAGCCAATAAAAATGTGCTAGTCATCACAGCCAATCACAATGTGCCACCTCATCAGTAGGCGCAGGCCCCCGGACAGATCTGGCACCTACACCGGGTTTTTGCAGGCTGTGAGATGAAATACAAACCTGGATTCTGAAGATTGAAAACTCTTTTAAACTTTGGGCTTCACAGCCTGCCTTTGTCTCCTCTTTCTCCACTAACGTTCTCCTCTTTGGCCTCATGTTGGGACTAAAGACGTCTAACTAGCCGCTCCTCTCAGGGTCTCCTCACACTCTTTCTCATGTTTCTGCTCTTTCAGACACCAAAGACTCCGAGGTCTCTGCTGTTCCTGCCAACAGTCAGCTCACCTGGAAACAAGGGAGACAACTACTCAGACAGTAAGGGCGCTCCCCTCATCGTCATTCTTTCATTTAGCTGTAATATTAAAAGTTAGAGCCATGAAGCACCTGAACCCCTCAGGAAAATGTTTAAATCTAGGAATAATGCTTCCAGAAAGAACTACAAACACCATCAAACATGATGAGATATTTTTAGATTTTTTAGAACTCTTTTTGGTTCTCCATAGTAGAAAATACGGTGAAACTTTGTTATTAGAGAATCAAATCCAGTCTTTGGTTCAACGCTGAGATTTTCTCCAAATGTCTGGTGCGTTCAGGTACCTGCAGGAGGTGGGATACACAGACACCATCCTGGACGTCCGTACTCAGAGAGTCCGGTCTCTCCTCGGCCTGTCGGGGTCCGAGCAGAATGGATCTGTGGAGAACAAGAACCTGCAGCACCTGATCAACGGGACGGAGCGCCGCAAGGACGCCAAAAGGTACAAAAGCACAAATGGAACCCCAGAAGAGTCTGAGACGAGGGTTAAAGCTCGGAGATTTAGCGAGAATCATTACGATACCAGGATGTAAACTCCTGAATGGTATCAGGATCCATTTCATACCCCAGGAACAAAAATACAAGCCCTATGAAACACCTGATTTTGGGGAATGTCTTGTTTTTAACAACCAAACAATCCAGGCTAACCCCGGATACTGTCTAAATATTGTCTAAATTGGTCTGGAGCAGATGTAAAGAGTCCAGTCTCTGTTTGCTGCAGCTTTTGGTTAAGAAGACAGCAGAATATCTGACGCTTACTCATCAAACATTTGGACATCTTTAACGTGTTTGTGCTTCTTTATACAGGAGTCCAGGTGACGTTCTGGAGACGTTTAACTTCCTGGAGAACGCAGAGGACAGCGACGAAGAGGAGGACGAGGAGGGAGACCTGATGGACGACATCACTACAGACAAACACCACAGAGCCAAGAAACACAAAACCAAGGTAGAAACACAGAGACTCGCTCCTATCCTTCCTCTGACTCCTCCTCCTTCTCTTCTTGACGTTTTTCTCCTCTTCCTCCTCCAGGTGGGGAACGAGGGTTTGGCGTCAGAAGACGACGCAGACACGGAGGAGGCTCTGAAGGAGTTTGACTTCCTGGTGACGGCGGAGGACGGAGAGGGAGCAGGCGAGGCTCGGAGCTCTGGAGACGGGACGGAGTGGGGTGAGAGATGTTTCTGTCCTGGACATTGTTGGATAAATGTCAGAATTTTAGTTTTTCTATGTGTTTCAATGCCACCAGACTCCATCAGTGTAAGATGTAATTTCACCACTGACTGCTGGAGTTGTCAGGTTGTTTTCAGGTGATTAATTTGCTAGTGATGTGTTCATTTCACATCTGTAGCTAGTGTCAGCTTTCACACTATTGAAGTAATTTGAGTAAAACAATGGTGGCTTTTATTTTTTGGGGTTTCACTTCCAGTGAATATGTCAGACTAATGGATTCTTTGCAGCCGAGAACTCCTCTGGGGGTCTAGAAGTGATTTCCACGTAGAGAAACTACCAGAAGGCCGTGTTTGAGCTGATTAGGACTAAGACAAATGTTCATAATGTACTTTTTTGTCCTGAAAGTAGTGGAATATTCAGGAAAAAGAAGAAAAAAATTCTCAGAGAAAAGGCAGCAAAGAGGAATTAAAAGTCGTCCGTCTAAAGCCTGGATGAGTGGTGCTACAACACTCCTCTACGGTCCGTTTTTACAAAGTGGTTAGGTCCAGTTCTGTCCTGGTTTAGCTCATTAAGATCTTACCCGTGTTTCCTCAGCTGATGTCCGTCCAGTCTCTCTCGTTGTGACGGTAAATATGTCTGTTTTTAGAGATCCAGATCATGTGGCTCAGCTCAGTAGAGCTGGTTTCTCTTCATCTGGTTTCAGTTTCTTTGAAATGTGGATTAAATAAGGACTATTTCTGCCGCCAATCTGTAACTCATTTTTTGCTACTTCTCACCCATGTTTGCCCATTTTTGCCCTTTTTTGCTACTTTTTCCCCCGATTTTTGCTACTTTTCCCTGTTTGCCCCTTTTTGCCAAATTTTGCCACTTCTCACCTAATTAAGATGCCTTTTGCAATTAAATGCCACTTTTTGCCTTCTATCCTACCTTTTTTTCTGATTTTTGCCACTTTGACAAATTTTTTCCACCATTAACTATTTCTTTGATCACTTCCCACCCATTTTTGCCATATTCTGCATTTTTTTGCCACTTTTCTCCCAGTGTTTTCCGCTTTTTTTTTTTTTTTTTTTTACCACTTTTGCCATCTTTAACTTTTTTTAATTGCCACTTTTCACCACTTAGATTGTGGCTCTTGCAAATGTATTTTTCAACACTTTGGCTCTTTGGTTGAGCAGGGTTCAGTAACACTGGTTTAGACAAAGTATTAAGGCCTTAACTGATGAAAAGCACTAAGCATTAGCTAAGGCTGCTTTCACATTAGGGGCCCGGTCCAGGATCTGAGTGCACTTGAGCCCAAAGTCCGGTTCGTTTTGGTAGTGTGAATGCAAACGAACCGCGTCTGGGCACCGGGCCCGGGCCCACATGGAGAGGTGATCTTGGGCTTGGTTCAAGTGGACTCTGGATACAGGACAGAGCGCCGTATCAGCTTTATGACGTCATCATAAAAACTAAACTTTCCGCAGCACGGCAGTTTGTTCACATTTTTCCTCAATAAAGGGCGGAAATCATCAGAATCCAGTCAATAAACGGTCTGTTGTGCCTCATCTTACAGATGAACACTAGTTGGAGTCAGTGAGAGGAGGAGCAAAGGCAATAAAAGTCTCCTGTCACCTCAAAAACCACTGTTTCTGCGCCACGCGAGCCCCTTTAATCCTCTGAGCTGTAGCAGATGTGCCGATATGAAGAGAGAAGTTGCTGGCATCTTAAAAGTGATTTTAGTCATCCATTGCTGCAGGTTGGACTTCTTGCCAGGTCAAAACAAAAACAATCTTTGCTCAGGTCATGACCCCAGTGGTTGCCATGGTAGCTTCGTCCTCTCTCTCCTCCTTGGCAGGGTTATAAACCAGCTACATGCATACCCCCACCTGCTGTTCCAGACCGAGTACATACCCAAGTGGGCCCGGGCATGGATCAGTGTGACTAGTGTGAAAGCAAGCCAGCGGGGGGAAGGGGAGGGGTGGAATCGCGCCGCGGCGCAGTTGGAAACAGCTGGGCCTAATGTGAAAGCGCCCTGACTAACTAGTTATTCTGGTGCCTACTTTAGATGTTGTTGCAAAAAAATGAAAGCTTTTTGCCAAAGCAGTTTTAACTTGAGGAATCTCCTACCTAGCTCTGAGTCAGCCTGACCCTAAACACACCACAGAGGGCCTGGTTATAATTTACTACAGGTAATTTTCTATGAACGGGTCAGTTATTTGTTTAGAAAATAATTTAAAAGCCTTTTTTCTCTCTTCAGCGGAGCCTCTTCCGTTTCCCCCTGGCGGTGGGAAGTCCTTCCTGTTGGGGGGGTCAGACGATGTGCTGGAGAGCGTTCTGGGTTTAGGCGACCTCGCTGACCTCACCGTCACCAACGACGAGACAGACTACAGCTATGACGTAAGACGCAGACCAGACCACCTCCAAACACAGACCTCTATTAGCACGTTGACTCATGTTTTACTGTTTGTCCACCCCAGCTGCCGTCCAATAAGGAGTCTTCCTTCAGGAAGACGTGGAACCCAAAGTACACGCTGCGGAGCCACTTTGACGGCGTGCGAGCGCTGGCTTTCCACCCCGTCGAGCCCTGCCTGGTCACCGTGTCCGAGGATCACACCCTCAAACTGTGGAACCTCACCAAGACCGTCCCTGCCAAAAAGTATGACCCAGATCTCGTCTGAGTCGAGTTTTTATCACGGGTTTCTACCTTTAAGTATAATCTTTGTTTTATAACAGGTTATTTGATCAGGATCTTTGGTGTTTGGCTGATTCTGTGCCGCTAGTGCTCCTGGATTCTCTCTGCTACGGAGGAAAATCCCTCTCCCTCTTTCTCTGACAGAGCTGTCAGTATTTACATCTCATTTTCTCCTCACAGCAGTTTTCCTGACACTATTCATCCAAACTTCAAACACAGGCAGCAGCGTCCCGCTCTTAATCCTCGCTCTGAACTCTTCTCAGGATTTACCGCCGTGCTCTTTATCACCACAGAGCTCAGCCCATGATGATGATGATGATGATGTGTTCAGGAGCAATCTGAATATCTGATTTTTCTGTCTTTGTTTTGCAGAAGTGCCTCCTTTGACGTGGAGCCCATCTACACATTCAGAGCCCATGTGTACGTACTCAGACACTCAGAAATCATAAATCTAATCTGACATGAGTCAGGACCCATTTCTTCATAAAGACCCACAGATGGTTTCTATCACCTCAGAACTAGTCCTGTAGAACTCCTCTGTTCAGCCCCCTGTCTCTGTTTTATCTCTGTAGCGGTCCCGTGTTGTCGTTGGCGATGACCTCCAGTGGTGAGCAGTGTTTCAGCGGCGGCATCGACTCAACCATCCAGTGGTGGAACATCCCGAGCTCCAACGTGGACCCCTACGACACCTACGGTACACAGTCAGAACTCTGTACTTAGCTCTGACTCCTCAGCCTTCAGGAATTTAAAAATCTCCCCAACCTCCTCTAAAGTCCAGACCCCGGTCTAAAATGGCCCACATTCAAAAAAACACACATACAGTGTTAAGCAATTAATTCATAGAAGCGTGAATCTGAATATGAGGGTGCATCAAGGTTTAAGCTATAAAGGAAGCTTTAGGAAAATCTCCTGTAACTGGATCAATAATCAACCCTGCTCGCTCCTCTTTTCCTTATCCAATCAGATCCCAGCGTCCTGGCGGGGTCATGGTCAGGTCACACAGACGCCGTGTGGGGATTGGCCTACAGTGGCATCAAGAACCGCCTCCTCTCCTGCTCTGCCGACGGGACGGTCAAACTGTGGAACCCGACGGAGAAGAACCCCTGCATCAGCACTTTCAACACAAACAAAGGTGAGGATGCTGGGAGCATGGCGCCCTCTGGTGGACGTTAACGGGACTCCTGGTGACCTTATTCCTTCATGTTTCAGAGCACGGCGTCCCCACGTCTGTGGACTTCAATGGTTGTGACCCCGCCCACATGGTGGCGTCGTTTAACACAGGAGACGTGGTGGTTTACGACCTGGAGACATCCCAGAATGCACTGGTGCTAAAGGGGCAGGGAGAAGGCAGTAAGTCTCACTCTGATGGTTTTGACAGCGAGTGTTTAACCTGTGCTAAAAGTCTCTCGTCTGTTCTTCCTCTCCTCGCCGTCTCAGCCCTCCCTGGGTCGAATCATATCAATAAGGTGGTTTCTCATCCCACGCTGCCGGTCACCATCACCGCTCACGAAGACCGACACATCAAATTCTACGATAACAAGTCAGGTGAGCCGCCGGTCTTTGTCTGAGCCGGTCTAGCAGATCTGACCTCCTCTCTGACTTTAACTCAGACTAATCCTCACAGCCTTTGTTTCTCTGACTCTGTCAGTCCCTCATTTATTGATTCATCATGAACTCAACAATAAATCCACTCATAGAAACAGGATCTGTATCTGTCAACTCTGGTTCCCTCAGACTGTCTCCAGGCTTCTCACCCAGGAATATTCACTAAGAGTTAAAGTATTTTAGTTTTCTTCATCTGCAGAGGACCCTCTCTGAGACTGACCCTCATCTCTGTGTTGATGTTTGCAGGTAAAGTGATCCACGCCATGGTGGCTCACCTGGACGCCGTCACCAGTCTGGCTGTGGATCCTAACGGGATCTACCTGATGTCAGGAAGTGAGTCTCTTTAACCAACAAGGATGAGAGATTGTCAATATTACTACCATCACTTCAACTCCTCCTCTTCCTCCTCTTCCTCCTCCTATGTCTCCGTTAACTCCCTTCCTTCTTCTGCTTCTTGTCTTTCATTTTCTCTCTCTATTTAACTTTTCTTTTTCCTTCTTAACCCTTTCTTCTTTGTTCTCTCCTGTGTTGTTTGTCTCCTCATCTTATTTCTCCTCCACCTCCTCCTCCTCCTCTTCCTCCTGTGGCCCCCCTTTTCCTGGTTTTTACCTCTACTGACTTTTGTCCTTTCCCGTGTCTTCTATCTGCTGTTCTTCCTCGCTAAAAATACCTTTTCTTTCTCTTTTGCTTTCTCATCGTCTCCTTCTTCCTCTCATTTTTCTTTTCAATATCTTCGTCTTTTGTCTCCTCCTCTCATTCATTGTCATCTCCTCTTTTCCTCCCTTAACTCCACGTCCCCTGTTTCCTTTTCTAATCCTCCTCTTCCTCTTCCTCCTCCTTCTCTTCTTCCTCCTCCTCCTCCTCTTTCTCTTCCTTCTCTTCCTCATCCCCCTCCTCCTCCTCTTTCTCTTCCACCTCCTTCTCTTCCTCCTCCTCCTCTTCCTCCTTTTCCTCCTCCTCTCCCTCCTCCTCCTTCTCCTCCTCCTCATTCTCTTCCTCCTGGTTCTCTTTCTCCTCCTCCTCTTCCTGGATCTCTTTCTCCTCCTCCTCTCCCTCCTCCTCCTCATCCTCTCCTCCTCTTCCTTCTCCTTTTCCTCCTCTTCCTCCTCCTCTCCCTCCTCTTCCTCTCCCTCTCCTTCTCCTCCTCTCCCTCCTCCTCCTCCTCCACTTCCTCCTCTTCCTCTACTCTTCCTCTCTTCCTCCTACTCCTCCCCTTTCTCTTTCTCTTCCTCTCCCTCTCCTTCTCCTCCTCTCCCTCCTCCTCCACTTCCTCCTCTTCCTCTACTCTTCCTCTCCTCCTCCTACTCCTCCCCTTTCTCTTCCTCCACCCCCTCCTCCTCCTCCTCAGGTCACGACTGCTCCCTGCGTCTGTGGAACCTGGACAGTAAAACGTGCGTCCAGGAGATCACGGCTCACAGGAAGAAGAGCGAGGAGGCGATCTACGACGTGGCCTTCCACCCTTCCAAGGCCTACATCGCCTCAGCCGGAGCCGACGCCCTCGCCAGGGTCTACGTGTAGACGAGGAAGAGGAGGAGGAGGAGGACGGCTGGGCGAGAGACATGGACAAAGAGATAGACGGGCTGGTCTGTGACAGTATTCAGGTCTGTTTAGATCTCTGAACACGGAGTAACGCTGACGAGGAACGACTGAACCACACCCACTCTGACTGAAGACACTGATCAGCAGATGCCGCTCTGATGACACTACATGAAGCCCCGCCCCCTCTCTCCCCTCACTACACAAGTTAACACTAGTCTGATGTCCTGACTGCAGACAGGAGGCGCTGTTAGAGGAGAAATCTCCGTAAACAGGCTGCTTTAGCTCCTCTCTTCAGATGTTCACGGCGGTTCAGGTTCAGGTTAGACCGTTTCAGTTCCTTAGTGAGTCAGACGGTGTGGTTTAACTCATCTCTGCAGGTTTTTACTCTAATCAGGAACAAATCATGCAGAAACGACGCCCCAAAGTCTGGCTGGCTTTAGGCCACAGATAAACCTGCTGCTAACTCGTCGTCTGGCTGCATCATCGGCTTTTTATGAATGTTCCTCGCTGTATGTGATGTGTGCTTCTGGAGGAATCCTCTACAGGAGAGAATGAGAGTTCAGGCTGAAAACAACGACCAGATCTGAACCACAGAGCGAGTCTTTGTCTGCTCTGATGTTTGCTGGTGTGAACTAAGACGACGGTAGAACTCCAGTAGAGTTTGATCTCTGAAAGTATTAGAATTAATGTTGGATTTGCTGAGTCTAACTCATGTTTCTTTGAGGCGCTTGGCTTTTCTTAGAAGTGGGCGGGGGCTTCAGGTAAAAGGTTGGTCACCGCTGTCCTGCAGGAAGCTCTCAGTGCCAGCAGTTCACCGTTATTTATTATAGCTTTAAGAGAATTAAGACAGCATGGCAGCAGGATTTCCTGGAGCGACAGCGGCGTATCGTGGATATTAGAGAACTGATCACTATTTCTGATGACAGCAGGATTTAGCCGGTTAATTCATCTCTGATTCTCCTAACCCCCCTACAGCAGAAAGCCCGTAGTCCTGACGATCAGAGAAATACCTCATGGAGAAAGTTTGTCTATCAGTGATTACTGCAGATTGACTTCAGTCAAACTGATAGAGCGTTCCCGGTGGCTCATGGGAGTTGAAACATCTTTATTGGTGCTTGAGGATCAGTCTGAGAGTGGTGGTGTTTCTGTTAAATGTTGATCTTTTCTGATGGCTGCTGATGGAAGCGTCAGAGAACCTGAGAGAGAACCGCTGTCAGCATCAGGAGGGAGATTTCTCCTCTAAAACGTCTGGAGAGATGAGCTGCTTCGACCGAGAAACAGAAGCTCGGAGGATTTAACCCCGCGTGATTTTAGATTTTAATCTTCAGAAATCTGATTTCAGCGTGTTTAGAGCGTTAAAGGGTTAAACTATGTGGCGGTTAAGGAAACTGACCACGCTGGGTTAAAACTCCTGTTTCTGTTTGTCTCTGAGCTGATTGGATCTTTCACAGCAGCCTCTGAGGATTGGGCCATTCACCACCACCTCAGCCCCCGGCGGGCCAATCAGAGCCCGGCGTTGAAGCGAAGGATGGGGGCATTTAGCGTTACTGTAGTTCCACATGGACGTTTTCTGTTTGTGTAAAATAAATCTAGTTTTTATAATCGTTTTTATAAACGTGGAGACGTCTAGAGGAGGATCCCAGTCCCTCATTCCCGTCCAGTCTCGCCATCGTGACACTCACAGGCCACGCCCATGTACTTCCTGTGTCCACGTCTTCATCAAACACTTCAGGATGGAGTCTCGCTCCTGTGAGGAACTCTGGTTTTTGGATCTCAGTGAGGATTTACTGACAGAAACATTAAAGAGAGCGAGGAGCTGAGGAGGAGGAGGAGGAGGCTGCTGACGCGCTCTGATTGGACGTTTGTCTTTCTGTCGGCTGATGCTGGAGTTTCAAAGTTTAATACGGTTCTAGAAAAACCAGGGGAAATTGTTTTAAAGTTCACACAGACATTTAGAGCTCTGAGGTACGGAACGTTCAGGAACAACTGTCGCCAACATTCACATCTGCTCCCTAGATTCAGTCATTCAAACCAAAATTTACCTGTAAATAGACGCAGCTCTTATTGTTGCTGTAGAACCAAACAGGAATCATTTCATCAGATTTTTACTAGAATCAAGTAAAAGTTTAAAATTCCTGATCAAGTTTTAATTTTTCTTATTTAAGTGAAAACAAGTTTCTGGTTTTGAAATTCTGTTTGGTTTTTAAGTTGAATTTATTTGTAAAGCTCATTTAAAAACGGCTCAAAGTTTGGTAAGGCAAGACAAGTTTATTTGTTTAGCACATTTCAGCAACAAGGCAATTCAAAGTGCTTCACACAGAACATTAAAATACAATGACAAATGGAAAAAGACGATAATTTTAAACAGCAAGTAAAACCCACAAAAGATAAAAACACAGATATTAAAGTAAAAGTTACAGTGCAGAGTTGTAGTTGAAATAGAAAGGTAAAACTGGTAAAACCAGTAAATGGAAATAATTTCCCATAAAAGCCAACTGTGGAAATCCTCAGATCGAATCAGAACGCTGGAGAGCAACCAAGGCTGAAGATAAAAATGAAAATCAAAGACTTTGTTAACTGTAGAGAATCAATAAAGTTCAATAAAGAAGGAAATGATTAGCGTTCTGATTTATCAGACGCATGTCTGACATCAGGGATTAGTAATGATCTTCAAATTCTCCAACAGCCTTTAATTTAGTAAAAAAATCAAAGATTGTTCACATCTAGAGTCTGTAAATGTATGTTAATTATCAATCAGTCTGTTTAACTCAACACTACCAATGGAAACAGACCGTTAGATAATTCAGTGTGAAGTAAAGCCAAACCTATGACAGCTTGTCAGCGCCACAGTTAAAAAATAGAGAATCCGTTAATTTTGAGAAAACATTTTCATGTTTAAAAAGTCAAAAATTAATAATGGAAAAAAAATCCAAATATTTCAGTGTAAAGATTCCTGAGTTTATGAGAATAAACTTAATTTTTCAGTATAAAAGTCAAAAATTTTAAAAACTAGAATGAGAAGGCAGGAACGTCTGCACTAAGAAACCAAACTTTCATTAACTGAAGAAAAAAGAACTGGATATTTTCATCAAAATTATCAAATAAATGATCAGTTTAACTTTGTAGGGAAATATGGTTACTCTAAATTAGTGCAGTGTAAAGCTAAATGTATTTGGTCCATTTCTATAAAGGTTAAAAAAAGGATCAGTTGGTTTTAAAAATTAAAATAAAATACATTTTTTGAGATACTAAAATCATGAATTTATGAGAAAAAAATGAACTCAAACATTCTTTATTTGATTAATGAATATTTATGACTATAAACTTCAAAATTTCTGAGTTTAGATTGAAAATTTAGGAATTTTTCAACTTGAAAATTTCAAGTTTTTTTGGAAAATGTTTTAATATTCAGACTCAGACATTCTGAGAAGTTATAAACGTGAGTTTAGAAAGTAAAAATATTAGGCTTTTTAAAACCCCAGTATGTTTTTTGGGGGACTTTTTAAATTAAAAAATTCTGAGTTTGTTTTCTTAAAATTAAAATCTTAAAAATGTGAAATTTTTGGTTTATCAAGTGAAAATGTAGGAAAATTTTAAAATTCCAAAATTCTGAGTTTGGTTTCTAAAAAAAAAAAAAAAAAAGAAAACTGACGCCACTGAAATGTTTCAAGTTTGGTTTCTCATGAATGTGTGACTCAGACAAAAGTTTTTCCCATTAAATTGACAGATATTTTTTAAAGCTAATACACCTTCATGTGTTAGCCTGTTAATGGTTATTTTCATTATGTGTTAGCATCAAGCTAACAAACTCACCTTAGGAATTAAAATTTCTTTGAATAGTCTCTTTCTTTCTTTGAAAGAGTTATCATCCTTGAGCTGCACACCCTTTAGAAATAACCATCCTCCTCAGCCATTCATTCAGAGCAGCAAACCTCCAGATTCTCGTGGCGGCGGCGGCCCTCTAAGCTCCTCCTCCTCACCCTCGCCCTCCTCGTCGTATCACTGTGTGAGTTTCTCTTCACTTCATTTGACTTTTCTTCATCACAGCCTCAACAAGCAGAAGTTCAACTTATTTTTATCTTTAAATGTGTTTTTAGTCTCTTCGAGCTCCAGGAGAAACTGTCCAATCAGACGCCTCCTGGGGCGGGTTTTATAGAACGAAGCTGCCAGCTGATTGGCCGACCATCCCGACCTGCTCTTTGTTTGTTTGTATTAATTTAATTTTTTAACTGAAGGGATCTGTAGAGGTGAGCGGCTCCTGATCGATCACAGCAGACAAAAAAACCCAACAAAGTTTATTTTTCTTTCACTCGCTCCGACTCTCCGTGTAACTAAAGACTTTCTGTTTGTGTAATGCATGATTAATAAAAGTATTTTTTCTAGTCTTCCAAAAAATGGAAAAAAAAAGTTCTGATCAGTTTGCGAGTTTTGATGAGTTTTGTAAGTTTTTTTCTTTTTTTTGATTTACAAACTATGAAACAGCAGATTTTAAAGATTGTACCACATAGCAGATACAGCTGTATATAAAATGTCTATAATAACTATTAAATGGTGTACCTGTACGGACGCTGCTGGTTGGCTCCTTATTCCCTCCACACAAACAAAAGCACAGTTACTGACGCATGTTTGACTGAAGGAAGGAACTTATCTACGAATGGAGGTAAGTGTGAGTTCTGTGTGCATGTATGTGAACATATGTATGTATGAATGAACATATATATGTATGAATGAACATATATATGTATGAATGAACATATATGTATGAATGTGCGTGTGTAAGTGCATGTATTTATGAAGTTAGGAATAAATATGTAGGCATAAATATACAAAAGAACATGTAAGTAAACGTGTGTATGAATGTGTTAATCTATGCGTGTATATTTAGTGTGTTTACATGCATTTATGTTTGGATATGAAGGTGTTTATGCATGAATGTATAGATGAATGTAAGTATGTATGAAAGTAATGATTATGAATGTTTGCATGCATGAAATACACATATGTTTATAACTTAGACATTCATTAATACATACAAACATACATATGTAATGTATAAACACATTATTCATGCAGTCATTCATAGCATACATATTTATGCATGTATGTTTCTGTATATTAATGTTAAATAATGATATTTGTAGAATTATTGCTGCTAAATTCAGACTTTTTTTCTTCTCTTTCTGCTCCAGGACTTGTTGATTGCAGTCTGGACTGTAGGTGGCACCAAATCTCTATTTTTTTATCTTCATTTCCCAAACAGATGCTTGGACAGAGAGTAAAAAGACGTAACTTTTATTGAGACACAAAGAAAACAGGTAATAAATACATAAATGGACAGATCATCATTTCACAACAGAACAGAGAAAATTTAAATTTACACAGAGGAAAAAAGTTTAAGACTCCGTCCTTTAACTCTGTCTTTGTTGATATTTTACAAACATTTCCTTCATCCTGATAAAAGAGATAAAAATGAGCAGTAGAAACAGAAATAGAAAGGTTTGTTCAAATGTACAGAGAGAAAATTACAACAAATCAGAAAACTCAAACTGGGGATAAAATAAAAAAGACATTAAAGTCAGATCTGACTCATTTTTAAATCTTCATGAGTCTCAAAAAGGCAAAATCCCAATAAAACCTGCACCTCTGATTTACTGAGACATAAAAACATAAAGGATTTAAAGCTCATTCATGGGTTCTTTAATAAACTTTACTGCAGACAAAACGGCTTTTCTTAGAAAACTACGGTGCAGAAAATCCACCTTGGTGAAAAAAATCTAAATCTTAAATTTACTATGATTTTGACTTGATTTAAATCTCTCATTTCATCTGTTATTTATGCAGATTATTGTTGTATATTAATCCGCATTAAAAAGGATAATTTGGATCACAACAGAATATCTCACAAAGAATTATTGATTCCTGTTGTTTCTTGGGTTCTTGAGAAATGAATCAAAACTAATTTAGTAGTTTTCAGTTATCAAAACAGCATAAATTTATGTTCTTACAGGAATAAAATCAGATCCATGGATAAATGTCCTCTTTAGGCCTCCGTAGTTTCAGCAGATTCTCTGTTGGGCTTTGTGTTGTGTATTTAACCTTCATAGACAGAAATAAACCCTATTATTATTATTATTATTATTATTATTATATTAACAAAAACACTGAAAGACAACGGCGTAAAAAAAGAATAATTTTGATTTTACTGCTGCTGATTGGTTAAAATCCCAACGCCTCCTTCATTAAATAGAAAAACATGTTTTTGGTATAAATGCATCATTTCTGTCTGTTATATACATGTGTGTTAATAAAGTTGTGTTCAGTTTATTTACAGTGTTTTTTAGTTGGATATCGGCTCTAAGGGTTAGGGTTAGGAATGAAACCTTTAAAATAAAGGAGGATTTAATAAAAGGGCCCTAAACCGAGGTCAGACTACGGCGTGGTTTTAGTCCAGTTAGTGGAAGGATTCAGGACCTCTGGGCTCCTAAAATCAGACTTTTTAAAAATAAATGTTGAATGAAACCTGAATGAAATGTTTGTCCTGTTGGCAGCTATTTTTGACTTTTAAGCCATGCATGCTTTATGATGTTTGCTTTTTAAATAATAAAATAGGTTTTGATTCTGACTTGTCAGCTTAATCTGTCTTATAATAAATCTGATCTCTGTTTGTGCTGATAACGGCACACTGGAAGCAGATAGACTTGAAATGGGAAATATAAATCTCACTTTTTTAGGCTATAAACACCAATTTTATAAGAAAAGTCGTGTTTGACTTCTGACATTACTAAAGGTAAATGAGGCGTTCAGGAGCAGTGGACTGATTCTACATCGCTGACGTGGATTAACCCTTGTGCCCTCAGATTTACTGCCCTCTGGACACCTTCAAGGCAAAAATGTACACACACAAAAAACTGACGTTAAATCAGCATACATCAATGTTTTTTTCTACCTTTTTTCATAAATCTCTTTCACAACTTCAGACCTGCTCAAAACTACCAAACATTCAATGATTCTCATGATTTTAACCCTTTAAATGCCAGTTTGATTATTTGAAATATTTTATCTTAAACTAAAAAACACAAAAAGTGAATTATTTTCCACATAATAAAAAGTAGAAAGATGGGGCTTTGGTGCTGATGAGAGTCTCGGATGGGTCAAAGATTAACAAAATTGATCTGATTGCATTAATATTTTTTATGTAGTGCTAGCTTTAACATTAGGGCACCCTCTGGACACCTTCGAGGCAAAAATGGACACCTACAAAAAAACTGCCATTAAATCAGCATACATCAATATTTTTTCTACTTTTTTTCATAAATCTCTTTAACAACTTCAGACCTGCTCAAAACTTCAAAGAAAATTAATAAATCTAAGAATTTTAACACTTTTAATGCCCATTTGATTATTTGAAATATTCATTTTTTACTGCAAAAAAAAACATGAATTATTTTCCATGAAATAAATAGTAGAAAGATGGGGCTTTGGTGCTGATGAGAGTCTTGGATGGGTCAAAGATTAGCAACTAAACTGATCTGATTGCATTAATATTTTTTACGTAATATCAGAAATACCCTCTGGACACCTTGGAGGCTAAAATGCCTCCATTGACTTCCATTAAAACCAGGTTTTTTAATCTCACTGTCATTGCAGTATAAAATCATGCATTCTTTAATGTCAGCATTTCAATGTGAAGAAGTCTAGTGAAGTTTGACATTTTTACCGTATTCCACCAGATTGGACCATTTACTCATTGTAGGACCATGCACCACATTCTTCTATTTTTGCTGTTATATTATGGAGAGTTTAGTGTGAGTTTAAGAGGGTTAAAATTCAGAGAATTATTGAATGTTTGGTAGTTTTGAGCAGGTCTGAAGTTGTTAAAGAGATTTATGAAAAAAAGTGGAAAAAAACATTGATGTATGCTGATTTAATGGCAGTTTTTTGTACGTGTACATTTTTGCCCTGAAGGTGTCCAGAGGGTAGAAAATTCACTGAGAGAGTCTGAATGACATTTAAGAGTTAAACATGTTGGATTTCAAACATTTAACTAGAAAGAAAAGTTCCTGTAAAAATTCATGCTATGAGCTGTAAAACTGACAAAATGATCACAAATTAAAAAAGTTGAGAAAAATGGGCAAAAATGCCTGAGGAGGGCACAGGGGTTAACCAAAGTCAGCTCTAAGGGGAGATGAAACGTGCAGTTTATCACTATTTTAAATGTATGCACTAATTATGGACTTGAATTATTCAAAATCCAAATTTTGATAGAAAATTTGACAAATACACCTGTTTGGTTTTGATTCCGTTTTTGCAGCATCGTCATTTTCTGTGCAGTTTCGACTCTTTTAGGAAGTTTTGTTGAAAACACAAAATTAAAAACAAGAAAACCGACTCTGGCTCTAGGGCTACTTTTAAATAACATAAAAATCGATACTCAGAGATAAAATGAGTTTCTGTTTGAGTTTCTCTGCTGTATCTGTGAATGTTTCTGTTTTCTTCTTCTTTAATGTCATTTTCCAAATTCTAAAGCGCTACAGCCACCTACTGGTAGAAGTCTGCATTACAACCAGGCCCCGGTAAAAGAGGAGTTAAACCTGATCTAAGCTCAGATAAGGGCGGTTTTACTGGAGTCTTTTTAGAGTTTAGATTAGTGAGTGTGTGCTGTTGTGTGTGTGTGTGTGTGTATTTCCTCAGTTATTCTCCGTGAAGTCTCTGCAGATCCCTCGGACCAGTTGTGGGATGAACTCTCCCAGTCCGGTGAACTCCCGAGTGAAGAAGGTGTGGCTTTCTTTAGGCTCTGATGACATCAACCTGAGGTCATCCTGGGGCGCCCAGGCCACGCCCACTGAGAAAATGGTGATACCTGGTGATAAAATAAGCGGAAGAGAAGGATTTCAGTTTGATTGTTCTGTGCTTCCTGATCCCCTTCAGGAGAAAACACTCACTCTGTTTGTGAGCAGCCATCGCCGGACGAGTGACGTCATCGTATGATTGGCCGTCTGTCACCACGATGAGGAAGTTGCGTCCCGGTCCCGCCCGCCTGCTCAGAAAGATAAAAAACGCCATGTACCGTTGTTATGAAAACGCCCAGTATTTGGCGCTGAGGACGAGCATTTTTACCTGAACAGGTTCTGCGTGGCGTAGGTGATGGCGGCTCCGGTGGCCGTTCCTCCGCTCATGTACGGGATACTCCTCAGAGCGTTGATGGCGTCGTCTTTGGTGTGGTGGTCGTACAGGCCGAACTCCATCCTCTGGTCGTAGGTGAACTGAACCGCACCTGGATGTTCAACGGGAACGGTCAGCCAATCGGCTCGTCAGTTCAAATAAATAATTAAATCACTTCCTTCCTGCGGAGCTCACCGATTCGAGCGCCAACGTCAGAGATGTCAAAGCTCCGGGCGATTCCTGCCAGGAAGTCCAGAACCAGCCGGAAGTTTCCGTCTCCAACGCTGGAGGACCCATCGATGAGGAAGCCGATGTTCACGGAGTTGTAGCAGGTTTTACCTTCAAAACACAAACGTTCAGTTACCCGGATCACCTTTAATAGTCCAGCAGTAGCTGGAAAATCAAGCTCACATGGAAGTGCAAATTTATCGCCCTCTTCAGGCCGCAGGAGCGGCAGGTCCCACCCAGGTTCTCATTTTTACAGCAGAGCTAAACGTTTTACAGCGAGATTTAAAAATGTCAGAGCTCCATTCGCCAACATCTTAAGATCTTCTTACGTTTGTTCAAATCAAAGGTTCTCTGAGAATTTCCTGTGTCCTTAACTTGATGGATGCAATGTCTTGAGAAGCTGGAAGCTTGTGCACCTCTTAGTTAGCATAGAGACACGCCCTTTAACGCCCATATAAGGGCATGCAACTGTGGGGCTGTGTGCAGACACAGAAGGCAGACAGGAGAAGCAAAGAGACAATCAGAGATACACTAAATCAGAGACGTCAAACTGGATCTGGGTCCACATGGGGCCGAGCAGCGTCCACATTTAACCATAAACTGTCAACCTCATTTTCACCAGCAATGAATTATGGGAGGATAGTAAGTTTAAAGGCTCACAATCTGAGATAAAAATTCAAACTTATTAGCTCAAAAGGCATTTCAAGATAAAATTCTGTTTCTAAAAGGCAAATATACAAGAAAGAAAGTTAAAATGTTTTTTTATGGACAAAATGTGACATAAAAAATTTAAATCATGAGTTTTAAAGTTTAAAATATCACTTAAAATTTAAAATTGAGGAAACAAAAGGCAAAATTATGAGATAAAGTCAAAGTAAGGAGCTAAAAAAGGCCAAACGTGAGAAAAACAAATAAAAATTGTGAGTTTAAAGGTCAAAATATTACTTAAAAAATCCAAATAGAGGATCTAAAAAGATAAAAAAAAAAAAAGATAAAAAGTCAAAAATGTCAATTGAAAAGGTCAAAATATAAAATCAAAAGTCAAAACCAAAACTTTTCGTGATAACTGTGAGATGCAAAATCAAGAATATGAAATGAAAACAGAAATTTATTTTCCCACATTCTTGACTTTTTAATTATTTCATTTCTTTACTTTTTCTCATTTTTATGACAGAATAATGATATTTTAAATGATCAGGGTTGGGTTTACATTTTTAAACTGGGGGAAATCTGCAGACCAGTGGGACAGTTATAATAAAATATGATATGATCTGGCGGGCCAGGTATAACTGTATCATGGCCGGATTTGGCCCCCGGGCCTTGAGTTTGACACCCCTGGCTTATATGGACAAAAGTATTCGTCCACACCTGTTAATTCCTGATTCAGGTGTTTGAAATCATCCCCTATCTGCAGTCTCAAACATCTGAAAGCTGAGTCTTACTGCAGAGCAGGCCGTCCAGAGAGCAGATCCTCTGAGTCAGAGGTTTGACGTGCTTGGTGGTGCTGAACCAGCTGGAGATCAGGTAACTGAAGAAACCGTTGTCTTTACACACGGCCTGCAGGAAAAACCAGACGTTTCCTCATAAAACTACAACTTTAGCCGAGGTTCACTGATAAAAATATGAATGAATGATAATAAAGTGTGTACCTTCTTCATGAACTCCTTGTCCCGCACCATGCTGAGCTCCTCAGGAGCCGGTTTGGCCACAGACACCAGGAACACGTTGATGCCCGACTCTCTCGCCAACATGGCCGCCTGCTCCAGGTCGTCAGAGGGCCAACCGTCGATCAGCACCATCATGACCCGAGGGTGGCCCCGCCTCCCTCCGTTCTCCTGGGTGAAGAAGGACTCTGCTGTGTGCATGATGGCTTTACCTGCAGAACCGGGATGTTGGTGAGAGTCTGAGGGAGCGCAGACGTTCATGAAGAATCGGTGTGATGATTCTTACCTGTGTTGGTGTCTCCTCCCAGGTACGCCACCTCCTTTATGGCGAACAGCAGCTCTTTAGGCTGAGTGTAGTTGGTCAGTAAGAACTCTGTCCTCGGAGAATCACTGCATGAATACACACACACACACACACACACACACGTTTAGCTGCTACTGAAGGAGTGAAGGGACTACGCCATCTTTCGTGCGTCAGAGTCTGACCTGGCCTGGACCAGTCCTACATGTGGTCCCATCGGCCCAACTCTCAACATGGCCGCCAGTTTAGTGACAAAGTTTTTCTGCAGGTTGAAGCGCCGCTGCCCGATGTTGTTGCTGCTGTCGATCACCACGGCAATGTCCATCTGACAGTCTGCAAACACAGATGAGAACATTACATAAACACGTTTTACATAACAGATGCTCCCTCCAGGAGGAGAGGGAGTCCTGACTCAGGTTCAAGTATCTCAGGGTCACAGAGGGAGTAAATGGAGCACGAGATCTGGACTGGTGCTGAGTCGGCAGAATTCAGGACATTGTGCCGGAGCGTTGTGGTGAAGAGGGAGCTGAGCTGGAAGATGAAGCTTTCAGTTCACCAGCCGGTCTTTGTTCCAACAATCATCTACTGTCACGAGCTTTGGGAGGAGAGAGGAGAGATCAGGGACACGAGAGAGTTTAAGGAGGGAGGCTGAGCTCAGAGCGCCGGCGGCGATGCTTCATTACCAGAGCCGGCTGGATGGTTGCAGCGACGAGATGACCAACTAACACCTGAAACATCCAGTCAGTCCACATGCAGCTCAGACAGTTAAACAAACCCTAAACTTCTTAAAGTCAGACTGAAGGCTGGCTCTTGCTCTACAGCAGGGCTCATCAAGTCCATCTGCACCAGGGCCAGATTTAGTCTCGACAGAAACTCTGGGGGCCGGACTTTCAAACTCACAAAAATTAAATCAATATTTTGGTCTGATTGGAATATTATTGTAGTAGTATTTGTATTTTCTTTCAAAACGCAGAACATTTTTAGTCATTAGCAGTGAGATCCATCCCTGTTCTCTATAATGCAGCAGGACACAAGGGGACAGGTCTGGACCCCTGTGATTTAGCACCAGTATTAACCCATTTTTGGCACTTTTAAACCCTTTTTGATACTTTTTTCTCTTTTACCAATTTTTTGCCACATTTTAACCACTTTTCTTGCATGTTTTATCCCCTTTGTGCCACTCTTATCCATTTTTGCCACTTTTCCTCTATTTTGCCACTTTCTAACCACTTCATTACATTTTTCAGCAATTTTTGCAACTTTAAAACCAACTTTTGCCACTTTTAACCTTTTTTTTTCCTTCTTTAACACAATTTTTGCCATTCTTAACCCATTTAAACCACTTTTCTTGCATGTTTTATCCCCTTTGTGACACTCTTTTATCCATTTTTGCCACTTTTCTTCTATTTTTGCCACTTTATAACCCCTGTTCATCATTTTTTCTGCACTATTTTTTGTCATTTGTAACCAATTTTTGATACTTTTTGCCCCTTTTTTCCTCTTTTACCAATATTTGCCACATTTTAACCTCATTTCACAACTCTTTCTGCCAATTTTTGTCCCTTTTTGCCACTCCACAACCCATTTTGCCACATCACCCGTTTTTGCTCCTCTCTAACCCTTTTCACCACTTTATCTGGTCATTTTTGCAGCACTTCCGCCAACCTTTACCCTTTTTAAATATCTACTAATATGACAGTAAATTTCTGTAAAAACAGATTGAATGTTCAGTCATTCTAAAACTATTTCAGTATTCATTGTTTTGGGGGTGGATTTAACAGCTGCAGACATTTAGAGCCAAAGGATATTATTAAAACTACAACATCTTCTTTTCCTCCTTTTCTGAATTTAATGATCTTTTGGGGGCCAGACAGAAAGCTTTGGGGGGCCTGATATGGCCCCCGGGCCACCAGTTGATTATCAGTGCTCTACAGTCAGAGAAGGAGGACTGACACAACCCCACTCTGGACGTCCTCACATGTTAGAAGGGGTGTGGGAGCGAGTGGGGGGCGAGTGAAAAAGACAAAAGAGATGCTGATGAGGTAGACGCTGCCCCCTCCAGCCCCGGACTGTGTCGGGTCTAGTGATGAAACCTCAGCGCCCTGCATGCTTAAACTTCTGTTTATGGATTTATCTTTGCAAATCTTGATTTGAACCATTCTCAGCACACTTTCTTGACTTTTCAGTTCTTCTATGTTTGCATATCCCTCAGAGTATTTTGTTATATTAACATCTGCAGCTTTCTTTAGACCCAGGATGGGTACTTGGGGGGCTGGGGCCACATGCAGCCCCCCCTACTCCCTCAAAGCGGCCCATTAGAGTAACCAACGCTGCCCATCCCTATTTTAGATCAATACAACCTCTGTGCATGAAGTTCTGTTAATAATGAACCAGATTCTGGTCCTGATCTGACCACAGACAAACCTCCAGAGCACCCGGTGTACCTTTATTTCCTCCTGTCAGAGCTTTCTTCACTGATGGCTTCTTCAGCGGCTTCTTTGCTGCAAAAACACACAAAAACACACACAGAGCAGGGTTAGCCAGGGTAAAACAGTCTGTCTGGTTGAAACATCAAACTCCTGTTGTGTTGGGAGCTTCAGCGGAGGAAAAAGTCTGCTCCCACTCCTCTGAGTCAGTCTGGATCATTCTCTGAATAAAGCCGATAAATACCAAACAGAGGGCTGGGAACAAAAAGGCACGATCCACATGAAAATGTCAGAATTATGTGCAAAATGTACAAATTAATTCAGGCTTAAATTAATATTTTAAAGCCATATTTCACTGCTCTATGTTTCCTTTAGGGCTCTCATTTAGGGATCTGTTTCCCAGAGTTGTTTTTAAAGGTCACATGTTTGACCTTTAGGTCAAGTCTTTATCGGTCTCAGAGGTCCCCTAAACATGCCTGTGAAGTTTGTAGCTGTAAAAACACTCCAGTGTTGATTTCTGCATGTCTAAAAACTCCTCTGTTTCAGCCCTGCTCAGCTGTTTCTGTGTCTTTAAATGTTAATGAGCTGTCTGACTCCGCCCCTCTCAGGAAATGGATGTGGCTCTCCTGATCCTCCTCTCAGCTGAGAGGAGGATCAGGAGAGGAGGGCGGAACTTTCTTCCAAGTTGCGAGGGCCAACCAAACCTGGGGGGCGGGGCTAACTCCCCACATGACATCATGAAGGGAGAACGAGGAAATGGCTTCCTCTGGTACTTGGGATTGTGGACAGGCCAGGGGCTCGTTGTTTTGTTAGAAAAGCCTGAAAAAGTGATTTTTGTATAATAAGTCCCAGACCCACCAGCTGAGAACCCCTGGTCTCTAGAACCAGAGATCCAGGACCGACTATCTGTAAGTGCATTCATAAATAAAGTTAGGCTTTTACCTGGTTGTTCAGCCGGAGGCAGAGCAGTGGTACTGGTTTCACTGGTCAGCTCCAGAGGAGAGCTCACTGGTTCTGATGGCAAAAACGAGAAGGAGAGGTTTGAGAGGATGGAAAAGATCCGAACTCTTTAATACGGCACTTTAAAGTCTTCTCAGTATTTTGCATTAAAAACTTCCTGTCATGTCTCTGTCAGAGATTGTTATAAAGAATAAAAACATGTTTATTCTAACATATTTATGATAAAAGCACAGCCGCCCCATCCTCTCTATCCTGACCCGTCAGACACGCGGTCTGACACCCAGAGATGAACAGAAGTCCTCCCAGAGGAGTCCAGTCAGGGTCTAGACCTCACAACAGTCCGGTACAGGGTCTTTCATGCTCTACGTCTGAACCGCGTACAGTGTTGTGCAGGACAGGCCGTTCTTTTTCCCTCATGGCTGAATCTTTATCTCCTCCTAGACTTAGCTCACTGCACCTGAAAGGTTTAGTTTAGTTTGTTTAGTAAGGGGCAGTGTGCAGTGACTCTGATCATTCATGCAGAGTAAATGAAAACATGGTTGCACCAGATTTAGTGAGTCTAATTTCCATCTGTTGTCCCACAATAAAACTGACACAAAACAAACATAAAAGTCCCAAAAACAAGGGCAGACACCTGACAGGACCACAGCTGACAAGACAGAGTACAACAAATACACAAATCATTATAGAGGATAATAAATAAGTCCTAATTGTATAAAGGTAATAAAGTAGTCTAAAATGTTCACATATGTATTTTAAAGGCTAAGGCCTAACACACTAGATAAATAAAACCATAGATAGGCCCTGTTCTATGAGAAATATAAAGTACAGAGCATTCTCGTAAAATCACCATGGTACTGTATTATCGATATAGAAATACAGGAAGGCAATAATATGTCATGACTATTACACATCGCTGCATCGCTGCGATGCTAAGAATCAGAGCTACTACATCGACACAGCTATACTAAGTTTGTTACATGCTGATGTCTGTCCCTCAGTCTACTACCAGGAGATCGCCACATTCAAAGCTACAACCTCATTCTACACGGAAATAACACCAAAGAAATGATTTTTGACCCTCGGGAGATGAGATCACATGACCCTGTTACCATTGGCGGTAGTGTGGTTGAGAAGGTAAGCTCTTTAAATACCTGGGTGTCCAGTTTGACAACCTCCCAGGTAGAATACCTTTGTGCGAGGTTGGTCCAGAGACTTCACTTTCTGCGCAGATTGAGACAGTTTGGAGTCGGCTCCAAGATAATGCTCGCATTTTACAACGCAGTAGTTGAAAGTTTAATCAGATATGGCGTGTCAGCTTGGTTTGGCAACCTCTCGGTACAGCTCAGGTCCAGAATAAATAACCTGATAAAAACATCAATGAACGTGATTGGGAGGAAAGAACAGCCATCTTTGAACTCCATCTATGAAAAAACTGTTGTACACCAGGCTCAGAAGATCCTGGATGAGCCCTCTCACAGTTTATGTCAGGAGTATGAACTCCTCCCCTCAGGTAGGCGCTAAAGAGCCTGTAAATATAAAAGCAGTTGTTCCAAATTTTCTTTCATTCCTACCTCAATCATTTTTGTTTCATGAGTTTGTTTTTTTCAAATAATTCTGTTGAACCACGGTTCAAAAGCAATGTCTGATTTTCATTGGTTAATTTTCATTGAATTTTTATTTATTATCACTTTTGTCATATTCAAGTTATTTCTGTGACCACTGTGGGTTTTTCTTTCATTGACAGAGGCGTACCAACAATTTTGTCTACGTGTGTAAGTGCTATACCTTCCTGGCACCTGCCTGCAGGTGGGCACTCTTTGTGGTAGGTTGTCTAGCTGGTAATGTGTAATGTCCTTTATTTGCACTTATATTCAGTGCTTTTCTTGCAGTATGGAAGTTGGATTTGTCAGTATTTATTGTATGAACTCTTTTGATGTTGGATGCTCTCAGACACTTTATATAGTGTTACAGACTCTGTATTTTATTCCTAATCTTGATGTTTGTACGTCAGAGCATGTTTGAGCTGTGTACGTTGCACTACTGCCCAGGGAAAATTTACCCTTGGGGACAATAAAGTCTATCTTATCTTATCTTATCTTACATCAGCAACATTCAGTAGAGCCTAAAATGCGACACTGAAGTAAAAGAAGTGATGGAGTGACTGAGGCTGCGAGGGCCGAAGTGGTAGAAACAGGAATGGGACGGCCCTTTGATTTTTCGGCATCCTGCAGAAATTTAAACAAAGATAAAAACCAGCGTGCCTCGCCTGTAGACCTGGTTCCTCAGTGGGTGGTTTATATAATATACTTAAAAGGTAAAAAAAACAACTTATTTAGCAGCGTCAACGATTTTTTGCGCTTTTACAGCATTTGCTAGCAGGCTTCCCTAGGGAATAGGGAAAGTCTGCAGAGATGCCCGCTCACAGAAAGGGGGCATGAAGGGCTCAAAAAGCCTGAGACGAAAACGTCACGGACTTCAGGATTCGACAGCGGGACAGCCCTAAGCCCTCACGGATTTAGCGGGAAGGCGCCTCAAAATTGAAGTGTGGGTGTGGTCATTGAGATTGAGCCAATGGGATAGATGGAGCAGTATCAAAGCAGCGCCCTCTGGTGGACTAGTTTTTAACATCCAACATAACAGACTCAGGTCAGTATGACGGCTATAATGTTCATCTAGATGGATCTAGAGCAGAAACAAGCCTCCAGACAGGAAGGACCAGGACCGTAAGACTCTGACTTTAGCCCACACGCTCAGATTCCCAGAGCGCCAAGTCTGCGGTTGATCTCAGCCTCAGGGAACCGCTCTACAACTTCCAGGCTCTGAGTTTGAAATCAGAATTAACAAATAAACGTCTGCACAGAGTCTAAATGAGATCCAGGAGTTCACCTCTATTTTAATAGTTAAGTATGATCTAATATTGTTTTTCTAGGACTTGTCTTGTTGTTGCCGTGGCGACTAACAGTATCAAATCAGAGTCTAAAGTTCTGAATATCATGAAAACTTTAGCAGCATCTGAAAATGGCTAACTGAGGAAGAGGATCCACAAATGTAGCCCTGTAGAGTGAATGGATTTACTAGTTTGTCTACAGGGATATCTACGTCTGCACCAAAGCAAACACGGTTCTGACCAATCAGCATCAGGTGAAGTTTACCTGTTCTGAAAGAAGACAGTCATGGCTGCCACGGGTGCAGCTCTGATGTAGCTCAGATGCAGCTCAAATGTAACATCGGTCTAATCAGAACTGGACCTCGTTTTTTAGCTACACTGAGAGCTGCTCCTGGCAGATCATCGCTCTGATGGAGCTGTGAAACGGTCTGTGGCAACAAAACAAATCAAGTGGCTCCACCTACTGGTGACGCTGAAGGAGGCGGTCCACTGGGTCAGGCCCTGGGATTGGATGCCGTTGGAGTAGGAGCTCCGGTAGTTGTAACGTCCGTGAAGTTTGTGGACCCTGACGGGACCACCGGAGGGACCCAGGACCCCCCTACAGGACCAGGACAGGAGACAGAAAGATTAGCTTCAACAGCTTTAAAATATGATTCTTCTTATTGTTTTATTCAGACTGGTTTAGCTCAGTAAAAACAGGAACTTTAGCCTGGGTTAAAGGTCTAAATATGATTCTTCTTATTGTTTTATTCAGACTGGTTTAGCTCAGTAAAAACAGGAACTTTAGCCTGGGTTAAAGGTTAAAGGTGAAACAGACGTGGCGTTGTCTCTGTGTCACATTAACGGTGAGTTCCCGTCCTCCATAACTCCACCTGGAGAGTTTGAGTTTGATCTTTGTGATCAGTGAACAAAGAGGATCAGGATCAAACCTGGGCTGTAATGGAGTAAAATAATCCTGAAAGGCTCAACGCTTAATAATATTAGAGAGAATAACGCTGATGATTAACGCTCGGGGCTCTGAGGAGAGGGAGGATCCGTTCATCTGATCGATCAGGTCCAGGTGAAGAAACAGAAACAAAGAGGAAGAGGAGGAAGAGTCCTGAAGGAGCAGAGCCGCCTCCTCCTCTTCCTCCTCCTCCTCCTCCTCCTCCCGAGCCCTGCTGACCACGCAGAGGTCGTGTTGGGTTGAGCGTTTAATCCGGCACATTCTTTCCTGGTGTTGGTGTTTGGTCGAGGTTGAGCTCACAGCAGGACTCATTATTATGTCACATCTGCAGCTGTCAGGAGCTGGACGCCGTCTGAGACACGTGTCTGAGAAGGGACGACCAGCAGCGCCGCAGAGACAGGAGAGAGAGACCAAAGCTGAGGAAAAAGCCTGACCCACGGACCTCCACCAATCAGGATGGACGTCAGGGTTGAGGGCGTTTATTCTGGTCATTCATAGAGTGTTTCACCAATCAGAGCGACCGTTACAGGGCTACTTCCTGTCAGACAAACGCTCTCCCAGGTTTAGTCTCTCCAGTGCGATGGCGTATTAGGGCCACACGAAGAGAAAAAAAAATTAATGAATTACATTTTTTTTTGACACAAGAATAAAGTCATAATATTACAAGAAAAAATTGCAATATTACAAGAAAAAAACTCGTAATATAACGAGAATAAAGTCATAATAATACTAGAACAAATTTGTAATATTATCAGAAACAAGTCGTAATATTAAGAGAAAAAACTTGTAATATTACGAGAATAAAGTCGTAATATTATGAGAAAAAAGTCATAACATTACGAGAAAAAAAATTGTAATATTACAAGAAAAAAAGTCATAATATTACAAGAATAAAATATTACAAGAAAGAAAGTTTCAGTTAAAGTGAGCAATGTTGAGCATCTTGTGAAGCTATACTTTAGTATCGGTTTCACAAATAAGGAAATACTTCATCTTTTGGCACATCAGCATCAAATTATTATCAGAATCAGAACAATACTCCGTCGTAGATCTGCGGCGCCGTGGCAGACTGTCTTTCTTGTAATATTTTATTCTCGTAATATTACGACTTTATTTTCGTAATATTATGACTTTATTCTTGTAATGTCAAAAAAAAATAAATAAATAAATAAATATTCTTTAATTTTTTTTGTCTTGGTGCGGCCCTATTACTCCGTCGTACTCCAGAGAGCGTCAGTGAAAGTGAAAGTTTCTGAATATTAGAGTGAAAGAGAGGAAACCAGAGTGGAGAGAGGCGTGGCCTCACCTGTGGACGGCGGCGCCACAGACGGAGGAGACGGCGGCGTAGATCACAGTTCCAAACACGGACACTCTCCACTGGGTACAACCAGGAGGACACAAAACCACCAGACCGTCCTCCACCAGGTCGGCCCCACGGGTCACACAGGTCACCGGGTACGGCACTGAGAGACGAGAAACAGCGGCGGAATATTAATGAAGGAAAGACAAAGAAAACAATGAGTAATGATGCTAAATATCATCAGAAATATCTCTACTCATCAGCTGTTTCTCTTTAGGGCTCAGTCACCAGAATGACGGCGCCTAAAGGAAACATTTCTGAGATTATGAGTCTAAAACCGTCTATTAAAATAAGAAAACCAGACCAGATCAAACTGTTTGCCTTACAGAAGTATGAAGAGTGTTTCCAGAGGCCTTTAGGAGAGCCAGTCACAGCCTGTCTAAAAATAACAGCAATAGAATGGATTCATTCATCCACCAGGAAAAACAGATCCTATGTTGTTGTTAGCGTCTTTGCTAACATTAGCAACATAAGCTATCATGGCTTGATCCTGTGTTTGTTAGCGTCTTTGCTAACATTAGCAACATTAGCTATCATGGCTTGATTCCATGTTTTTGTTAGCATCTTTGCTAACATTAGCAACATAAGCTATCATGGCTTGATCCCGTGTTTTTGTTAGCGTCTTTGCTAACATTAGCAAAGACATTAGCCATCATGGCTTGATCCATTAGCAACATTAGCTATCATGGCTTGATCCCGTATTTTTGTTAGCGTCTTTGCTAACATTAGCAACATTAGCTATCATGGCTTGATCCCGTGTTTTTGTTAGCGTCTTTGCTAACATTAGCAAAGACGTTAGCCATCATGGCTTGATCCATTAGCAACATTAGCTATCATGGCTTGATCCCGTATTTTTGTTAGCGTCTTTGCTAACATTAGCAACAAAAGCTATCATGGCTTGATCCCGTGTTTTAATTAGCGTCTTTGCTAACATTAGCAACATTAGCTATCATGGCTTGATCCCGTGTTTTTGTTAGCATCTTTGGTAACATTAGCAACATTAGCTATCATGGCTTGATCTCGTGTTTTTGTTAGCGTCTTTGCTAACATTAGCAACATTAGCTATCATGGCTTGATCCCGTGTTTGTTAGCATCTTTGCTAACATTAGCAAAGACGTTAGCCATCATGGCTTGATCCATTAGCACCATTAGGTATAATGGCTTGATCCCATGGTGTTGTTAGCGTCTTTGCTAACATTAGCAACATTAGCTATCATGGCTTGATCCCGTGTTGTTGTTAGCGTCTTTGCTAGCATTAGCAACATTAGGTATAATGGCTTGATGATGTGTTGTTGTTAGCATCTTTGCTAACATTAGCAACATTAGCTATCATGGCTTGATCCCGTGTTGTTGTTAGCATCTTTGCTAACATTAGCAACATTAGCTATCATGGCTTGAGCCCATGTTGTTGTTAGCATCTTTGCTAACATTAGCAAAGACCTGAGCCATCATGGCTTGCTCCATTAGCACCATTAGGTATAATGGCTTGAGCCCATGTTGTTGTTAGCGTCTTTGCTAACATTAGCAACATTAGCTATCATGGCTTGATCCCGTGTTGTTGTTAGCATCTTTGCTAACATTAGCAACATTAGCTATCATGGCTTGATCCTGTGTTGTTGTTAGCGTCTTTGCTAACATTAGCAACATTAGCTATCATGGCTTGATTCCATGTTTTTGTTAGCATCTTTGCTAACATTAGCAACATAAGCTATCATGGCTTGATCCCGTGTTTTTGTTAGCGTCTTTGCTAACATTAGCAAAGACATTAGCCATCATGGCTTGATCCATTAGCAACATTAGCTATCATGGCTTGATCCCGTATTTTTGTTAGCGTCTTTGCTAACATTAGCAACATTAGCTATCATGGCTTGATCCCGTGTTTTTGTTAGCGTCTTTGCTAACATTAGCAAAGACGTTAGCCATCATGGCTTGATCCATTAGCAACATTAGCTATCATGGCTTGATCCCGTATTTTTGTTAGCGTCTTTGCTAACATTAGCAACATTAGCTATCATGGCTTGATCCCGTGTTTTTGTTAGCATCTTTGGTAACATTAGCAACATTAGCTATCATGGCTTGATCTCGTGTTTTTGTTAGCGTCTTTGCTAACATTAGCAACATTAGCTATCATGGCTTGATCCCGTGTTTGTTAGCATCTTTGCTAACATTAGCAAAGACGTTAGCCATCATGGCTTGATCCATTAGCAACATTAGCTATCATGGCTTGATCCCATGTTGTTGTTAGCGTCTTTGCTAACATTAGCAACATTAGCTATCATGGCTTGATCCCGTGTTGTTGTTAGCGTCTTTGCTAACATTAGCAACATTAGCTATCATGGCTTGATCCTGTGTTTTTGTTAGCATCTTTGCTAACATTAGCAACATTAGCTATCATGGCTTGATCCCGTGTTTTTGTTAGCGTCTTTGCTAACATTAGCAACATTAGCTATCATGGCTTGATCTCGTGTTTGTTAGCATCTTTGCTAACATTAGCAAAGACGTTAGCCATCATGGCTTGATCCATTAGCAACATTAGCTATCATGGCTTGATCCCATGTTGTTGTTAGCGTCTTTGCTAACATTAGCAACATTAGCTATCATGGCTTGATCCCGTGTTGTTGTTAGCGTCTTTGCTAACATTAGCAACATTAGCTATCATGGCTTGATCCTGTGTTTTTGTTAGCGTCTTTGCTAACATTAGCAACATTAGCTATCATGGCTTGATCCCGTGTTTTTGTTAGCGTCTTTGCTAACATTAGCAACATAAGCTATCATGGCTTGATCCCGTGTTGTTGTTAGCGTCTTTGCTAACATTAGCAACATTAGCTATCATGGCTTGATCCCGTGTTGTTGTTAGCATCTTTGCTAACATTAGCAAAGATGTGCTTTGCCTGAAGGTGGATCTTCAGACTCGTGCTTCGGTGTAAAGACGTTCATCTCTGCAGCATGTTCCCACAGCTTTGGTTTTATCTTCACTAACATTCTTCAGCTCTTTAAACAGAAAATCACTGTTAAGCACACCTGGGTCTGTCTCCTCACTCGTCACTGCTCACAGATGTGAATAAGTAGATCGGACACGCCCCTTTGAGCTGCGTGCCTACGGCGAGGCTAAGCTAGTGGGGGCTTAGTGTCGGGGCATTCCATGGTTGTAGATGGCACGTAAACTAAAACAACAATGCCTGCACATTGAGCTGCATACGGCTGCACACTACGCCGTACGGTTGAAACAAGGAAACTGGGAATAACCTTTCATAGGAAAAAAAAGTTTTTGGCTCTTCAGTAACTACTTGGCTACTAGTAAAACACTAACGCAAGCTAGCAGCTTGACAGCCGAACACCAAACGATGAATAGTAGCTGTAGTATAGTCGTACAAGCAGTAGCAGTAGTAGTATAAATAGCCGTTAGAGTCGTAGAAGTATTCCCAGCATTTGTAATAGTATTACCAGTTGTAGTAGCAGTGCCAGTACCAGCAGTAGTAGTTGGTAGTAGTAGTAGTAGTTATATAAGTTATATACGTTATAGTAATAGTATATATATAAAGTTATGTACGT